>NC_080566.1:16763500-17114500 GCF_030253575.1 Rhododendron vialii
ACATGCACTGGCCAAACTTTAAACCTATTCATCAAGAGAATCCATATATACGGATCATGAAGTTCAAAGATTCGATTGGGAACGGAAAAAAAAAAAGAGTTCAAGGATATCTTTGTGTTTAGCAGGCATGAACTACACCTTTTGTCAACTACTTTGCCCTTTTTTCTAAAAAAGCAACTGGCCTACACATGCACATGCAAGAATATGCCCAAACACAACTGCATCAACACGACTAGTTTATGGAAATGAAACAAAGTGGAATTATGTTTTGAGACTGCAAATTGAAAAAGAGGACAAGAAATCAAACACACTACAGAGGAACAAATTAAAACCCTTTTTTACAAAAACAATATCTAAAACCAAAGGATTGGAACCCACAATTGTATTTCAAGCAATAGAGATCGACCAAAAAACCAAAAAGGGAAAAATGGAAACACAAAACAATCCAAACATCCAAACACCACACACGGCTGTAAAAGGGCAATTTTTAAAATTCTATGCAAAACCGACAAACACCGAAAACTTGTGCCAAAAAGCATATATGGATTCACAAACTCAAAATAGAAATCCACCAATAAACACACACACAAATTTAATGCCTCAATGAACACAATAGATCCACAAATAAACATATTTCATTACTTGAGTGCAGGCTGGTAAAAGCATCCATATGGCTGCTAATTACAGCTTTTATGCAGAAACCCTGCTTCTACAGTGTGTTTCTTAGTCTTGAAAGATATTCACTGCTATCCATTTGCAGCTCCTCACCCAGTCTGCGACATTTTCCAATCGTTTCAATGGTGCTGGTGATGTCAAATAACAAAAAAGATTTTAAGTTTGTTTGTTGAAAAAGAAAAATGAAATTCCAGGTTTATTGACCCCACGCATTCCAAAACACGAGGGCTCGTCCAAGAAGACTGAAGAGAGATCTAGTGATTCCAAAACGCAGCACAATCCAAGAGGCAATGGTGCATCCGAAAGGAGTAAAGAGGTATATATTGCTGCACTTCATCAAAGGTAATCCTCCAACACTACAACCATTTAGCATGATCCTTCACAAAATTTCTGTACCTAAACCTAAACCTAAGGGAAATCCTTCCAAAAGGATCAGCCTAGCATAGTTCATACTTCATAGGCATCTGAGCATCACACAGTGTTTCAATAAAACAAACGAAGATAAAAGCAAAAGAAAAATAGGGAAAAAAAAAGTTGAAGCAGCAGCATTAGCAGATTCAACTATCTTAGGCCAAGGTGTATATTTGACATAGCTCATACGGAGCAGTGAACCTTCCAGAAAGAGCAACCAAGAGAAAAAGATAAAGAAGATGAAGAAAAAGAGAAGCGTGAATTCACATGTATGATCAGACAATGAGTTCATCATAGATGCTATTCCAGGAAGCCTAATAAAGTTATTTCAAGGCAAACAAATGAGTGATGAACAATAACAAAAAAACAACTAAAGGCTTGGAGTTCTTTGCCAATAGCAGAAAGGAAAAGGTCAACCATGTCCCTAGACAATGGCTTGAAGAACACACTTATGGAGAAAAAACATCTGCATTTAAGAACCATATAGTAAATAGTAGTAGTATCTGCATGAAAATGGAACATCTAACTGTATACACAGTTCTGGTATACAGGAGAATAAAGTGTTAGCAACATTTCGACATCATATCATCTAATATAGAACGAGGTAGACCCAATTAAACTTTTTAGTATCCTTCATTTAGTGAATTTATCACAGTGACAAACAAAGGAATGAAGGGACCGTACCTCATAACCATTGAAGACCAAGCACCATACCCAGCAGGAATAGGGTGCTTTGTGATGGCATTCCATTGATTCTTAGGTTTACTTGAGAACAAAACCAATAGCCACCCACCCTTTTGAAGTTTCGTGTACAATTTTTGAATAAACGTATGCTTCAGATTTTTTGTCCCTCTAAGACAATCCACACAACCAAGAAGACTCAATCTGCACTAAGCAGACACATTAACAATCAATCTTCACAGAATATGCCACAGAAATTTTGCGTGCAATTTTAAAGATACCAATAGTACTACTACCAAATATTAAATACAAGTTCTTGCAACTAAAAGGCAAGCAATATATCAAGCTCACAAGGAAATAGTAAGCATATTGGGGGAATACATTCAGAGGCTGAAAAGGGCCAAATAACTTCAATTAATTTCAAATTAAGACAGTTCGAGAATCTGAAAGTTTCGGTTTGGAAAAGAACAAACATGGTGAACAACAAACCTCCTTTTTTATTCCTATGAAACCAAATCTATGAATTAGCACGACAGAACTCTGTAAAACCTGGGGAGAAATTGAGAAAGTATGAGAATGATCCTAAAAAAAAAGTAGGAAAATGGATTTGTCTGTTCAATTTTTTGGATTCTAGAAACTAAGTTATGTACAATATAGACCCAAGCATTCCTATTACTTACCTTTCTTAACTTTGCATAACAATCCCCCTTAATCGACGACCTGCAAATAAATAAATAAATCAAGCGCCATATAATGCAGCTGTCATCGTGATGTAAAGATTAATTGGTTCTGTATATTAACCTAGAAACTATGAACAGAGAGGACCAAATTTACAAACAACAACCAATCATATTTCTCTTTATTAAGATATAGTACAATATTAAACAATCACACATAACACATAACACAAAAATAAAATGCTCATGATTGTAAAACAGTAATGGAGTATAACGTATTGGCAACATATCAATTCAAGACTTGAAAGATTCAAAAGGGAAGCCCAATAACCATACCTAATGCCAGAATCCTTTCATGTCCTTTAAAATCCCTTTGCAAGTTTGCATGTACTTCTTTTGCTATCCGTATTATGTGTCTGCAATGAAACAGTCAGAATCATAAAGGTTACTGTAACAGCCCATCCCATAAATTACCACAATATACTGTTTTCCAAATGGGATGAACCCACACCCTGGCACCGCTCAAGTAATAAAGATAATGCACCAGCCAGCCCGAAGTCAAACCCACAAAAAAAAAAAACTCAACTTGCGAATATTCCAAAAAATATGATACACATGACAAGCTCACTAGTATTTACAACATTAAAGATACCCAAAACTATCCACATATGCAAGGGAATCAAAAGTCCGAACTACACCATCCACAACTCGTCCTATCTAGACTCTGCAGTGAACCCACGCACCTAAAAAAGAAACATTCAAGACATAAGCACGGTGCCTAGTGGATGAACCAACTCATTTAAGCTAAAGGCATGTATTATGGCAAGATAATGTAGTCACCATAGGCCAAAATATCAAACTGTACATAAACCAAGACTTTAACAACCTCCCACCAATCATAATACCAGGTACTTAGTATGAACATTGTGTCTAGTTTAAGTGATTCATTGTGTGGGGGTTAGGGTTAATTCTCTTCCTAGTCCTCGGGCCTCGCTCTTTATGATTCATTGGGCACCTTGGGCCCCGCTCATCCTCAAGTCTAGCAGGCATCGGCAACTCGGGCCGGATTCTCATTATGTCTAGTGAACATAGGCACCTCGGGCCCACGTCCACACGCAACCACCCAAATTTGTAATACCATCTCAGTCGGCAATAGACAATTCCAACTCAACCAACAATAGCCAAATCCAGCAACAATTCAGTCCACCAATAACTCAATAAAACTATCATAATAAACTTAAATTTCCTTAATTATTTGAGATGATACACTCACTTTGAGGCCAAGCAAAAAGGTACCAACACAAGCTCACTCCCTACGTGGAGTCACGGTACTCGTCGCCGCCTCTGAACTTGGCGTGTAACACATTAATCCACACATGTATGTATCAATATTGAGATACTCGTAAAAAGAAAGGATTGCAACCATTATTCTCTAATACTCTTTCCTTCAATAGATATAACAATTGATTTCTAGTTTCTGATACAAGTCCTAACAGATTAAGATGCAATTCAGCTCTAAGCATTCATTTACAGTAGATCTACAATAGACACAAAGCTTATTTCTAGCAACTATAAATCCAATTCCAGCACTTGTGCAATTAACTATTAGCCTTTCGGCTTGTATTGTGGTAGATTAAAAAGAAATTCAGCACTTAAGATACATTTACAGCAGCTATGAAGGTTATTTCCAGCATCTAGCACAAAATTCTTGCTTTTTAATAAACAATTTTAGCCAAAACAAGCAAACATAGAAATAGATTCAGTCAATTCCCTCAGCTTACCAACCCGTAACATTGGAATTCAGCCCTAGTTGCAACAAACTTTATTACCTCAGACCTAATTCTGTGCTTCCAGTCACCAATTCGAGCTATTCTAGGAGAAAACAATGGAATACAACTCTTAAACTTGTTTCAAGGGTACCAATCTTAATTGAAACCCCAAGAACAACCAGTTCAATTACAAGATGCATTAATTGATCAATAGCAAAAGAGGCTAAGAATTACCTACCGCAATTGAAGTTCGAATCTTCCCCATCACACCCTCTCCCTCCCTCCCTCTCTCTCTCTCTCTCTCTCTCTCTCTCTCTAGCTAAAGATCCAACCCTCCCTTTTGTTTTGTTTTATTTATTTTTTGTTTTTGTTCTATTCCAGTAGATATGTTTCACACATGCACACTTGCGTTTCAACTGTCTTCCACGTGCACACACAGCACATCCAAACTTTCACTATTTGAAAGTGAACCCTTCTAACTTTAAAAGTTCTCTTCTAGGCCCTCATGGAATATGAGTAACTTGTATCCTGTCTTTTAAAATAGAAATGGGTCTCACAATTACTCTGAAAACAACTTGGGCAATATTAGCTAACAACAATAGAAGAAACCCCGACACTACTTAAAAGAGAAGAAGACTACTTAAAGAAGGGGAAAGTTCACAAGAAGAAAACAGAACAAATGAACTCCCTGAATTCCTAAACATGAAGTACAAGAAGGAAAAATCATGAACAAATGAACCCCGGCTTCTCTCTCTCTCTCTCTCTCTCTCTCTCTCTCTCTGAAAACCCATAATTTGCTACTTTTGTTCCTCTTCACCGGCACCACAAACCCACAATTTGCTTGGAAACCCAAATTAAAATTAGGGCTCTACACAGGTATATACATACACATTCATATATATCCATACACAAGTATAATCAAAACCACCAAAAATCGAGTCTACAAAACCCAGAAGAAATTACCTCTGAAGCAAGAGTTGCGTCGTCGACGTCCTCAACACCGTCGCTGTCTGATTACTCATTGTTCACGATTAGCCCCACAAAAGCCCCATAAATCTCACATGCTGGAAACCCATATCTCGGATTAAATCGCACAAATCATAGAAGAAGAAGAAGAAGAGAAGAGAGAGAGAGAGAAAAAAAGAGATGGGTTAACCTTTTTTACCTTCACCGAAACAACACGACTGCAACTACGCCGATCTACTGGTTGTCTAGGCGAGGAGAGGAGGAGAGGCGGAGAGAGGGAGAGAGAACCACTGTACGTCTGTGCAGTGAGAGGAAGAGAGAGAGAGAGTGTCTGTGTTGTGTGAGAGAGAGAGAATGAATAGGCAGGAGTAAAACGTGGCCATTTGTGGTCCACATGTGACAGAAGGGGCGAAAAGACATAAAACCCAGCCCCCTTAGTGTGTACTGTTTCCAATTGGAGGGTAAATGTGTCCCAAATTGGTAAAAAACAACCCATAAACTCCCTCTTTTTATATAACGGTTGGATAAAATAATATATATATAATATAATAATAATAATAATAAATAAAATTATATATATATATATATATATATATATATAACTGTAGGAAATTATGATGGGAAAATTACCTACAGGTGGCGTGGACTGGGGTTAATCACCACTTTCATGGTGTCAAGTCTCCAAATTACCAATATATGGCACCTGCAAATAATATCACCAATACATGGTATGAGGTAATAAGCATAATGAGACTGGACAAATTTGCCCTTTGTCCAAGATGACAGCGTTCAGAGCCTTTGTTTTGCCATGGGTGAATATTGAATACCAGAACACGTTCTCTGTCTCTTTTTCTCTCATCTCCTCTCTCCCACCTCCTCCATCATTCCATATCCCAAAAATCTCCACGAAACTTTAGCTTCCTGTCTCTCCACGTCACCTCCTCCTTCCCTTTTTGTTGTTCTTGCCTTCGAAGTTGTTGCACCCTTCTCAAGATCTAGGGCTTATATGATCGTATATCGAAGAAATCGACTACGACAACGATCAACAGTCGAAGGAGTCACAGTCGCCTACGACAACAATTGAACAACTAATTTAGGTAAATCAGTTTCCTTACCTACATCTAATGTTTGGTCAACACTGTAATGTTAGGTAATGAGTAAATTCATGGGAAAAAAAGGGGAAAAAATGGATTTCCAAAAATTTTGTTCGAAGTTCGAACTCTCTTTGTTTATTGATCTTGCTCATGTTTAACTACTCTCTGGCTTCCACCTACATGTTTTGAGTTTTGCCCCCAAAGCAATTTTCCCTAATTTTGAAAACCCTAAATCAATGAGAGACTGCAATTGTATTATCTTGCTTCCGGGTTTTAATTCCAAAATCTGGTGGAGATATGGGTGATTGATCAGAAGAGAAGGCATTGGGTGCAATTGGGGGAATTTGAATCTTAAGCTTTGATCCAAAAACACCTTTTCTATGGGAGTAAATTTCATCAATCAGTCAGTGACAATAGCAACAACACCAATGCTCTTCGGGTCCAACTTTTCCTATGGGTGTTTGTTTCCTGGGAAAATGTTGTGGGGTTTTGGTTTGGACTGGTTTTTCTCATACCCAAAAGGTTGATCGATTGATATGGTAGTGAATGGTTCAATGTCAAAAATTGAAGTAGGCTCATTGTGTGAGTATCAACAGTTGCCTACGGCATGTTTTAATCTATTTTTTTATTAGATGGGAGACTACAATGGTATTATTTGATCCTTATGTTAAAATGACTTGGTCTGTACCCATTTTTTTTGTTGCTTTGCACCCACAGATTACTTGCCATTGCCTGAATTGTTGGGTAAATGGTTTCATTCTGTTACAGTCTTACTGAATTGTAGTGATTGATTCCTGAATGACTTGTACGGCCATATGTTGTCTTGGAATAGAAAATATTATGCCGTAACAGCTCATGACAAGTGTGTACTCAATGGATTATAGTAGTTTAGTTTCAAAAGAAAGGAAATGGATAGGGAAAAAATGGTGCATCTAATTTTTTTTTTTCAAATGGCATTGTTTTTAGATCGCTAATTTTTGTGCCTATCTTGCTTTCTAGATTCTGTTAGTATAGAAAAGTCCAAATAAAGACTCACTAACGTTTATGGTGCAATTTATGTAGGATGAAAAGAATAAGAAAATACAAGAGTTGACCGCAGGGATCTGGGGGAAGAAACAACTATGTACCAATTCGGTCGATCCAGAATAGATCGGTTGTGTCATGGTCCTTTCCTATTCTGTTTTCCAACTGCTAGTGTTAGCTGCCTTACTCCTTGGCAGGTTCCATGTTGTGTTTTAAACAGTAGATCATGGGAATGCTTTTTCTTTGATACTACTTTAAACTTTTCCTGCTTATATCCAAGTTCTGCTCGCCTTTGAAGTTGAAGAATAGTAAGAGGATTGCAATCCATCATCAAATGTTGCAAGCTGCATATTCATAAAATTTTGAAGACTGTTATGAGGATTGTTAGTTCGTGCCTCCACACTCCAGTTTCGGTGAGGTTTGATCTGATCATTATGCTATACTTTGTAGGCTCAATGAGGGTTCTATGAAGATAAGGATCTTCCATTTTTTGGATGCTAATGGGACTTTTTATGCTGTGTCAAGAGGTTGATTTGGTCATGTCAACAATTCCATTCAGCTTTAAGTGCCTGGGGTGATCAGCTTAGTTAGCACCAGTTTATCATGAATAAGTCCATGTGTATTGATGGTTTACTTAATCAATTAGGTGTATAAAAAAATTGGGTTTCCAAATGTTTTGAATCTTCGTTGGAATTTTATGGCCAATTCATGATTCATTTGTCGTTATCTTGCCATACTTTTTTGTTCACACATTTCTTCTTTTAGTGACTTTTGTTGGGCATTGATGCTTAAGTGTACAAGATTAATAGATGTTACTATTAAGGTTATAGCATCTTTGATCTGTGTTTCGCTAATTTTTCTATTCTTGAAAGAAAGAAAGAAAGCATGCCCCCACTTGCCCCAATTTTTGGTGGAGGCACAAGAGTTGGCAACGTGGTTCAACATTCATACGATGTTTATATTCTTGTTTGTTGGGCATTGATGCTTAAGTGCACAAGAGTTGGCACAGGGCCGGTACTAAACCACCACCGGCGGCGGTAGGTCAACGTGAAGATCAACGGCGCCTCCCTAGATTAGACTACACCATTGGTTTGTACAACAGGCGCGGCAAACGAACGTTTATCAAGCCTACGTTGTAGTACGATGCGACTGAAGATGCTTTTTTCATACTAGATTGGAACTGATAAGCACCTAAGATTGCTTGATCGTGGTGCTTAAGTCCGTTAGTTAGTAGCGTTTTTAGTTATAATTTATCGTTTTTATTTAATATTGCTCGTAAGGTAGTTTGTTAAGTGTTTCAGGCAAAACACCCTTAAAAGGCGTATTTTGATCGCAAAGCCAACCCCCAAGTTAGTTTAAGTATCCTCGCCCAGTGGAACTTATGCCAAAGTGACCAAAGTATGAAGGCGAGAAGCGTCGGGCAAGCCAGTGGTCGTCGGGTGTCAAGTTCTGAAGGCTAGCTTTCCTTTCTGAAGATAAGCTCTGCGTATCGATACGGCCATAATCCGTATCGATACACGTTGGTTAAATGGGAAGGCAGGTTATTCCGTATCGATACGGCCTTAAACTGTATCGATACGGGTGTGTTACGTAGGAAATGGCCAATTCAGGATAACGGTGTGGTATCGATACTTTGTATAATTTGTATCAATACGGCGAGCCTTCGGCCAGATATTTGTTGCTTTTTCAACCTTCCATTTATGGAATAGTTGCTACTTATAGTATGTTTGTAGGATATTTGTTGGGAGATAAGTTGAGTTGTATAAATACCTTTCTCTCCCACTTTATCTAAAATCTACTTTATGTTCTTGGTTAGTTTTCTCTCTAGTTTTTCTCCATTGTTGTTCTTAGTTTCAAGCTTCAATACTTGTAAGTTTAATTCCTAGTTTGATGTTTTCTCGTTTATTAAAGTTGTAGCTACTCTTTAGATCTTTGTGAATATCAAGTTTATTTCCGTTTCTATCGGTTAATCATGTTTTCATTTCCTAGCATAATTTCTAGTCTTTTCAATATGTGTGAGTAGTCTCTTGGCTAAGTCTTGGGCTACTCTTTCCCAAAGACTTAGGTTGTTATTTGGTTCTCAAACCTTCGGGCTTAAAATCATGGTTTTCGGAATTTCATTAACCTAGTCATTTTGGTCTAAGCGAGGGGTGTTAACTCCTTGGTTTATCGTTTAGTCAAGCAGTCTTGGCAAGCGACATATTGAGGGCTCGTGGCCTCCTACGTGTTAGATACATTAGCAAAAATAGGTTGGTTTAGCTCCGATTAATCACATCTTTCGATAAACGTAGTCTTTTAAAGCTAAATCTTCCGCGTGTAAGCGCGTGGTCGTGACTCTCGCTTGAGTTATAATTGAGAACCGGTAACAGCTTAAGTCAAGGTTTAGACGATCCCTAGACTTGCCTCTTTTAGTTTATTAATCTCTTATCTAATTTGTTGCTTTAGCCTTTCCATCGTTAAAAGCAAAACCAAGTTGGCCGTCTTAAACGCCACAATCCACCATATAAAACCTACATTCCGAATAAGCTGTTTTTGATTCTCTGTGGGTATGATCCTGGACTTTTCGGTTATTATGCTACCGACGACCTAGCCCTACGCTTGGAGTTTTTCTCAACCTGATTTGAAGGCGAGGTTTGAAGGCTAAGCAGGAACCAATCTTCGTTTGAGGGTGATGTTGTTGCCTTACTTAACTGGCCTCTAATGTTTGAACATAGGAACAAATTGGAAGCAAAATGTCGTAAGTACCTACTGAAGGTGCCTAAAGCACTCTCCGCACAAATGATAGATGGAAAAAGGCCAAACCGTCTCCAAGACGACATTTGCGAAAGGCTCCAGTTGGAGATTAATGCTATGTGCAAGCGGCTAATCCGTCAAGGATTGATAATAAAGGCTATGAGGGCTGCTAAAATGTACAAGTCAGACCCATATGAAACAATTAGAGCAATTAAGAGGGATCCGCAATATGCAACCGATAAGGAACTGTCAGATTATTCTGATGACAAATAGGAAATGAAGTAGGGATTATGTATTTTGTTGGGCCATTCGGTTTAAATTATTATGTAGGGATTATGTAGTTTGTTGGCCTATTCGGTTTAAATTATTATGTTGGGATTATGTATTTTGTAGCCTACTTGTACGGTTTAAATTATTATGTATAGATTATGTATTTTGTCGGGTTTTTACGTCTCCCCAATGAGACCTATCTTCTATTCAACCTCAACCAACTTTATTTGGGCCAAAAAGGGCAACTAAAAAGATATAAAAGACTTTCTATTACATCGAAAAAGACCATCATGAAAGACAGTTTATGGTTCCTAAAGACTACACTTTTTATCTTTAATGACTAAATTTTAATTTACTCGAGACCAAGTCCATATTGCTAAAAGGCTACACTCTATATCTGTGTGGACCATATGTTTATTGTATAAAGAGCATGTCATATTTTTGGGCAATTGGTAAGCGTGGAAAGTTAGGTGAGGGTTCTTTCAAGACCAAGTCTATTGGTAAAAGACTACATTGTATGTCTCTATGGACCATATCTTTATTGTAGAAAGACCACATCATATTTTTGGGCAAGTGTTAAGCGTGGTGTAGACACCCCAATTTGGACTTGTCAAATTTCCTTAATTTGTGGCCCTGGGGCTCCCCGATGATGAATATGGATCAGAACAAGCCATGTACCAATTGAGACGTTGCTCCTTGGAGGAAATGACCAAAATCATTCCCAAGCGCTTTGAAGCAGTCCCAAGCGCTCCAAACTGTTTTCCAAAAACCACTGGCCTGACTCACTTTCAAGCGTTCGAGAGTGAAGTCCCAAGCGCTCAAGACCACTCCATAGCGCTCAAGACCTCTCCCAGTGCCCAATGGGTGAAAAAGATTCCCACTATCCATGCAAGCCATCATTGCACCGGCTGAGGTGAGTCAACACTCAACCTCAGTCAGAGAAGAGATCAGCTGAAAATTTCTTTCTTTAAAAATGTATTTATTTCAAAATCACTTGATTATCAAAACCATGGGTTATATCCTCTATATATATACACCTTGTCTTTCAGCAGAAAAAAAGGGGGGGACGAAAATCTTCTCTCGCTAAACTCCTCTTCTTCCCTCTTTCTTGTTCAAAGGAAAAGGTCTTAAAAACAAAAAACGTCTTGCCCAACTTCAAAGGTCTCTTTCAAAATCATCAAAGAAAAAGGCAAGAAATCCAGAGCACTCTCAGTTTCTGATTTCCACATTCACCTTTCACAACCATCCAAGGAGCAAAGTGTCAAATAAAGGTAGAATCATTTCTATCCTTGGTTCAAATCAAGAGGTTGTTCTCCCTTCTGAGGGGGGTCTCTCAGCCTGTCCCAGTCCTTAATACTGGTGCATGGTTGGGAGACCTTAGTGAAAAGGCAAAAGCAAAGAGTCCATGAATAATGTTTTCCCAAAACCCCTACTGGAAACACTCTAGAGCGCTCCAGAGCGCTCGGGACAGTTTCCAGTCCCATGCATGGCATTTTGGTAAGCAGTAGGCTGGGGTGAGATGCACTTTTAAACGAAATGGTTTTATTCTGGCATGTAGACACAGAAGATCATTTTTCCTAATACAGAAATGTTTCTTACAAATTTCAAGTAAGAATAAAGTTTTCCTAAGTTAAAAATAAGATATTCTCTTGTTAAAAACTCAGATAAGGATGTTTGTATGGTGAAGCAGTACCATTTTTTTCGTTTGAGAGTAAGCTGGCATGCAGCTCACTCCCAAGCGCTCGGATCCATTCCCAAGCGCTCAGGAGTGCATGCATGCCATTGCATTTCACTTTCCCAGTTTTCTGTGTTTTCTGAGCTTCTGCATGTATAGATGTGTACATTTGGTCTTTTAGAATTGTAGATCCGTTTGTGTAATGGCAAGGATACATGACTTGAAAAACTTGAGGTCCCATCTCAGTTTTTCAAGTCCTCTGCTGAGCCAGTGGTCTGTGTAACAGTATTTCATTTTGCAGTCTTTACATTGTGTTGTGTCAGTGCTAACAGAAAGTGCAGGTGGGGGTTCAGACACTCCCAAGCGCTCGAGAATGCTCTTAAGCGCTCGAGAGTTAAGCCAGTGAGGAGTGTTTCATTCCCTGTTATCTTGCTGTCTTTCATCACATAATCACCCTCCCATACACATGCACCAGTGTACACCGTTATTTGGCATCTTATTCGAGACTAACAAACTCTGCAGGATTTGGTCAGTAGCACTCCCAAGCGCTCGAGAGTACTCTCAAGCGCTCGAGAGTTGATCCAGTAGCAGTTTATACTGCTTTGCCATCATGCATGTGCCCATCATCATTTCATCACACCTTGTACACAAGCACCAGCATACACCTTCTATTTGCTACACTTGTGGATACCTGCTACATGTTTAACGAAACAAAATCCATTTGAAAAATCCCACAAACGTTTAGTAGAGACCGACATCGCGTCGGGCGAGGGGGGGTGCCGTAAAACCCTTCCCCCCTCGTAACATGGCTTCCGAACCCTCGAATGATCTTTGGTTTTCAATTCAGGTCAATCAATTTTCAAATCAAAAACGGTTTCTCGGGTGACGAACCATAAATCCGGGTGGCGACTCTTCAAATTTTTCAAATCAATTAGCCGGAGCGGTATGTGTTTTTTTTTGGGCCGCCCCGATCTCGCCCGAGGCTGTGGTAGCCCACACGTGGAAAGTTGGTGGTTCTTTCAAGACAAAAACCAAGTCTATATTGCTAAATGACTACACTCTATGTCTCTGTGGACCATATCTTTATTGAAGAAAGAGCATGTCATATTTTTGGGCAAGTGGTAAGCGTGTAAAGTAGGTGGTTCTTTCAAGACCAAGACCAAGTCCATATTGTTAAAAGACTACAATCTATGTCTGTATGGACCATATGTTTATTGTATAAAGAGCACGTCATATTTTTTGGCAAGTGATAAGTGTGAAAAGTTAGATGGTGATTTTTTCAAGACCAAGACCAAGTCCATATTGCTAAAAGACTACAATCTATGTCGTATGGACCATATGGTTATTGTATAAAAAGCACGTCATATTTTTTTGGCAAGTAATAAGGGTGAAAAGTTTGGTGGTGGTTCATAAATATGACCGAGACCAAGTCCATATTGCCAAAAGACTATACTCTATGTCTTTGTGGACCATATGTTTCTTGTATAAAGAGTACGTCGTATTTTTAGGCAACTGGTAAGCGTGAAAAGTTGGTGGTTCTTTTAAGACCAAGACCAAGTCTATATTGCTAAACGACTACACTCTATGTCTGTATGGACCATATTTTTTTAGAGAACCCTGTCCTATATGATTGACCATTTTAATAATAAGTCTGAGGGCACATGAGGGTAGAAATTTACGGAAAGTTACGGAAGCCATCTCATATTTTGTTAACAAATTTTCAACTTACTTTACTAATAGTGAAACCTTGAGAAATAATACTTTTTTATCACAGTTTTGGTAGAACTGTGATTGTAATTGCTCATTTCAATCACATTTTGTTACCTTCTTCTAGTGACTAGATTGCTGGTTGCAAAAGGTCATGTCTTTTACGACCATTGTTTTTCGTTGCAGAATTGCTTTTACGAACCATTGTCCTTTTTTTTAGACGAACAAACTCATAACATTAAAAAGAAAACTAATTACAAACACGAGTTAAGCAAACTAAACCATTCCCCACATCAAAATTATTGTTTTTTTTTACCACATAATTCTCTCCCCAAGTCCATGATCCAAACATAGTGGCAAATAAATCAAAAAGACAAAAGCAATCTAAAACTACGGACTCCTATCCTTGTGGCGTATTTTGAACAGTCGTTGGTGATGGTGCTTGTGGTAGCACTAGTACTTGTCAAAGCAACATTTGGCGGTGGGACTACTGGAGCTCCCACATTACTCGCAGCACTAATCTCAAAACTTTTGGGTGGTAGAACTTTTGTTTCCGCGAATACAGTTGCATTAGCCTGAGGAGCAAGAGAACCCACCTCCACTTTTGGCTGTTTCTGCATTGATTTATTAGACAGATACACTCGCAAAGAGTTGGCTATATGAGGACCAGTTGTTTTCTTCCACTGGTTCACAGACCTAGAATTAGTTTCAGGTCTCCAACAAACCTTTCGTAGAGGCACGATTTCCTGGACCACAAAAATTATGAACAAAATAGGCATTAGCGAACATGAAGTTCATGAACATAATCACCTTGAACTGCAGTTAATAGAATTGGTGTAAACACCTCACCAGCATGTGCTTTAATAGGCGTATGCAACAATAGATGCAAAACTGCAAGGATATTAAGTTAATGTGCAAAAAGAAACCAAATTCAATAGTGTCAACAGCTAAGGGTGAGAATTTGCAAAATGCTGTCCCAAGGAATAAGGAACAAATCCCATTTCACGTTGGAATCAAGAATAATAACACCTCCCTAACACGAAAAGTTAAGCAACCCCACCATTTTTCACAACTTGTGATGATTTTGGTTGAAGTAAGTTCCTCGTAGAAAGCTCATGGTTCTGTCAGTCCAACTAATGGAGGGAGTGCTGATTTTGGTTAAAGTTTGCTTCCTGGGAGACCCAACTTTACTAAATTTGAAGAGAGGATATGAATAGAAGTATTGCCCATGACAACATAAGTCAATTGTGCATGTTATTGCTTGAAACTATTTACAAACTTAGAGTTCTCTTAGCAATATCCTCCACTCCAATTAATGAAGCCTAAAACTTGCTATTTGGTTGACTAATTTAGGGAGGGGGGGGGGGGGGGGGGGGGGGGGGGGGGGGGGAGGGAGGATAGAGGAAAAACTGGTATATGATAACAAGTGCTCCAATTCCACCAAACTATAGCAACAAAAATGAGAGGAAAAACTATGCCAGATTACTAAGTTGCGCCTCCACCCCAACAGAGTTTTCAGTGCATCTGACATTTCCTCGTTTTAAAATTCCTAATAGCAAGCACATCATAAGCAACTACCTTTAGTTACCATCAAGAAAATGTAACATTGATTGCGTAAATATAATTGATAAAACCGTGGCAAAAATGCAGAGTGCAACTAATATATACAAATACAGATCAAACAAAAAAGGAGAAACACAATGAAACTAAATCTCAAAGGAGCTGGAATAGTTCAAAGACAAACTCACATATTTTTCTGTAGAACCTCATCAGTGACAGGTCAGAGAAACTAATCGCCCTAAAAAATATCCACTACATTCAACCTTGGACAATGACTTAAATCTTTCGGACCAAGCCTATGGGAACAAAAGCTAAATCTTTTCAAGTCTCTTCGTCGTCACTTGTTACTAACAAAAACAAAGAAACTCTTTCAATTTTGAGCTCTATTTTGTTTGATGGCAAGAGCTTTTGTTAAGTTAGAGACCTTGACATGTATTCCGGTGACTTAGGCATCTTTTGGTCGTTGTCTTCGAAAACAGAGAAAGAAACAAAACCAAGACCCAAGAATCACTTTACCCAAAAAAGAAACAAGACCCAAGATGCAATCTTGCTTCATTTTCTTCCATTTTCTCACAAACCAAACAAGAAAATCAAGAAAGCAGATAATATTACCAAGATAATCAATGGGGTTTCTCCCTTTACAGAACCGTCCAGTAGGCATATTGGTGTCGAAATCTTGCCCGTGCACGCGCAAAAGTAATGCTTACACACATATACGATTTGGGTCAAAATCTGTGTAAAACAACCACAAAATCGTCTCAACTACTTGAATATTATAGAGAGGGAGACAGAACGATAGATAGAGAGAGGAGAGAGAAGAAAAAGCCAGAGAGAGGGGAGGAGAGAGAGAGAGAGAGAGAGAAAGAGAGAGAGAGAGTACCTGGATAGCTATTGCAGAGAGAAGGAAAACGTTGAAATGGTGGTTGTAACGCCCCCAATTTTGGGTACGTTAAAGAAGGCAATTTCATTGAAAATCTAAATAGAGTCTAGCTCAATATTACAACATAATTTTCCCAAGAGTACTTTATTAAACAAAAGGAGGGTAGACTAGGGTTCATATCTACTGCTCCGCCTCTTCTTCCATTTTGGCCAGCTCCTCAGCTCCGAAAGCTTCCAAGGTATAATGTTCACCCTGTTCATCTATGAGGTCTGACACATTATACCGGCGTCGCCACCAATATAATATGTCAGGGTCACCGAAGGTAACACCGTGAGCTTACAAAAGCTCAATAGAGTAAACCCTACCCACTAACTCATAACTTACAAACAGTAAATCATATACGACGAATAGTAACAATCACACATCCACATTCACTATTCAAGTATCGTTGGTGTCCATGTTTTTCTGTGTTTCTCCTACGCAACTCATCGTAGACCGTGTCCCCATTTTCCACATTTCATAACCAAATCAACATTTTCAAAATCCGTTTTTAACACACCCAACCTCGGTTCCGCCGTTCCGGGTTCCCGAGTATCCTCACAATGGTTCCGCCGCACCGGGTTCCCATTGGCACACATTTGCATTGGCTCCTCTCCGCGGATAACCAAGCCACACACCCAACCTCGGTTCCGCCGTTCCGGGTTCCCGAGTATCCTCACAATGGTTCCGCCGTCCCGGGTTCCCATTGGCACACATTCACACACACATCTCACATAATGCCATCAAAATCAGTCATTACGTAGTTTCAAAAATATTTCCTCCTTCGAAACACATTTTTCTTGTTAACCACACCCTAGATGTCATGTTTCTATTTTCTCGATTTCTGTGTCTCGTTCTCATGCATAGACTCCGCGGTAGGACTTTTTACAAACATAAATCATTCATTGAAATCTTGAAACTAAACTAGCAAGATCATCCAATTCTATATTAATAACCATGCTCATAACCATCCTAAAGATCAAAATACGAATACTTCTATTCAAGTGTCAAATTCTATCTTTCGAAAATCGTTCCTTCTTTCTTTGAGGGAAGTTCTAAACAACATATGTTTATTTAAGAAAAAGTCATTTATCTAGCATGCTCGTACTTCCATTAGCGAGATAAACTTATTGATAATCATGCATTGTAAACGATAGATAACCTTATCTACTTTAAACTAAACAATAGATAACCTTATCTACTTAAGGAAAACGATAAGGAAATTGATACTTTGAATCAAGAATATTCTACTTTCTAATGTACGATTCTATGCTATACGTAGAGTTAAGGGGTTCTACCTTGATCCGAAACTAGTCGGGGCCGAATAAGCTAGTTGGAAGTTTTCTACGGGCGGTAAAACTCGCAAATCTGGACCAAACTTTGGATAGCAGTAACTCGGTCGATATTTGGCCGAATATGATCGTTCTTGGGTCGAGATTGAAGCTCTCAAAGTGCTCTACAACTTTCGTGAAGGAAGTTGATCCTAGAAACTAATTTAAGTAAGAGAAAAATGGTGATAAAGGAAGAGACAGTATGCTGTCTGGAAATGGAAATTCGAGATTTTTACTGAACTTCGGATGCCAATATCTTTGTCATTTCTTCACCGATTGGGATGGTTCTTGGATCTAACTTGAAGGTTTCGAAGTGCTCTACAACTTTCCCGAAGGGAGTTGGTTCTAAAAACTACTTTAAGCAGGAGAAAAATAGAGATTCGTGACATGTATATATTCATCTAGGAAAGTAAAACCTAAGATAGTTAGGCTTAAGGCTAGAACATAGGTGTGCATGCATGACAAGGCTAGTCTTGCTTCTTTTGGAAGCAAAATGATGAGATTCTTTGTATGACTTGTCTTGTCATGCTTATTGGCAAGTCAAAGGTCTATTAACCAAGGGACAAAAATTCCCCTAACAATTATGGACCAAGGGGTAAAGGAATATTGGTAATAATTAGGGTTTGAAATGACTTGTCATGGGAGTAAAAATGATTACTCCTATGGTCTAATGGTCCTATAGGGTTTGGAGGGGTTCATAAAGCTCAAAGATGGTCTAAATGGTCCAATTAGGGTTAGGGTAACGTAACTAGGTGAATCGGTGGTCCGGTTCCTCCAACTAATCGGTTGGAAACTAACCTTACTTGCCAAGTGGGATTTCTAGCCAAGAAATAAGATTTTTAAGGACTTTATTTAACTCACTAGAAAAAAAAATCCAAGTGCTTCTACAAGCATACTTGTCTTTAGAAATTGACTAGATTGTTCGGTGCGAACAGATATAATTTTATAAGTCTCAAATCTAATTATGACGGATTATTAAAATTAAAAAGAAATTTTTAGTAGCAAATCCAAGTAGTTAAAATAAAATTTAAATATTTAACAAAAATTTTATTTACCAAAAATCAGGATCGTTACAGTGGTGTTAAGTGTTAGGGCTTCAATGTTGCATATATATATGTAGGTAGGGGTAGAATTGTAAACTAACATAGCCTTACCATGTCTTGGTGAATAATTTTACTTGTGTCATGAGGGTGGTAATTTCAAGAGTGGAGCCCATGTATTGGTAATTAATCCTAGTCCACGCCTCCTGCCGGTAATTCTCCCAATTATGATGGAACAACAACAAAAAAATTGGAGCATTTTTTGAGATTTGTTGATGTCCAAGAGTTTTTACAGGACCTTTTTTTTTATTCATATTCTGTATGTTGAAGACATCACTACATTAACTCTTAAGAAATAGATTCCGATGTACTCAATCGTTACAATCTGGACAGAATCAATAGATATCCGAGGTCAATGGTATTAGTAATATACGTGGTGCATTAAATGGATTACAAGCCTTATTTCTCAGAGATTGCCTGTATGCATATTATATATATTGTTTTGTCCATCGAAATTTTTTTTAGGTTAGCTCAGGACAGAATCAATTCCTAATTTCGCTCTTGGGTCCACCAAAAGATGTGAGTATGTGTAAGTGTTTGTGGTCGAATAATTATTTGATGTAAGACAAAAATGGAGAGCTTTTGTATTTTATTTTTATTGTTTTAGAATAAGATTTTAATTAGGAATATTTTCATTTAGGTAAGAATTATTAACTTTCCGTATTCAGTTTGATTTTGATTTTTACCTTTACTAGGATTTTTGGTCTACAAGAATTAGGATTTTATTTTAATTAATTAGAAAATATCTTTTCTTTAATGCCGCTTGTTATGGCATGATTTAAGATTTCTTTTATTGTAGAATTTTTAGGATTAGGGTCTTATAAAAGGGGCTGCAACCTATTCAATTATTCAACTTTTAAACTTTTATCAATAATATTACAGATATTTTCTCTTTCTTTCTAGTGCGCAAAAATTGCTCGTTGCGACGAGTTGTTTATCTCGTTTGGACTAATACGCTAACTAGTCTCTCGTGAATTCCGCTATGTCATTATTGTTGAGCGATATTCCTAATTTCATGAAAGTGGTCAAGCGGTTTTCAATAGGGTTTGGGTCGTGCAAGACTTGCTGGTTTGAATTCTTTGCAACATGTTTCGTGGGGATTAAGATCCCTAGGAGGAAGGGTTTGCAACCGTTTAAAGAGACCAGGTCGAATACCACGTGGTAGCAATCAAGGCGACATCACGGAACAATCAATGGTTTTCTTCATCCAAATAAAAGGAAGCGGTTAGCTGAGGTCAGAACATGGGGCATGAGCAGGGTTCATGGGGCTAACCTCAGGGTATTGCACTATAAATAGGAGAAAATTGGGCAGGCCCAAAGTTCTTGCCTCATCATTCAATTACCGGTCATACTAGTGTCTGTGCCCGTTTGATGCACGAGATAAAAAAAAATCACACTAGTAGTTTTTGATTCTCGTGCATCAAACAGGTACAACGCTAGTTGATAAAAAAGATAATTTTATTTTTTTTCCGGTCTTGTATTTGATGCACGCGAGCATTGGCCTCATTATATACACTAAAAGACGTGTGTGAAAAATAATTTTGGAGTAGCACATGATGGTATTCTAGAGGCATAGAATAATTTTTTCTCCATATTCAACCCTCAAGACCTCTCTCCCACCCACCCACCCACCCACCTTCCCACCTCTCTCTCTCTCTCTCTCTCTTTATATATATATATATATATATATATATATATATATATATATATAATAACAAATCTAGAAAATTAGGATTTAAAGTTTAGAGACTTTGAAGACTTACACACATTTCTATAATATATTAATGATAGATTTACAGCTTCTCAGCATTTATCCTTTTTATATTTCTTGCAACCTTTATTTGTGTTTCTTTCCAAGTCCCTTGTTCTTTTTCTTTTCTTTTCCATGTACTGACCATGGCACACCCTTGCATCACTTCATTTTCCTAGCAGCACATTACACTTTTTGGAGGTAACAAAGTCTGTAAACACAAATCTGAACACAAATATATCCAGATTCATCTAATTCAATGGGCTTATATTGCTTTAAGGGGATCCATATACATTGGACGGCGTGTTGTAATCAGTGCTCATAAGATGTGCCCAAAGCATTGCTCTTGCTCTATATTTTATTCTGATCGTTAAATGTCCAGCTATATGCGAAAAATCCAATTTCATTACAAGAACTCTAGAAAATCTTCAATAATTTGCATTACAAATTGTATAACACATCGAAGTTGTAGGATTTTTGCTCAATTTGGGTTTTTCTGTTTGGACGGGAGTCAAGACCGTCCAGACGACCGGCTTGTATTTTAACTCTGAAGCTTATGTTTTTCTCGTCCAGATTTTGGTGAAGTATGTTCGAACAGTTAACACTTCGAAATTTGGTTTGTACGATACTAAAGATTTGTTTTGGAGTTTCTTTTTAAGGACTTGGAGTGCAACCAAATCAGTTTGGGAAAGAGTTATATTTGGAAATGATTCTTTGGCTATAAATATAGCTTCGCTCCCTCAATTAGGGTTGAACTTCGTAGTTCCTTTTGAGAATCCATTGGGGGGTCCTTCGCAGAACCTTAGGGTTCTTTATTAGATCTTTATTGTTGTTCGGTTGCCCCACTTTTCGTGGGCTTGGTAAGCTCTAGTGTTGGAAGATCTTTGCTTTGGTGCGGCCTTCAGTCACTTTCCGTTCTTTGACGATCTCAATGCGATCTTGTTATCTCTTGGTTGAAACCATAGTTATGTGAGACAAGAGAGACAAGTTTGTTGAGAAATTTCAATTGGATTTTGGTGAGAGAGCTTGTATTTTGGGTTGGTGAGTGTCACTTATTCATCCACTTGTTAAGAATGTGTTAAGGGTATATGTATAATTTAGCAAAATCTTTTTCCCCACTAATATGATACTAGTCCGTCTATGAGGACCGACGAGTTTCCCACCGAAATCATACCGACGGCCTCGCTGGACCGTCTCCGGCCATCGGACGACTGATCCAAGCTGTCCAAAAATTAAAAACAAGGGGGTCCTCACAGGAATAAACAGAATCCGATGTGTGTAGGTACTTGATCCAAACATCCTATTTTTCGTGTATATGCGCGGACGCCTACATTTTTTTTAATAGAATTTTTGGACGGCTCGGATTGACTGTCCGGTGGCCGGAGACGCCCGGCGAGTCCGTCGGTACGATTTCGGTGGAAAACTCGTCGGTCCTCCTAGGTTTTATACGATCAGATCACATAATTACATATTATTGATAATCTTGGTCATAACGTTGGTTTTTTTTTTTTCCCCTTAACTTTTGTTGTATATCAAAGAATATTGATGTGTTACTTGAAAGAAAATTACCGAGGAATTGAATTTGAGCCTAAATTCAACTGTTGGGTCATAAATCTAATAGGGTTTGACTTAATTCGGCTCGTTTACAGCCCTAGTCATAACCAAATCCAACATTTGGTTGAAAAGGCTAAAAGACAGAACCATTTCCAACATAATGCCCAGATGATCTTGAGAGTAGTCCAATATCTCCTTTCATATCCATGTGAGTGAAATGAATAGTGATGTCAAAACGTTTACCGTGTGTACTTTCTGTGCCACAAAGATTTTTAAATCAATCAACTACAAATGTGTTAAATTCCATTCCAAAAAAATAGATGAGTGTGGTTACATAAACAACAAGCAATTTACATGTGAGTGAAATGAATAGTGATGTCAAAATGTTTTCCGTGTGTACTTTCTGTGTCACAAAGATTTTTAAATCAATCAACAACAAATGTGTTAAATTCCATTCCAAAAAAATAGATGAGTGTGGTTACATAAACAACAAGCAATTTACATGCATAGCAAGATAAGCGCGGTAAAAGATATCCCGATAAGCCAAAGCAGATGAACTGGCCTGCTGATATTGGAATCATCACTCACAGTTTCAGTTGTAGGACCGCCACCTGTGGGTGATGATAATCCAGCCGGTGGTGGAGGTGAGATCACAGGAACATCGCATTTGCCAAACGTCGCATTTGTCTGTCCAAACATGAAAAATATAGTGGGTTAGGTTGAGCCATTCTACCAACTCTCTATTTTGATTACCCAGCTTCTAATATAATATATGACCACAAACATAATTGATAGGCACAGATCCAACTTTCATATGGTTTAGGTATTACCGATAGGTAGGGATTAGGTAGAGTAAATCAAATATTGTATTGGGTAATGCAAATGGTGATCTGATTAGGGAGTGTAGTACTGTTCTGCAGTTCTGTTTTCTTTCTGAGAAAAGATTTGTATATGCGCATTCACAAGGAGTGAGTCCCCCAGAGCCAGGGATCCCCCTTGCGGGGGGAACCTCTTTCTTTGTGAGGGGCGTATCTACATTTGTGTCCAACGTGTTGCATAGAAAGTGTTGTTTTTTGTATTTTCTTACACCCCAAATTGTTTCTCTCCTAGCCATTTCTTGGTTGTTTCTAGAAACCAACTGCTCAGATGCCCTAGATTCAGTTTATTTGCCGCAGGAAATCAAGTGTCAAAAGGTTGAAACTGATTTAGGTTACCAAAGAATCTTCTTTTTCATTTTTGTTCCCTCTTGTTTATGAGAAAGCCTATATAAAGAATGGGGAAACATCTTACGTAGTATCTGATAATTTGAATTGAGGCCAAAATAAAATAAAATATACAGAAAGATGAATTATTTTGTGGGTTGAACTTATTTAGCACTTCTGCAAACTGAAAAAACAAAAAGCAAAAAATCCACGAAACTACATATGTACGAAGGAAAAAAGGCTTGCACCTTAAAATACTAAGCATTCTATTTTACCAGATTTTTCATTTGTCAATAACTTGAAAGTTACAAACCTTGCAATAAGCAATGCTATCACATCCACAAGTCAGCTGACCATTTGCCTCATCCACGGCTTCTGGGGCTCCTCCACCGTCACTTCTCTAGAACAAGTTAATAAGATCTCGATCCATTAGCTGGATGTTAAAAATTTGTTTCTGACCAATCTAGAACAAGACTACATAGATAGGTCATATAAAATTGCAGTTCAATCATATCCCTTACCTGGTAAAAATCAACCGCAATGAAGTTTGGCCACCGCTTCCCAGCATCTTGATAACAAGTATTCATCATACTGATTAACGAATCAGAATTGTCAACGCAGGCCTCTGTTATGTTGGGATTATCAGGGAAGTAGTTCTGAAGAACCAAGGATATTGTTGATGTGTTCATAGGAGATGATTCCGCACGGTTCGGACAAGAACCAGCCACCATTCCGTCATCCCCATCTGCAGTTTCCCAAGGATTTCTTTTATTAGCAAGAGAATGAGGAAAAATACAGGAACTACCCAAAAAAATGATCCTTTTTGTTTTCCAAAAAGCAAGAAAGTCCTAGAAACCGCAGGAAGTACAGTTCGTGTACAACCTTTTAAGCCTTTTAATTAGTGATTGGTTTGCAACAAAATAATCGTATGTAAGGAACTTTTTCCCGTGAAAGTGAGGAACTATAGACATGGTTTCCTTCTTTTCCTACATTACTTCCACTTCAATGCCCACCCCATTTTTTGTTCCGGTGTTCTCATTCCTCCTCTATACTTATCCAACATACAGTGAAAACCAGTTAAGCCACAATTGTTGTTCTAGTTTTATCACCCAAAATCTAAATGTGGAAGCGTACATAAATTTCTTCTACTTGAACTGTGACTCAGGCTAAAGAGTAGAAAAACGAGGTTCGTTTCAATCAAGTAGGAGGAATGGAGGACCATTGACCAGCAGTAATGGAACCCGTGAAACAACTACAAGTCGTACAATGGACATTGATAATCATTTCTTTCACCTTACTTTCCATCATTTTCACTATCCATCAAAAGTTTCCTTTTAAAAAAATGGCCCATAGGCAATGTCTGATTTTGCAATAAGTTTTGGCAAAAGCATGACCTGCTTCCAACAAAATCCAGGTTTTGAAAGGAAAAAGAACTAAGAAAGAGTGCTCACACTGATTTTCTACCACGTATCTCCACTCATAAGCAATCCCCTCAGTGGCCTCCTTGGAAGATATTGAGGTGAAGACTACCAATCGTTGATTATTCTGGACCATATCATCCACAGTAGGCCAATCTACACCACTTTTGGGCATCTGAGACACTGGAAACCAATAATTACTCAGACCAGATGCATTAAAAACCTTTGTCAAGCCCTGTGGAGAGGTCACATAATCTTCGATGAAGATGGTGACAATTTCTGTTGGATTTGCTTCCAGAAACACTTGAATCTCTTTCAGCACATTGATAGCAGGTTGCTAGGAGGGAAATGTTTAAAAATCAGCCATAAGATAACTTTCACAGTTCGGAAGCACAATTGCAGTTTAGTTTTTAAAAACTCACAAATGATGTAAAGTTGTAGCATTTTCCACTGAAGGAGTGGCATAACCAGATGTCATTGTTGAAGTCATACATATCAAGCATGAGCCCTCGGATGCCATTCTACAGATAAGTAAACAAAAAAAATCCTTAGCGAACCAAGTAATGAAGCCTGTGTTAAAAATGATTGCGTCTGAAATGTAGATTGGGAGCAGTTCAAAAAAAGAAATGTAGATTGGGAACTATTAAATCATTTCCGGAGGAAAATCAAATTGTCAATTCCTTGATTTCTGGAATCAAATTAACAATAGTAGCATGTCCATATATGCTAGCGATTCATCTAATAACAGTATTTTGACAACACAGTAAATGCAAGGTTTAATTAAGGTAGTACTCGACATATACTTCATTCGGATGTAAACATCCATACTTGCAACGGAAGAATGTAAAGGGGAGAAACATAATGCAAACAGGAGACAAATGCAAATAAAGCCCCGAGAAGAAAAGGTGTCTTGAATACCATGTTAAGTTCTAGTTGTCCCTTGAGGTTTATGGTGTTAGGAAACGAGTTCAACAACCTAATCAAGCTATCTGACATTAAGCAATCTTCTCTGAGTTCTTTTCTATTTTTGTTTGTTTGTCTTTTTATTTGGGAGGCTTATTCTGCGATAAATTGCACTCGTCGCTGTGCTCAGGCAGTTGCAGATGACATTTTTCATGAGGTGCTGTTAGGTCATGACCTCTAGAAATATGGATTAGTTAGAATCCTTTTATTTGGCACCCAACATGCTTGCTTTGTACATGGACCAACTCCAAATATGAACCTGATTATTTCAAGGTTCAGTTCAAATATCATGTCTTAGAATTGTTTGACATAAATAAGTCAAATGATACTGGTAGGTAAGTTTGGATGCTTAGTTTATAACCTAAGCAAACATGGACAGCAATTTATTACAACTCCCAACCACTTGAACCTTCAACTTTCAAGTAGTGCAACAGTTATGGTAGGGGATTCTAATGAGTTTTAATCAATTCAATACCAACAACAATAGTTTTTCCAGGCTCACATAGGTATACTTGCAGTATTGCACACACAAAAACTTGCATACACAAAGACACAAACTCTATCACTGTATGTGGACAAAATTACTCCATAACTCCAATGGAGGCGAGACCCACCACAAACACTTGTTGTGGGACCCACGTCAGGGTACAGCTTGGGCATTCATAACAATTTCTCTTTTTGAATATTTGCGTGTAAAAAAGTGCGTGTATGACTTCCTCCTAACAACCATACCATGGACTTTTTAAACACCATTAAACTATCATCTCTCACACAAGACATGCATAACGTCTAAACTTTTTGGGTAATTGGTAATCAATGATGTTTCTAAATTTATAAATGAAAACAACAAGAAGAAGAAATTCCCAAGCAAATGCAAAGTTCCGAAAGTGGTAATCTTACTTTAAGCTGAGAGGTAACCGAATCTTCCTGATTGGTCGGAGAAAGAATGGGTGATCCGGTCTCAGACGTAGCCCCGGACAGAGCATAAGAATTGTGGGTCGTCAGCCATGAGTACTTGTTGAACGGTAGACCTTTCACCTGCCATCAATTCGCAAAATTAATCATTAGTAACACTTACTAATATAATATAGGAATCTTTGTTTGACGGGATGTGATCATCGGATTGGAGTGTATGCTAAAGAGGACCACATATAGGGTGTTTGATTGGAATATTCAGATTAGAATTAGAAAAATGATTTTGGCACTCCACCTTTTTATGATGATACTCCAAAATTTGTCTTTTAGTGCGTCTTGCTATGCGTAATTTTTACACTAAAAGACAATTTTTGGAGTGCCATCATAAAAAGTGGTGTACCAAAATCATTTTGCCTTAAAATTAAACCTGCTTCGGATATTAGATAAATAATCTAACGAAGTGTGGATACATAATACAAAAAAAGTTTCAATGCAACGGTTATTTGTAATGCTCTCTCACGTAATGTAGACATAGGATATGTGTGGGTGCCACCCAATGTGAGAAAGGCGTTACAACGTACAAATAGTTGTTGCATTGAAAATTTGTGGGACATTATTCATCGAGTCATTACTAATTAGGTTGGATTGCATATCCTATGCGCAGGTCAAAAGTTCTCTTTTTAAAATCCATTTTTAGGGAACTCAATAAAAAAATTAGAAAAATTAAAAATATATTTGAAAATTCGAAAAGGTTTCAAAGTTTTAAAAGAAGATTACACTATTAGTCCCGACAAACAAACAAAGGACCCCTAAAAATGCATATTCGTATAAATATTATATTATATTATTTTTTTGCTGTTCATATTCGTATAATGGTTGTGGACTTGCTGTGGGTTCAAAATTTATTTCGCAAATTTGAAAACATCAACGTTACAAAATCCACACACACACAAAAAAAAAAAAAAAAAAGAAAAGTAAAAACCCTTTCGAAATAGAAAGGGTGATTTTTTTGCTGAAATCAAATTCGCATCCTATCAAGAAAAAGTCAAATTCACATCCTTCGTAGAAAAGTTCAAATCAAATTACACACAGAAAACAAGAGGTATAGCCCTCATTTTAACTTTGACCAATAATCCTCCTCGTCAAATATAAGGAGTATATTTTACAATTTCTTTTGGGACGGAAATACTAGTCATATCTTTGCAAGTATACGTACGTATCTCTGTACCTTGGAAGTGGGAATCAAGGGTTGAGTCCGGGTGCATCTGGGGCGGGTGTTGCCATTTGCAGAGCATGTTTCGCAGCGTAGGCCGGCATCACACTGACTATCAGTAGAACAGGTTTCCCCAATCTGTATTTTATACACGCGAGGAAAAAAAAATTTGGGAAATTGATGAGGATTATAATAAATCGCAGAAATTACAATCCTGATTGATTTATCCTTACAAGAGAAGTATAAAAATGACGGGGATATTAGGAAATGACCTCGAGACTGAAGCAATTTCCTAGTAACACACAGAATGTGATCAATAGAAGCTTGATGGCAAATGAACTGATCCTCTGCAATTTACACAAGAGAGAGAGAGAGAGAGAGAGAGAGAGAGAGAGTTAGCCAATTTTTTTACAATAAAAGACAGAGAGAACAGGAAGAACGTAAGATGTATTTGCATGCCTGCATTTCCGGATCTCCGCTGGTTTAGAGAGAGAGAGAGAGAGAGAAGGGTCTGCGTTTGTTCGTCTCTCTCTATCTATAGGCCTAGCCCTGTTTTGTTCGCCTCTCTGTGTCTATATAGTGTACATAGTTTATACGTAACTGCGGGTTTGAAATTAGGCTGCGCGTTGGCGAACGGGAGTGGCGCTTTCCTGTTTTTTGACTTTGTTTCTTTTTGGAGAGAGAGAGAGAGATGGGAAATGTGGAATTGACTATCAATAGATGTGGGGAAACGCAACTGGGGTAGTTACTAGTACAATTTTTGGTCGAGTTATTTGTAATCACAAATTTTTTTATACATAATCTGTTTTAAAATAAATCACTCTTGGATAAAAATGCCTTATTTTTTGTTGACAAAAATATTCCTAAAATTATTACACACAACTCACTCCTCCTTCTCCCTTCTCTCTCCCCGTTACCACCACTTCAGACCCACCACCATGACAGCCACACCTCCACCACCATCGGAAAAAAAATCAGTTCCCGTTACCACCACTTTTCTCTCGTCGTTACTGTATGGATAGCTCTTTTCAGAGCTTGGTCTTTGATAACCTCTTGACCCAAAAAAAAAAAAAACAAATGAAAACCCAGATCCATAAAGACAATGACGCCGCCGCTGCCACCGCAAAATCCAGTCTCATCACGCATTAGCAAAATGAGTGATGTTAATTGCGAACTCACAAAATGCGTAATACGAAGGCATTATGCATTCAAAATCTACTTTTTTAACAGAAAAAAGACATGATGCATCTTCAAGATGTGTTATACAGGGTTCGGATATTAGAATATGAATTTTGTGGACATTTTCGGAAGTTCATTTCCAATTTTGGTAGCGATTTTTAGAATTGAGTGTCCGATTGTTATTCATCATTTTTTTTTTGACAAGTAGTGCGTTGTTGTTGATGGCGTAACCGGAGATGAGGAGCGGTGATGGCAATGACTAGAGTTGGTAATGATTGTGGCCAACGGTGGTGGCGATACTGGTGATGGAGTGATGATTGTGGCCCCCACTGTCCACCTGGAAAACCCATCGCCTTTCTCCCCATTACCAATGTACCCATCCATCTGAATCTCTCTCTGAAAAAAACAAAATCAGAAAACCCACATAGAGAGAAAGAGAGAAATGGAAAGGCACATACAGCCCTGCTAAATCGACTATCCTTCGCATCAATCACCATCGCAGTGGGTTTTCCCGTCTGGTGTGGTGAATGACGGTAGTGGCGGACCACGGTGGTTATGGAGGATTTGGTGGTGGTACAGGGAAAGGGCAATTTTGGAAGTTTATGGATATTTTTTAGGTTGCATATAACAAATTGTTATAAGATTTGTGGGTTAAGCTCAGAGTATGCTACGTATAGAAAATTTGTGGTTGCAAATAGCTCGGCCCTTCTCTTCTCGAATGAGATAAACGTGACTGTGTTTGTAGCGCCAAAAATACGGCGTCGTTTTGGGCAGGAAAACAAAGAAAAGGCTGAAAATCGACGGCCCGTTTCTCTTCACTTTTATGTATACCGGGGATACCAACCCATTGGTATCCCCTACGGTCCATTTCACATTTTTCGGCAATTTTTCGATCATATTTGAATGATCTGTTCTATTCATTTGTAGAGTTCAACGAGAACCTTAATCATACTAAAAATCGTGTTCATTGAACTTTAATAGGAACATGATTGACACACGTAAAAAATGAAGAAAATCAAAACTGGGTAAAAGACACATTGAATCGGAACCCAATTTTGATTTTTTTTTTTTTTCCATTTTCACATGTGTCGATTATGTTTCAAATAAAATTCAATGAAAACAATTTTTGGTACGATTAAGGTTCTCGTTAAATTCGACAAAATAAACGAAGCCAATCATCAAAATGTGATCGAAAAATGAGAAACGGATCGGAAGGGGATACCAAGGGGGTTGGTATCCCTGGGATACATAAAAGTTTCTATTCTCTCAAGCCACAACAGCTTAAATATGAAAAAAAAAATATGATTAAAAAATTAAGTACTCCAATTTTTAATCGGTTTGAACTAGTGCGAAAATTTTTTTTTATGATCATTTTAGCCTAAAGTGATTAAAAAATTAAGTGCTCTAATTTTTAATCGGTTTGAACCGGTGTGAAAATTTTATTTTTATGATCATTTTGGCCAAAGGGTCATGATTAATTTTTGGCTCTAGGGCTTTCGTAATTAAGTATTTGCAGTTCATTTGATTCTACGGCTATCTTAAGGCTCTCATATGAAAGTCATAGAGAAAAATTAATAATGATCATTTAGGATAAAATGATCAAAAAATTAATATCTTTGCACAGGTTCAAATGGATTGAGAATTGGAGCATTTAATTTTTTAGATAGTTTATATATTAAAAAGTATGGTTAAAAAATTAAGTGATCCAATTTTCAATCCGTTTAAACCGGTGCGAAAATCTTATTTTTCTAATCATTTTATCCTAAAAGGATCCTGATTAATTTTTAGCTTTAGGACCCTCATATGAGAGCCCTAAGATATCCATAGTGTGTGGCCCGTGGTCCTTTGATTAGCAATCCTCCTCCGTTGGCTCGTGGGTTTCCTAGCCTTCTCGCTCAGCCCTGCACAGTGAACGCACGACTAAGACCTGGCCGGGGTTGCCCGGCAAGGCCCTCCGGCGAGAGGATCAGAATGTGCAGAGAATCAAGTAAGAGACTAGGGTTTTGAGATAGTGTAGCGTGTACCCCCTTCTCCAGGGTTACTCCTTTAGTATTTATAGAGCCTTCTTGACTTGTTCTGCAAGTACGGACATGTGCCTTGCACAGGTCAGGTGACGTCACTGAGTAGATCTGGCAACCGTTTTTGGGCGTGAGCTGGCAGCCCCCATGTGCTCCCATCGTTATCTCTTGGTGTAACCGCTTCATCACGTGAGAAAGCACATGAGTCACGGGTGGCCGAACCGCACATATGGCCGAGCCCGACGGGTGACCCATGTGAGGAACATGCTGACGGATCTTCGCCTCCGACGGTGGCCGAGCCTGGGCTATCCATGTCGCTTGAGCTCAAAATAAAAGATCTCGCTGATGGATGAGTCTCGGCCAGTTATCGAGCCCTAGTTCAAGTATGGTTCCGTGGCCGGTCGCGGACAGTTACGTTCGACCTACTACAATAGCCCCTCAATCTCTGCCATCGCCAAGCGCGTGGTGGAGAATGACGTTGAACTTTGGCCGAACCTGCTTTTGCCGAACGTAGTTTATGGCCGAGTGGAATTTTAGCCGAGCTTCATCTATTCTCATCAACCGTCACAGATAAGCCTCAACGGAGGGGCGCCAGGTGTCCTCCTATGGTTGGGTAAGGCCGATGGGAGGATGACTAGCATGCGTGAAATTCTGCTAGGCTGTCCCATCATTGGCACGTGTCAAGCACTTACTGGCCATTGGTTCGGCGGTGCAGAGATGGGCGGGAACTTCTAATTCCCAAACCCTACGCCTATATAAAGGACGAAGAGAGGAGAGAGAAGGGTTACAAATTCTCTCTCTCTCTCTAGAACTCCATAGCCAGAGCTCCTGCCTCTTCCATTCGTCTTCCAGCCTTGATCCTCCGTTGATTCATCATTGAATTTGCCAAAAATCCCCAGGTATGCATTCGATTCTCACTTCTCTCCATCTTTCTGCAATTTTATGCATTTTTCTCTTTGGCCTTCTTTGGGGCTTTTTGTTCTGTATGAACAGTACGATGCTGGGGATGAACCGTCCGTTCATCTTCAGACTCATCCTGTTCTTCCGAGCTTTAGTAGAGGCGCTGGTTGGTTTGGCCGACGTTAGGGTTGGCCGAGCCCTAGCAATGGGCTAAGCCGACGTTGGAGTTTGCCGAGCCCCAGCTTCGATGCAGGTGGGGTCGGCCGACGATGAGGGTTATCTGAGCACCTTAACTCTAGTGTTAGAAATTCCCGAACTTGAGTCCTTGTAGAGTGACATCGGGTGGGCCAGTAGGATAGCCGAACATAGTGAGTTCCTTGCTCTTTGGCAACGATGAGGTTCCACGTCATTTCACTTTTGTTTTGTTAGGTCTAGCTCACCTGGTCATAGTCATTTCTTCCAACTCTGAAAGCTCAGGGGACGACTCTGGGGACTTGATAATTCAAGAGTATTAGGAAAGATACAGAAGCCGACGCCAGGCCTCTTCAATTGCTTCGAATATGTCAGTTGACTCAAGCGATTCGAACGCCGAACGCGACTTCGAGTATGGCGGCGACGAGTTTCTGACCGATCCTGAGATTTCTTTCACCAGATCGACCCACTCCGAGACCGAGCCTTGTCTTGGGCCAGAAGCCGAATCCAGGTTTCATTCACAAGCCGAGGCTACCTCTTCTGAGTGATCTCGGCATAGTGGAGCCCCATCCAAGAATAAAGATGTAACGCCCCTGAATTTTGGTCAATAAAAATTTCGTTGAATATTTGAATTTTATTTGAATTACTTATTTTTTCTTGAGTGGCTATATGATTTCTTGTTAATTTCCGTCGTAGTTAGATTTTGGTCATTTGGTTAACTCTCAACTAGAAACCCTACTTGACCATTTAGTTAGTTTCTAACCAACTAGTTGAAGGAACTGAGCAACCAACTCACCTAGTTACTCGATGAACCTTTTGGACCTTTTTGAACCTTTTGCCTTTACCCATTGGTCCATAATGTTAGGGTAATTTTTGTCCATTGGACAATAAGCTTTTGACTAAAAGTACATGTAGTCTTTCAAAATCTTATTTTAAGATAAAAAGTACTTGTACTCTTTTGTCCATTAGTTATTAACTGCAAGGAAAATTATTATCCATTGGGTAATAACCGTTAGGGAAGTTAGTGATCCTTGGGTAATAGAGTCTTTTAACCAATAAAGTACTGATGTGACTAGGAAACCTTCCAATAAAGTTGATTTGACTAAGAATCTGAAACCTTGTGAACCTTTTCAACCCTAGACTAAGAAATTACTTATTTATTTTCTTTTATTATTTTGGTCCTTTGGACAATAAAAGTTAGGGGATTTGTTATCCATTGGGTAAAAGAGTTTTTCTTTCAACTAGTACATGGGTTTATTAAACTAGTCTTTTTCCTAATTGCCCATGTGATGTTGTCCCAATATTTTATTAGATATGTACTTATGGACTTGAAAAACCCTAGATTGCCTTAGTACTATTTTATTATTTTATATTGGGATTTTGTACCCAATTGGATTAATTTATTGGGGAGTTGATCTTCCTAGAGTACATTAGTACACTAGTTTATTTGTTTAAATCAAACATGTGCCTAATTATAATTCTTTATTGGGTATTTGATTTTGTGAATCTTATACTTTGTACTATTATTATGCATATATATATATATATATATATATATATATATATATATATATATATATATATGTAGTGTACTAGGAGAGAGGCCGAGAGAGAGGGAGAGGAGAGAGTGAGCCGAGAGAGGAGAGAGAGGGAGAGAGAGTGAGGAGATTTGATGTGTACCTTGATCTTTGATCTTCTTTGTACTTCAAATCCTTGGGAAATATTCTTCCTAGCCAAATCTTAAACCCCATTGTCCTCTTTTGTACATCTTTCAATTGTTTAAAACCAAATCTTGTACCATTGTCTCCTTGTTTCCAACAAATCTTCCATAATCAAATCCTTGGTACAAATCCTAGCCATGCAAGCCTAAAACCCTAACCCTTCAAGCTTTCAATCAAGTTTGACAAGTGAAAGATTGAGTTATGGAGCAAATCCATGGGAGATATAGAGAGAGAGAGGGGCCGGCCATTAGAGAGGGAGAGGGAGCCAAGATTTTTTCTATAAATAGGACCCCCATTCCAAGCATTGAACTCACACCTTCTCATTGCTCCAACTTCTCTCTGGAATTTCTTTGTTCTTTCTTTTGTTCTTCATGTTCTTGTGTGGTTCTTGAGTTCTTCAAAAAACTCAACCTAAGCCGCCACTAAACCGCCACCCGACCACCCTTCGATCCATAAAGTAGAGTAGTGTTAGTCAAGAAGAAGTTTTGAGAGAAACCATTCTCTTTCGAAGCTCCCGAAGGCATACCGTAGGAAGTTACTCCGTCCGACCGCCGATGTACTTTCCGTAGCCGACCTACCGCCAAGAAGAACGGTAGATTCTCCCTACCTACTACTTCTAAGTATATGTAGGAATTCCTTATCCCTATTCCTAAGTATAATGTAGGTACCATATTTACTCGATGACTACGTAGGTTATTTACCATGTGAATCCAAGTATTCGTATTTTGATTTTTTTTTTTAGATGATTATGAGTATGCATATAGGAATTGCTTGTATTACTTGTAGTGTGATAAAACATAAGTGATTTCACTCCAAAGACGTCCGTACATGTGGCGTTGTACTTTGAATAAAGCATAAGTGATACACTCCAAAGGCGTCCGTACATGTGGCGTTACGCTATAAATGGTGATTGAGCGTGATAAGTAATATAGAATTGGATGATCTTGTTAGAATGATTCATGCTTATTTTTGTCCTACCGCGGAGTCTTTGCATGTAACGAGACACGAGAACCGAGAAAGTAGAAACATGACAGCTAAAGTGTGGTTAATGAAAGGAAATGTTTTTCGAGGAAGAAAATATTTTGAAACTACATAATGACCAGTTTTGAGTGGCATTATGTGTGTGTTTTGTGTGTCAATGGGAACCCGGGACGGCGGAACCATTGTGAGGATACTCGGGAACCCGGAACGGTGGAACTGAGGTTGGGTGTGTGCTTGGTTATCCGCGGTACGGAACCAATGCAATGTGTGCCAATGGGAACCCGGGACGGCAGAACCATTGTGAGGATACTCGGGAACCCGAAACGGCGGAACCGAGGTTGGATGAGTTAAACGAATGATTTTTGAAATGTTTTGGAAACCGCAATGTGGCCGGACTTGCCCATTGTGTGGTGTGTGTTTTGTGTGCCAATGGGAACCCAAGACGGCGGAACCATTGTGAGGATACTCGGGAACCCGGAACGGCAGAACCGAGGTTGGGTGTGTTAAAAACAAATTTTGGTTTGAGAAAGGTAAAATGTTTTGGAAACCCCAATGTGGCCGGACTTGCCCATTGTGGGAATGTGTGTGTGTGTTCCAATGGGAATCCAGGAAAAACGGAACCATTGTGAGGTTGTGTGCGTTCCCATGGGAAACCGGAGCAGCGGAACCATGGTGAGGTATGGCTTGGTTATCCGCGTTATGGAGCCAATGCAATATGTGCGAATGGGAACCCGGGACGGCGGAACCATTGTGAGGTTACTCGGGAACCCGGAACGGCGAAACCGAGGTTGGGTGTGTTAAACAAATGTTTTTTTTTAAAGATGGATTGGTATGTGAAAATGATTGACACGGTCTACGATGAGTCGCGTAGGAGAAACACAAAACTCTGGGACACCAACGATAGTCGATTAACGAATGTGGATGTGTCATTGTTAATTCTTTTTGGTTAGTTTAGTATGTGTTATGTGGAATTTGTTGACTTTATTATGTAAATTAAGGGTTAGTGGGTATGGGTTACTCTATTGAGCTTTTGTAGCTCACGGTGTTACCTTTTTGGTGACCCTAACATATTATATTGGTGGCGACGCCGGTATAATGTGTTAGACCTTGTAGATGATCAAGATGAACAGTACACCTTGGAGGCTTTTGGAGCTGAGGAGCTGGCTAGGATGAAGGAGTAGGTGGAGCTATAGTTAGGAACCCTAGAACCCTTTTCATTTGTGTAATTATTGAACTCTTGTGGGAGTTTTGTTGTAATAAGAGCCAGACTCTATTTTGAGGTTTTCAATGAAATTGTCTTTTTAACGTACCCAAAATTCGGGGCGTTACAAAAGAGGTCGCCGAACTTTATGAGAGAGGCCAGGTCTGCCCCCACGCTTATTTCTTCAGTGGGGATCTTGGCGAATATGAGACATTTTGCCGACTTTACAATATTCCCGACGATGTGGTTGTAAGCCAGGTGGCAAGCAACCGAATTCGAGACAAGAGGGAGCACCACCCCGAGCACATCACGGCTCCCTTAATGGCTATCTGTGAGGCTGGTCTACGGTTCCCTCTTCACCCATTTCTGAGGGAACTGTTAGCTCGGTTCAGCCTAGTCCCGCACTTTTTCGCAATCAATAGCTACAGGATAGTGATGTCCGTCATCAAGTTGAAGGAGCTTCAAGACCTAGAATTCACGGTCGCTGACCTCTTCCATACGTATATCATGTCTAAGCATGGCCAGACCGAGCGTCGGTACTTGTCGACACCTAGGGAAAAGGAGCCCTTAATAAATGGGCTGCCCGACACCGATAAATGGGCCAATCTATACGTAGAAGTGAATGGGTGTAGACACCCCAATCTGGGCTTCTAGATTAGTTTACTTACGGTAGTTGATTCCCCAATGATGAAACGGATCAAGAACACCCGGGAATGATAAGTGTTTGAGCTTTGAGTGTTTGACACCCTTTTGAACCTAACCAAGCCTAAGCCACTTCAAAAGAGCCAAAAACCCTACTAGCGCGCGCTGATTTGAAGCCTGCGCGCGTAGATCAACTTGACAGGTGTTGGTCAATGGTCAAAGCTTGACCGTGGACCAACGTGTGAGTAGGTGGTACACGCGCACCAGGGCGCAACCATCGCGCGCCAAGGCGCACCATCGCGCGCCGGACTGACTCCCTCGCGCAACGGTCAAATTGCCAGGCGGTGGTCAATAGTCAAAGTTTGACCGTTGACCATCGCGCGCCAGGGCGCACCATCGCGCGACAGACTGACTCCATCGCGCGATGGTCCAACCTTCCACTAACCTTTCTTGAGGAGGAAACTTGGCCACCAATGCAGCCTCAGCCAGCCTCGTGTTCTGGCTGAGCTCCTCTCCTGGCACCAACCAGATTCACCCCTCTCTCCCTATTTATACCCCCATGGTCATTCTTCCAAAGGGTTACCAAAAATCAAGTAAAAAGGCCACACAAGCCCTAATACTCTTGATATTCTCTTATTCAATCCACTTCCATACACTCATTTTGCCACCACTACCTACTTGTCCAAGCCAACCTCAAAGCTCAACCACCCGTTCAAACTCAATCTAGGTATAGCATACCTACTATTTTTCTGTTTTGATCCCTGAGGGGGGCTAGCAGGGCCAAAGCTGGTAATCAATACCAGTCCTGGTCCTAAAGCTAGCAAGATTTCAAAAATTGTCATGGTACGAACCAGCGCGCGATGGTCCCACTCTCGCGCGCGACACTCCGTGGTTGCGCGCGATGGACCTCGTGGGAATTGGTGTCCTACTATTTTATGTTGTATTTTGTATATAGATCACTCTGCAAGCATGTAAAAAACCAGTTTACTGCTTTCCTTAGTATAAACTATTAGCTTTGTAGTTAATTTGCATTTCTGCTATTTTGGAGTACCCCTGGGATCATTCTGGACATGTCCCAGAACCCAGAAATATGTAAACCACACACTGGTTAAAAAGCTCAGACCATCGCGCGCCAGGGCGCGAGCATCGCGCGCCGGAGCGCACCATCGCGCGACGGAGTGCCATACTCGCACAATAGTCTGCCTTTGACCAGTGAGTGGCCTTGCACGGGTAACTTGGTTTTAGGCCATTATTTTGTCCCCACACTGTTTATGGGGTGTTTTGTTAATTTGTAGGGTTTTTCAGCCTTTAAACTGCTTAGAACTGTATATGTTGTCTATAAACTGTTTGGTTTGTCCTGGGTGTGCACTGGTCCTTCCAGAGCCCAGAGGGTTTGAGAATAAGAGCTGTGGGTTTGAGCTCAATGGCGCATGCGTGTCTTAGAGTTGCGCGCGCAGGAGTGAACAACATGTAGTGACTTGTTCAGTGCATGCTGGTTTCTTCCTGTGCACGTCACTCCAAAACAAGGGCCTCCCAGTTTGTTTAAACTCCCACATCAGTTTGTTCTCATCCTATACTAACTGCTCATCCATGCTATCATTCACATCCTGCAAACGTGTTATAGCTTTAATCCCAATTAAACTGTTCCCCGCCCCTAAATGGCTAAAGAATTGATTAATCAAACAGAATCGCAAATGTTTTCGCAAACGCCTAAGTAAAGACCGATCTCCGAATTGAGCAAGAGGGGTGCCATAAAACCCTTCCCCTCTCGTAACCTAGCTCCCGAACCTAGATATGGTTATGACGGATTGGTGCCTTCACCTTTTTCAAATCAAACAGCGTAGCGAGTGTTTCAAGTTCGGTTCCTTGGGTGTCGGACCTTCAAACCCAAGTGGCGACTCTAAATTGAGCGTTCGTCTGCCAGAAAAGCGCGCTCATCGATCCGCCCCCTTATTTTTCTGGGCACGCTGCCCACAATGGGAATTATGAGTTCGGCGACCAAACCGTGCGCAGGTTCACGGTACCAAAGATAAAAGACTTCCAAGGTGGCTTATCTTTTGTTGTTGCCGAAACTGGTTTTGTGTTTCAAAATCTTCAATTATTGACTGTCATTGTTCTTTGCAGATCACCGGGCCATAACAAAGACCCAACAATCCCTCTCCGTGGAATCCCATGTTGACATTTTGAAGTCACAAGCCTTCCGTGACGCGTCGACCTTACTAGGCTATAACCCTTCCTATAAGGGGAAGTTGAGAAGGAAGGAAAAAGAAGGAGGGCCTAGCACGAAGGCCGAGGGTAAAAGACACAACAGTCGGGGAAGAGCCAGGAACCGAAGCAAAGGCAAAAGGTGAGGGAGCCGCGGGTGAAGCTACCTACTTTTAGAAAGTCGGCGGATTTTTGGTTTCAAGAAAGTCTACCATCTAAGTTTCCAGGTGCGAACGTTTCTCCCCTTCGATCCCTCATACCCAAATTTGTGGAAGACATGGGAAGGAGGAATGTTGTCAAAGTTAACATCAGGGACGGTGCTGCGGTTCAATAGAAGGAGGTGAACTTGGCTGAGCCTGTTGCCAAAAAGTAGAAGGTTACTTAAGACTTTTTCCCTACCAGGCTGCCGACGCCAGTTTCGAAGGAAAAGGACAACACTGAGTCGTCAGCTGCTGGTGGCTCCAAGGCCATGGAGAGGTCGGAGGGTTCGGGTGGCCGACCTCACGTGCAAGAGTTTGCACCTTCCTTTGCTATGGCCAACGGCAGGGTCGTCACGGTTGATGATAGCGTCAAGCTGGAGCCTGGGCTAGCTGTCACCATCCTGCACGACCTTGCATTGCCGAGGGATATGGAGAAGGTACCAAGGGAATTACAGCCGAGCCTTATTCATGCAAGCGCCTACCTTGTTCAGGTCCTATCTCATTTTTTCTAACAGTCTTGATTTTATTTGCGTCTATGTTGCCGAGCTTAATTTGTTGTTGTGTTGTGTAGGCTGGGCAGGCTCTTCTGCGTGTAACTAACCAGGCCGAGCTCTTGCCCGCGGAAAGGACCAGATATCGTGACGACTTGAAGACCGAGCATGAGAAAACAAAGTCCTTGAAGAGTAGTCTGAAGCAAGCAAAGGTCATAATAGCTGAGCTTGAGAAGGAGAGGGATGAAGCTTTGGAGAAGGCCAAGAAGTCTGATCGCGAGCTCGGTCAAGTTTAAAGGAGAGAGAAAAGAAAGATGAAAGAAGTTGATGAGAAGGCCTATCAGGCCGGGTATGACTGAGCGGGTGCCGAGTACATGAGGGAATCCCCATCTTCTACTGAACAGGATACAAGGACGGGGTGAAAGCTGCGTGTGCGGTCCTGCAGCTAGAGCCTGATGTCAACTTGACCAAGTCGATTCCTGCGCCTGTCACACCCGAGCTCGTCCTGTCGTATACTGAGGAGGAGTGCATGCCTCTTCCTCCGGAGGAATTTCCTGAGAGTGACGAGGATGTTGATGATCTTACCGAAGCCGATGCTGAGATTGGTGATGGTTCAGGTGGGGCGAAATTTGTTGAGGGTGATGAAAAAGTGGCCGAGGACGTCGAACATGAACAAATGATAATTGACAAGAATGCCGACGCCGAGGCTGGTGTCGTTGCTGATGTTGCCGCGGGAATTTCTTCACTTTAGAGTAGATGTCTTTTCTGTCTTTGTTCATTCTTTTAAACTCTATTGGGACTGGATGGCTCCGAGCTGGGAGTTTACTGATCCTGGTGTAATAGTTAATGGGGGTCGGCACCGAACGATTTACTACGCCGCACCTCCCAGTTAGGTCTTTCCGCAGTATTTGCTGTTATCCTGAATGGATGAATGTCTGACTTCTGTTTGCAACGTTTTCTTGCTTGTTTGAATGGTAACTATCTATAGCCCCCACTTTGATCTGGGCTCGGCGAAGTGATTGAACACTGGCCAAAGTAGGAATGTGATTGCAGATGGTAATTGCCGAGCCTTGATCAAAGTAGAGTTAAGTGTGATATGTTGCCGATCATAGTGTTGTACAACTTTGAAAGGTAGTACTCAGGTTGTCAATCGAAAAGTTGTAGGTGCCTTTACCTTTTGCTGGGGTTTGGGCAAGGTGCCAGCCAAGTTTTTAAGGGCTTGGGATTTTGAATGTTTGTGGGTGGTTTGCTGACCAAAGCGTGAGTACAACCGTGCATTGGCCGACCTTGCTGTCTTGCCAAGCCGAACCGAAGCCCAATTTATAGAGGTGATGTGTGTCTTAGGCTCGGTGGACCATATATCCAGTTTTTGCTTCTTTGTGCAATTATAGTGGCCAAAGTAGGGGCATAAAAGCCGTTTGTGGTGTGACCGAAGTCAATGTTTGTGGTTGGCGGAGTAAACCGAGTGTATTTTTTATAGTAAGGAAGACAGGTAAAAATTTGCAGAAGACATCGATTGCCGAACATATACTTAGATTTGGGAAACGTGAAATACAAATTGAATGTGCAGATTTTGGCTGAAGCCAACATAAAGAAATTGACAATGTAGTGGCCGAAGCCAATGCTGTCATAAAAAAACTTAAGATAATAAAAAACAAGATAGTTAGTGGCCGAACATGAGGCGCACTGTCGGTATTTTTTATTACATGTATGCCTTCTTTAGATTCTGTGCGTTCCACGGGTTGCTAAGGACTTTCCCAGTCATGTCCTCGAGTACGTAAGCACCTTCACCAACTATTTTGACAATACAAAAGGGACCCTCCCAGTTGGGTTTGAATTTCTGCTTCTTGCTGGCTTGCACCACTTTTCTCCAAACTAAGTCGTCTGGCTTGAAGGTCTTGGTTCGAACACTTCGGTTGTAGCCTCTTGCCACTTGCTGTTGGTACTCGACGAGCTTAAACTGAGAGTCGTCACACTTCTCTTCCGCCAAGATCAGTTCATGTTCTACTACTTCGTCATTAGTCTTTGGATCGAAGTTCTTTGTTCTCAGAGTGGGGAACTTGGATTCTAAGGGAATTACGGCCTCCATGCCAAATGCCATTGAGAAGGGTGTTTGGCCAGTTGAGCGCCTTAGTGTGGAGAGGTAAGCCCATAGTATGCGTGGTAGTTCTTCAGCCCACTTGCCTCTTTTGGAGTTTAGGCAACGCTTGATCCCAGCGTAGACGGTCTTGTTCGTGGCCTCGGCTTGGCCATTTCCTTGAGGGTACGCTGGAGTTGAGTTGAAGAAGTGGATCCCAAATTCGGCGCAAAGGCTTGTTAAGTCCTTGCCGACGAATTGACTTCCGTTGTTTGAGACGATGGCGTAGGGTACGCCGAACCTAGTGACAATGTTCCTCCAGACGAATCTTCGTACATCGGCTTCGGTGATCGTTGCCAGAGGCTTAACCTCCACCCATTTGGAGAAATAATCTGTTGCGGTGATTAGAAACTTGAAGCCTCCAAGGGCCGTTGGCAGCTTTTCGACAATATCGAGCCCCCATTGTGCAAAGGGCCAAGGACTGGTGATGGGGGATAGGTTTTGGGCAAGTTGTTTTGGTATGGGAGAGAACAGTTGGCATGGTCGGCATTTGCGAACGATTTCTTCATGTTCTTCCAAAAGTATCCCTGACTCAATGCTCGTTGGCAAAGTGAACGACCGCCGGAGTGGCAGCCACAGCTCCCTGAGTGAAGTTCGACGAGAATCTCGGGCACTTGGCTTGGGTGGACCATGAGGAGATATGGGCCGGAGATAGATTTCCTGTAGAGTTGACCACTTTCGGAGAGCCAATAGTAAGTAGCCTTGTTTCTGATGCGATAAGCTTCCTTCTTTTCTGCTGGTAGAGTTTCATTTTTGAGAAATGCAACGATCTCGTCCATCTAGCTTGGACCGAGTTCAACGTTGAGTATTTCAGGAATTGTGTCAAAGCTTGGACGGTCAATGCTGCCGAAGCTGATCGTCCAGAATTCGGAGGCTTTAGAAGCTGAGGCAAGGCCAACGAGTGCGTCTGCATGCGCATTGTGTTCGCGGTTGATCTGTTCAATTTTGAAATTGTGGAAGTGGGTGATGAGTCCGGCTACGGTTGCCTGGTATTTTGACATCCGCGGATCCCGAGCCTCATAGTCCCCAAGTACTTGGTTAACTATGAGTTGGGAGTCCCAGTAGACAACAAGATCAGAGATGTCCATCGCAACTACAGAGCGTAAACCAGCTAGGAGGGCTTCATATTCAGCTTCATTATTGGTGGTGCTGATAGTACTTTCATGTACTGTACCACAAGGGGATACTAGGACGACCCCTGCTCTTGCTCCGTTGCTGTTAGATGCTCCGTCAACATGTAGGCGCCAGATGTCCCCTTGGAAAAGGTGCCAAGGTTTCGGCGACGATCGATGCTCAGCGACGGTTTGTGTTGGGATGGGTGTGTTGAGGAGTTTTGTATCTTCTGGAGTAAGTTCAGCAATGAAGTCAGCAAGAACCTGCCCTTTGATTGCCGTTCAGATTGGATTCAGATTCCTTTATTACGGGGCCGTGGATAACGTGTATCGTCAGTCGCGGTTCATTTGGGTTGGGATTGCCAACAGGTGGACGGGTGGGTGTTTTGGTTTGATCAATATACTGATCGAGATGGCCTTGTGCTGCCAGACGCTCCAATAGTGCTTTGTATGGTGCGCATGTGGTTGTGTAATGACCGAGCTTGTTGTGGTATGAGCACTTCTTTCGTGGGTTCTGATCTGCTTGGCCAGTGTTTGTGCTCAGCTTTCCTGTTGGCCATTCGAACCACGGTTGCCTCATGATTTCTCTCAAAAAAGACCAGATGGGTTCTTTGAAGTATGTGGTCTCGGCCACATAGTCATGTACCTTTGGTTGGCGCTTCTTTCCTTCCTTGATGTTGTGGACAAGTTTCTTTGGCTGAGGCTGCTGCGTTGTGACTGGTGCTGGCAGCTGAGATGTGACCGTTAGGAAGCTTGTAGTTGAGTTTGTTAGCCCTTGAGCCGCACGGTCTGCATAAAATTCTTCAAGAGCGCAGAACCGTTCCACGATGCGCATTAACTCGCCCATGCCATGGGGTGGGCGAATAGCAAATTCATCCAAAATTTTGCTGTTAATTTCCAAGCCATTTTTGAAGGTTCTTGCAGCCTAGTACTCGTCAATTTCAGGAATTTCGTTGAACAATTGCCAATATCGTTCGGCATACTGTCGGAGAGTTTCAGATGGGAGTTTCCGCATTTGGGATAATGACTCAGGCTCCTTGGCGGTCCTATTGCTTGTGATAAAGCGGGTGTTGAAAGCACGTTCAAGGTCGGCTAGGTTCCGTATGGATCCAACGGGCAATTTGTTGAACCACTGGAGTCCAAGGGAGCCGAGGCTGGACGGGAATGCTTTGCATTTGATTTCGTCCTTTGTGGTGCATAGCTCAATGGTTTGACGGAAGTGAATCAGGTGGGTGTAAGCTTCGCAAATGGTAGGATCGAACTTTGTAAACTTCGGTAGGTGAAAGTTGGGTTCGGCCGTCGTGTTGATTATGTGGGGCGTGATGGGAGAAACACCGAGGTCCTTCAGCTGCCGCTCAAAACCAGGGCGCGGTGGCTTGCTGTGCCCATCCGTCTTCGTTCTTTTAGAGTCTCTGTCCGGGGACTTTTCATGGTTTCGATGCCGGAGCTTGTCTTGTAGATCTGCTGTCGTCCGGTAAGGTCCGTCAACAGACTTTCCTCCGTCCCTATGGGGTTTGGTTTCATTGTTCAGCTCTTCAATAAGCCCGCCTTTTCCGTTCCGTCGAGCCTGGTTGTTATTGTCGAAATTTCCTGTCGGGATTTCCCCGAGACGTTCGGATACATGGCATCTGGTCTCCACGGAATCTCGGCTACGGTGGGAAACCGTTGTGCGAGAGAACTGCGCGCGACCAGTCGAGTATGTGCTTGTAAATGACTCAGTATCCCTAATATTGGTTCGATCGTGGTGGCTCTTTGAGCGGTGTGTTCCGGATGTTGTAGGACACTTGTAGAGTATGATTTCCCTCGCATCACCTGGGTCTGGTGAGATGCCAAAGTGGTATTTGACAGAGCCGCAGCGGCCGGTTTCGTGAGGACGTTCTTGTGGTGGTGGTGGTGTTTGCTTTCGTCGCCTCCCGTGGATCTAGATGTGGCAGGGGTGGTGTCTCGCTGTATCTGTTGTTTCATTTGGGCAACTTCCGCCCTGAGGGCTGCTAGCTCGTTATCCCTATCTTCGTCACGGCGCTGTAACAAGCGGATGTAGGCCATTGTTACATCGTCCGCCGCTGGGGAAAGGCCGAAACTGGAGGGAAGTGAAATGGACATGTGCCTCTCCGAAAACGGTGGAAGGATTGAGTTTCCATTGGCGTCTTTGGCCCCTGAAATGGTAACGTCTGCCAGATCTCCGCCCATGGTGATTGAAGTTGGAGTGGTTGTTGAGAGGAGGAGGGTGGGCTGAAGGAGGTTCAAGCCGTTTGGATCAGAAGTTTAGGGTTCACGTCGGGTTCACCAATTGTGTGGCCTGTGGTCCTTTGATCTGCAATCCTCCTCCGTTGGCTCGTGGGTTTCCTAGCCTTCTCGCTCAGCCCTGCACAGTGAACGCATGACTAAGACCTGGCCGGGGTTGCCCGGCAAGGCCCTCCGGCGATAGGATCAGAATGTGCAGAGAATCAAGTAAGAGACTAGGGTTTTGAGATAGTGTAGCGTGTACCCCCTTCTCCAGGGTTACTCCTTGAGTATTTATAGAGCCTTTTTGACTTGCTCTGCAAGTACGGGCATGTGCCTTGCACGGGTCAGGTGACGTCGCCCTAACGTCACTGAGTAGATCTGACAACCATTTTTGGGCGTGAGCTAGCAGCCCCCATGTGCTCCCATCGTTATCTCTTGGCGTAACCGCTTCATCACGTGAGAAAGCACATGACTCAGCGGGTGGCCGAACCGCGCATATGGCCGAGCCCGGTACATGGCCGAGCCCGACGGGCGACCCATGTGAGGAACATGCTGACGGATCTTCGCCTCCGACGGCGGCCAAGCCTGGGCTATCCATGTCGCCTGAGCTCAGAATAAAAGATCTCGCTGATGGATGAGTCTCGGCCAGTTGCCGAGCCCCAGTTCAAGTATGGTTCCGTGGCCGGTCACGGACAGTTACGTTCGGCCTACTACACACAGAACCAAATGAAAAGTAAATACTTAATTATAAAAGCCATATAGCCAAAAATTAAATATGAAACTTTAGGATAAAATGATCAGAAAAATAAGATCTTCGAATCGATTCAAACGGATTAAAAATCCGAGCACTTAATTTTTTAATCATATTTTTTAGGAGTAATATTTAAACGGTTGTGGCATGCGGGAAATGTAAGGTCCGTTTTCAACTTTTTCATTATTTTTCAGCCCCAAAATGACGTCGTTTTTTTGGCACTGCAATCACCTTCTTTATAGTATATAGAAAAGGATACATGTACGAATCTATGTTTGGATGATATAGCAGGGGCCAGGGTGGTTATAGGCCCCATTTTAGATTCTCTTTTTAAAAAATAAGTACTTATTCTCATTTTACGAGACATGTCATTCTCTCACAATATATTACCTTTATTATAAAAAAAAAATACTTATTTTGAGAATCCGAAACGGGATCTTCTATCAAAGACTATTATATTGTTTTTGTGAGGGGGGAAAAATGATTTGTATCGTATGTTGTCCGAATCTTAGATCTCGCAATGCCAGTTTTGGAGCATTCATGCCTCCCAATTATCAAAGACCGAAGATAATGGCCCAGTTTTTTTGAATTTGTGACGGCCCTTTTTGGCCTGAAATTTCCAATTGGATCCCTTGGTGTGAGATGCTCTAGTGCAATGGTTAGGAGCATTTGCGTCTTTTTTCGTATTTTGTGGTGGGGACAAAGTACTGTTTGGCAATTTTCCAAATGACTAAAACGGGATTTCTAACTTTTGCACTATTCCATCTGTGTCCCCAAAATTTGGCCTTATTTTTTCTTTTTCTGGCCGGCAATCCAAATTTGTTTAGGATTATTTTCATTTTTTACCTTCCTCACTTGCCGACAGCAACACGCGTACAGGCTGTACGCGTACTTGGAACGCTGGTTTTTCTCCCTCTCTCTCTCTCTCTATATATATATATTTCTGATTCAACAAAACTTCCATGGTGTTTCCAAGTGGTATGAAAGCACCATACTCCCAATGAATATAGATCATTATATTGAAAAATAGATAAATTACAGCCCTTTGATCAAAAATCAAAAGTATGGTGGTTTTGTTAAAAACGAGATGGTTTTGTGAACTTTTGACAAAAAAACGAAGGATTACTTACCTCAGAAATAGGCACTACTTACCATTGACTAAGGTAACACTTACCATCGTACAAGGCAAAACTTATCAAACAAACAAACAACACTTACGATAATCAGTTGGTCAAGTAACAAGTTACCATTAATTTAAAAAAAAGCGTACCCTAGTTTTTGGCAAAATTTTTTGGAGATTTTGGAAATTTATATATTGACATCACTTTAAGCTATATACACCATATATTTTGTCTTTTTGCTAAGAATTGGGTAGTGAAAAATCTAAAACATAGTGTTCGATTATAAATTTAGTTTAAAATTTTAATTTGTTATGAAGATATGATTAGAAGAATTATCTAAAAATGAAAATTTTGATAATTATTTTTCACAATTTCCAAATAACATTATAAATGTATTTAATTTATTTATTTTAAAATAATCATTTATTATAGATAAATTTAGGTAACTTACTTTTAAATATTATGAAAAAAATAAGATATTCATTTAATATTTTGATAGCTTACAAATTTAGTTAATATATATTATAAAGTAATGCTATAAGTTGATTGTTACAACAAAATTGAATAATAAGTATATTTTTGTTTAATAGCTATTGACTAATTTTATAGGTTCTTAATTGAATTTATGGTAGTATTTAATGAAATTAGGCTATTCAATTTCATTAATATAGTTTATAGTGATCAATTTGATATAATTTGTAAATCTAACAACTAATAGTGTTGATACTAATTTACTTGGCAGCGATCAATCAACGAGCATTGATTCATTTGTAATTGATTGATCTGGTTATATGTTCAACCAATTGATCAGACGATTTGAATCGATTAAAATCATATTTGGTAGATGTGGTAGTTAATAATGATGTTGATTGATAGTGATTAACGAAAACTAATACAATTGGCTAAAGTATGCAGACTAATTTGTTTAATTGATTAATCATAGACTTATCTATTTTAATACTTCAAATTACACAATTAACAAATTTCAAAAATAGTTAACATTGATCACTTGGCAAATGAAGGAGTAACAGTTTTTTGTGGTTAACATTGATCACTTGGCCAATATAGCAGTAACCACTAATGAACCAGTAAATTGAAATATCTCATTTATTTGATCATTTTTTAAAAGTAATTTTATTAATATAAATGGTTTTATTTAATTTATCATAAAAGTAATACAAGTAGATCCAAATAAAATTTAATGTGGTAGGTACTATGATATTAATGATGATACATAAATGTATACCTACCCGTCATTAATGTCATACTTACTATAGAATAAGACTTACTTACCAAAGCATAAGACTAGAGATACTTTGGTAGGTATTAAAATAATTGAGTTATGTGCACTTTTTTGAAAAAAAAAAAACTCTTTTTTTATAAAGAAAGCGCCCTTTTTTGATTGATTTAAAAGAAGTGCACTTTTGCACCTGGTCGCTTTTCTCGCCTTGTCGTTTTTTGTGCTTTTTTGTTGCCTTTTTCAAGTCACCTCGCCTGGGGGTTAGCAAGGTGCGGCTTGGGATCCTCTGTCCCATTTTGCCTGTACTAGTTCCTGTCCCAGTAATAAGATCAACTACCTGATTTTCCAATGGGGTCCTTTTCTCTTGCGATAGGATAGCGACCTACCTTCTGTCTTTGTAGTCCTTTTTCCTATTTTTTCTTTGCTACTCTATATTGAACCGTTTTTGCTTTATTTGCAATGCCGATGTGATTTTTCTTTCCAAAATTGCGGAAAGAAACGAGCCGCGCTAGGACTGTTACCCCCCTCAATCCCAACCGTTGGTTAAGCTATCACGCTGAGTGACTTCTCAACAAACTAGCACCCTAGGCCCCTGCCTAAATGTGACAACAATTCGGTACGGGTGCGAGATCCTCTTTTTCGTCGTAGGAAATGATAACAGAATGAATAGGTCAAGTGAAGTCGACTTCACAAGTGATTCAACATAGCATAGGGATACGCCATTACTACTGCTACGCAAGCATTGCTACGACCTTTAGATGCAGGAAGGATGAATGTTAGTGTGCTACCAACAACCACCTGTTCTAACCACCTTATCCCCTTACCCAACCTTTGATGGAATGGATAGATGAATGGACAGGGGGTACTACCAATAGAGAGTGGAGCTGCAAGACGTGAGGAAGTAATGAGATATGGGCCTACCTTAACCATGTAGCTAGTTTTGACTATTTCTACTAGACAAGACAGGAAAAGACTGGGAAGGTAATATTCAAGTACAGATTGCAGGATAGAATACAGGAAAGAGGAAGACGGAAAGGGAAAACTTGACACGTCCTTCACACCAAAAATCAGATCACAAAGCCACACCCAATCACATCTCTACTGTGATATCCCTAACCGACAAAACACCTGCTTCTTTCCGCCAAATTGCCGCCTCCCTCGTCGTAACCCACTCAAACCTCTAGCATCACGTCGAAAATTTCCTCTCACGAAATTAGAAGAAAAGAACCATGGGAGGCGGAGGAGCCATGTGAGCAGCGGCGATGGTAGTTGGAATCTGAGTTCCAAGCCTCTCGTCTTGTCTTCGTCTCGTTTTCTATTCCCCAAGGCGCGTGGCCGGCATAGGCGATCGTCTCGTCTTCGTCTTCTAAGGAGGTGAAGTCGGGCGGCGTCTTGACAGGGTCACTTGAGACGAACAACGCGATCGCGGCGGCGGTGCAGAGGCCGTTTCGGCAGCTCGACGACTGGGAGTTAGCAGGGGGAATTTGGTGTGGCTTTGTGATCTGATTTTTGGTGTGAAGGACACGTGTCAAGTTTTGGCAACTTGGACAGGGAACTAAGACAGGCAAAATGGGACAGAGGATCCCAAGCCGCAAGGCACTGGGGGTGCGCCGCGCCTTGCCTCGCCTTGGGCCTAGGCGCACCTTTGACAACTATGACTCGTGCTCAAGAGAGAGTTGCTATGCCCGGCCCACCCTTTTTGCTTAGAAAAAAAAAAAAAAAAACCTTGCCTACCATGACAAATTTTTCAATGCTCATGTTAAAAATAGTCTACGTATTTCTCCGTAATGTAAAAATCTACATGTGGGGAACTTTTTTTTAAATGATTAAAAAAAAATTTCTTGTTCCCAAAATGTATTAACAGTTGTCATAAAAAATAGTAAGTCTCAAGCTGGAGTTAAACACCTGTAAAAAAGTGATAATCGAAAGTTAAGAGGTACGTATAATACCTATAGTCTTATTGTCATAATGTGTTGTTTTGAGTGTTCAAATAATGCCCACAATTTTTGTTTTGGGTGTTAAAATTATTTATAGTTTCACATGTTTTAGTTTCTCCATAACCCATAAGTTTTTTTTCTCCCCAATCCAGAGCTTCTCTCCCTTAGAAAAAAATTCTAGCCGTTTTCTCGCTTCCTTTCCCTAGGAAAATAAACTCAATGGATTAAGGAAATGAAATCTATCTATCTATCTATCAATATATTATAGAAATGTAGTTGAAGCCAAAAAGCTCCCAACCCTCAATCCTAAATTCCTAGAATTTAGAGTTTTTTTTAAAAATAAAAATAAAAGAGAAAAAAATGTGGGAGCGGGGGAGGGGAAGAGAGAGAAAGAGGGGGGATGTGGAGAGGGAGGGAGAAGCTTAGGAAAAATTATTCTATGCCCCAGCAAGGATACCGTTATGTGGTACTTCAAATTCATTTTATACCACACATGTCTTTTAGTGTATAGAATGAGACTAATGCTAGCGTACATCGAACATGAGACAAAAAATATTAGATTATATTTTTTATCACTAGCGTTGTACCCATTGGATACACAAGGTCAAAAAAAACTAATGTTAATTTTTTCCCCATGCATTGAACGGGTACAATATTTGATTTTTTTGTTACAAATTAATTTGATTTAATTTTTTTGAAGTAATTTAATTTAATTTAATATTTCTTGCAATCTGAGTCGTCCATTGTCAAGTGTGGACAGCCTGAATTGGCCCAACACTCAAGTTGTTCCTGAGGGATAGCACGCACCTCGAGTTCCTTTTCTATCAACTAGAATTGTTCTCGTTCGATGCACAAGACAAAATATTTTTGTGGTTCCGCTACAAAATATCGAGCTCATACAAATTGTTCCGCTACAAAATATCGAGCTCATACAAAATTTGTTGATTGTCCCATGCATTGAACGGGAACGACGCTAGTGAAAATTATATACAATTGGTGCTATACCCAAATGTCGAAGTGCGGTTGGACTCCTGTGTTGGAACCTCCAAAACTCCTTTGAAACTTGTATTTATAGGCCGAGCAATCTCCCTCGTTTCACACAGTATTGATCATCCATGGCCGATGGTTCAATCTCTATAGCAGACGGGTTGGGCCTCAAAGCCCGAGACTCCAATGAAGTCAAGCGGAAACAACAGAGCTCTGAGCTACCAAAAACTCATCAGTCTCCTCACTATCTGTCAAACCTAGAAATCTCGAAGAGCACCACTGTAGAATCTTCGAAGTTGATCACCTCAAGCGACTTCGTTTCCGGATCTCCCTCTCGAAGTGCCATTCCCGATCCATCTCCAGCTGGGTTTGGGGCTTTCAGCCCTAAATCATCCAATAACCTTTGTCCTTCGCGTAAGCTTCAGTGGGTTTTTGAGGAAGCTCTAGTGAGGGAGGCAGAGGAACGAGCCGCTCAACTTCAGGACTTAAAAAATCAGTTCAAATGTCATCGAGAACAGGTAATAATTCCTAACCCTAACCCTAAGATCTTGTACAATGCCAAAGGGAATCCATACGTAGAGGGCGATCCCAATCTAGGCTATCCCATTGAGGATACTAGATCTCGGACCTATAGTTGTGCGACTGGTTCCGCAAATCTCCAACCAGGTTTGAAATCTACACATAGCTCTCCTAAGCCACCTGCTAAACTACCTCAATCTCAAACTCCAGGCAACTTCATTCCCAACCAACAACAACAGCCTACACTCCGAAATCAGGCTCATCCTACCCAAGTTCACCAAGTCAACCCCAATCCAAATCTGGGTCAGGCTAAACCTAAACTTAGGAACTGGGCCTCTCTTCTTCAGTCCCAGAGTCCTTCTCTAGATATGAAACTTGAATTTTTCCCAAACCTTCAAAAAGGCAAGGAAGCTCTGGTTGAAATAGACATTGAACTGACCGAAGTTGGCAAGTGGAATAGATACTTAGTAGGTCACTTCCTGGATGGTAAGATGGCCTATCCTTTACTTGTATCCACTGCCCAAAATCAATGGAAGGATCTTTTTGTGGCTGTCAAGCCTAATGTTGCAGGGTTCTATCTTTTTGAGTTCAAGGATGAACAAGCTAAGATGAAAGTCCTTGAAGGAGGTCCATACTTCTTCTCTCAGAAATATCTTGTTCTCAAAGATTGGCACAGGATGATGAAGCATGCCCAAGAACAGCCTACCAGAATATCTGCATGGGTTAAATTTCATGATTTACCCTTTGAACTCTGGAACCAAGAGTGCTTAGGTCAAGTGGCTAGCACAATTGGGAGACCCTTACATGTGGATCAGGCCACTGCTAAGACTGCCAAGCAACCAGGCCTCTTACATACTAAGTCCACGAAAGCTAGAATTTGTATAGAAATCTGTGCTGAACAAGATCTACCTGATGAAGTCAAAGTCATTGTGGAAAGGGAGGCAGTTATTGCCCCTATTGAATATCAAGTTTTACCTCCCATTTGTAAGCAATGTCAGGTATTTGGACACTCAACAGAGTAGTGTAATAGGAAAACTCCCAATTCTCCTGCAACTTCCAAAACTGCAGTCCAAATTGGGTCTCAAACAGGGAAGGATAAGCACTTTGCTGAATTGGAACAAGCTCCAGGGGATTCAATACAGCAACAAACTGATTTCCCTAAAGTTAAACCTCTTATGCTTCAGAACCATCAGTCTAGCAACTCAATTGACGTTTTGAGTGCGTCAGAATCTGAAGGAGAATTGATGGGGGTTCTAGAAGGAGTGGTTAGAAGCACAAAAGAAGCTGATTTACAGTCACAGTTCAAATTGGAAATCACAGGCAGTGGAAAAGGCCCATCCTCCTCAGTATCTAGGGTTGGAATGGATGTTGATCTAAACCTAACCCCCTCTCCTAAGCCTCCTGATCCCTAAACTTCTGAGGTAAGGGACAAAGCTACAAAACAAGATCTCGAGGGAAACTTTCAAAAAGTTCACTCCAGATCGGCACTAAGAAGAATGAAGAAGCTTGCAAGGGAGCAATCACAAAGTTCCCTCTCTAGAGGAAGGGTTTGATTTATTAGTATCCTTTTTGTTAGGGCAGTACTCGTAATTCCAGCTTGTGCCATTTACATACTTTGTCCTACTTGAATAACTGTTTTATGTCTTTTCAACCTCTTAACATTGGTTTTTGGAATATCCGGGGCCTTAATGACCGAATTAAACAAAAAGAGGTCAAATGTTTTATGCATAATAACCATCTCTCCCTTGTGGGTTTTTTAAAGCATAAAATAAAAGAAGTTGGGGCTAGTAGAATTCTGAAATTTATCTGCCCTCATTGGAGTTTTTTGAACAATTACCCTCAGGCTCCCATTAATAGAATTTTTGTGGGTTGGGACCCCAGTATTGGAAATGTACGGGTTTTGGATTAGTCTGATCAGTTTATACATTGTGAGGTACAGTCTAGATGGGGGGGGGGGGGGGGGGGGGTGTGGGGGCTTTTTTGGCCACTTTTGTATATGGGGCTAACAACTATTTGAATAAACAGGCTTTGTGGTCTAGTCTGCATCATTTGACCTCGTCCTTCCCTTGGGTAGTAATGGGGGATTTCAATGCCATCAGGTTTCCGAGTGAGAAAGTTGGGGGCTCCTCCCTCTGGCCTCCTCACATGAATGAATTTAATCAATGTCTTTATACCATTGGGCTTGATGATCTTAGGTAGACAGGCTATTTTCTCACTTGTGCTAATAAACAAGATCCCTCTCATTTTGTCAGTTCAAAGTTGGATAGAGTGCTTGTTAATGAATATTGGATGAAAGCTTTTAGTTGTTCTTCAGCTCATTTTCCCACTGCTGGGATATCTGATCACTCGCCTGCCGTTGTGACCATCATTCCTAGTCTTAAGAAATCTATCAAACCCTTCAAGGTTTTTGATTTCCTTGCTGACCACACCCATTTTTTAACTGTAGTTCAAGGAGTCTGGGGGAGGGTGATTATTGGGAATCCCATGTTTTGTGTTTGTGAAAAGCTTAGGATGTTACAATCTAAGTTTAAGCAGATAAACCATAAGGAGTTTAGTGATGTTTCTAGACGGGTTGTTGAATCCAAGCAAACTTTGGAATCTCTACAGAAAGGTATGAGCTCTCAGTTAGCTATTCCTTACATTATAAACCAAGAGAGAGTGGTATACAAGCAACTTCTCAAATTGCTCAGAGCTGAGGAAAGTTTGGCTAAACAAAAGTCCAGAATCCAATGGATGAAACTTGGTGACCAGTGCACTTCCTATTTCTTTAAATCTGTGACTAACACTAGAAACAGAAGTAAGATTACCAGTCTGGTATTAGATGATGGGATCCTCACTCATGACATTAAGGTTATCAAGTCCAGCTTGTTAATTTCTACACTTCCTTGTTGGCGACTGCTCATCCTTCTCCATACCTAGGGCATTCTAGAGTCCACTAAGTTGTCAGGAATAGATTAACTGACATTCAAAGGTCTGCTATGATTTCTGAGGTCTCTGATCAGGAGATCAAGGACACTTTCTGGGCTCTTAATCCTTCCAAAGCCCCTAGTCCCGATGGCTATAATGCTGGTTTTTTCAAAAAGGCTTGGCCTGTAGTTGGCCATGAGGTCACCTCAGCTGTTAAGGCTTTCTTTAGGTCCGGTAAATTGCTCAAAAAGGTTAACTCCACCATTGTTGCTCTTGTTCCTAAAGTCCCTAACCCTTCAAAAGTTGGGGATTTTAGACCCATTTCCTGTTGTAATACTATTTACAAATGCATCTCCAGAATCCTTGCTAGAAGATTGCAAGCAGTCCTCCCAATGTTAATTGACCCTATTCAATCAGGGTTTGTAAAAGGGAGACGGATTGCAGATAATATTTTCCTCACCCAGGAGCTTATGAGAGGATATCACAAATCTTCTCCTTCTCCCAGGTGTGCAATGAAAGTAGACATCATGAAGGCTTATGATAATGTTAGATGGGATTTCCTATGGGATGTCCTTTCTTCCATGAATTTTCACCCTACAATGATCAATTGGCTTCAAGCTTGTGTTACTTCAGCTAATTACTCCCTGAGCATCAATAGTGAAGTCACTGGGTACATCTTAGGGCAAAAAGGACTTAGGCAAGGAGATCCTCTGTCCTCATATCTTTTTGTGATTGTATTGGAGGTTCTCATTTGCCTTTTAAGGGAGAAATCTATTCTCCCTGATTTTCATTTCCATTAGAGGTGTGGTAAGATCCGGCTTATCAACCTATGTTTTGCTGATGATCTGATATTTTTTGCAAAAAGGAGTTGACCTCAGTCAAACATATTCAGGATGCTCTCTCTGAATTTCAAATCCTGTCAGGCCTTTCACCTAGTCCTGGAAAGAGTAGTATTTACTTTTCTGGGGTTAACATAATCACTAGGTTGGCCATTCTGGATGTTCTGAAATTTAAAGAAGGCAGTTTACCTGTTAGGTATCTTGGAGTTCCTCTAATTTCTACTAAGCTCAAAGCTTCTGATTGTCAATGTTTGGTGGATAATATTACTGCCAAAACTAAGTCCTGGACCAATAAGGACCTTACATATGCTGGAAGGGTCTAGTTGATTCATAATGTTCTCTTTTCCATACAACCCTATTGGTCATTCTTGTTTATCATCCCCAAAAAGGTGATTAAGGAGGTTGAGTCTATCCTCAGGGCCTTTCTTTGGACTGGCCCTGATCTTAAAAAACCCGGTGCCAAGGTCTCTTAGGAGAACCTATGTTCCCCCAAATAGGAGGGAGGTTTGGGATTCAAATCTATGCAGATATGGAATCAAGCAGCTATTGCCAAGCACATATGGTTCATTATCTCTGGAGAAGAACAGTCAATGTGGTGTCAGTGGGTCAAATCATACTTAATAAAAAGGAACAATTTCTGGAATCTAAAGATTCCAAGTGATTGCTCTTGGGTGTGGAGGAAGCTTTTGAATATTAGACCCAAAGTACAGTCATATATTCTTAGTGTGATAGGAAATGGTTGCACTACCTCATTGTGGCATGACAATTGGCATCCATTAGGCCCTTTGATTGCCAAAATTGACCCTGGAGTTGCCTATGATTCAGGTATACCAATTGAGGCTGTTGTGTCTCGCATCATCGAAAACTCAAGGTGGGCATTTCCAACTACCCAAACTTTTGAGCTTAATGAGGTAAGGAGTGCACTACCTATTCTTCTACCCTCCAGGGTGAATGAGAGTGACCAAATCAGATGGTCGCTTACTCCTAATGGTCAATTCACTATCAACTCTCTTTGGAACCAACTAAGATCTCCTTTTCCCAAAGTGGTGTGGCACAAGTTGGTGTGGTTCTCTGGTCACATTCCCAAATGTAGATTTATCACCTGGCTAGCTATCCAGAACAGGCTTTCTACAGCGGATAGACTAGTGTCATTTGGTTTTCCTCTTTCATCTCAATGAAGTCTTTGTCAGGATCGTGAAAGCCATGATCACCTTTTCTTTAATTGCCCATTTTCAAATCTTGTATGGGGCTCTATTCAGACCAAGATTCATGTTTCTTGGACCTCTAGAACTTGGGCTGATTGGGTCTCCCTCCTCTCAGATACAAAGGGCAAATCTCTCCAAGCTGTTATCACTAAATTGAGTTTTACAATCACAGTTTACTAGGTGTGGATTGAAAGAAATTTGAGAAAGTTTCAAGGGAATTCCTCTACTTGGGAGGTAGTAGTTCACAAAATTTGTTCCATGATGAGAGCAAGAATTCTATCCTTATCCAATCTTTCACAAGTTCAAGCAGACCAGGTTGTAAATGCATGGAATTTTGCTGGAAATTAACTGCTCACTCTTGTCACCTGTTGATATTCAGTTTATCATTTGTATCATTTGTTTTCCAAACTGCACAATATGCTATCTTGAAGATATGTTGACAGGTTCTATGGAGGATCTTGAAGAGTCCATAGATTCTAGTAATTAGCAGATATGAAGTGGGTACAAACACAAAGTAGGTTAGGATCAAGAGAGTACAAACACAAGAGATATAAACACTACAGATCTATTGCTTAAGTCTGCCTTTTACATTGGTGGAGGCCTCCTCCTTTTATAGGAGTAAGGAGAAGAATACGAACAATACACATATAATTGAACATTACTGTTCTTAGTCTTCTACTGACAACATTTCTTGACTACACACAAACATATCTTAACTACAAGGACGATTACACTTATTACACCAATTATTGACTATGACACTTCATATAACTCACCCCTGCTTAAAAGGAAGGACATGTACTTTATTACTGTATATTACATCACTCCTATTACAGACCAATAATACCATTAATACAAACAGTACATAACAGTAAACACCATTTATTTTTTCACCACCATCCGAAAATGGAAAGAGAAACAGGTGGCATGAGCACATGATTGTCACTTTGGATTATCAATAGTCTTCAGTTCTGTAAGTCAAGTAATACTGTTCCAAAAGATAGCGGATATTTTGGCGCCATTCTTCCGGATAAGTATCATTGAATTTCCAGTTTGCAGATTCATAATGGAGGAGAGATGAGGGAACTTCTGTAGGTGTCAATCCATTGAGTGAACATAGTGTTTAAGTCATGACAAGATAATTTCCACTGTCGTTCTGAATGCTCTGAGACTCTTGATATGCAGAGAGAAATATAGTGTGATACTCCTTCTGCCAAGTGATAGAATCGTCTGGATTGGGATGACTCATGTTGTCACGACTTGTCCAAAAAGCAAATTAGAGATCTCCGCCTGCACTGTTGGGGATTTGTCTGATCTTCTGTTGCCAGTAGGATATGCTTCCGAAGAGCAAGAGAAATTTCAAAAAGAAATCTTCTGGAGGATGGACCTGATTGAACGCCGCATGAGCCAGATATACCAATACTGCCGATTTATTAAAACAGACACTTATAGTATACACATCGACTAAATACCATAAGAGGAGATAGGCTTTTTTTGAAATAAAAGACATTATGGTAAGACACTTCAAACTAGGTGAGAAAGGGATAGACATGATGGAAAGGTAAACCTTTTATGGGACCTTCATCAAGACCATACTTGAAAATACAGAGATGTTGAAGGTTTTGACATATTTGGACACACTTGGAAAGAAGGGTTAACTCCAAAATTTGACACTGAAGTTGGACAGGAAGATTAACTGGGTGGAAACAAGAAATCATTGGAAAACAACCAGGGGCAAAGGAATGTGATTTTGTTTTTGAAAATTGGTTGATTTCTTTTTTGAACCTTGACAGAAAATCAGGGAGGATATTTGTTTTTCCTTTTACGGGAACAACATCAAAACTCCAATTGAAAAACCAATTTGCCCATCTGAGTAACTGTGTCTTTGGAAGGTGCTTCTGTTTGAACTTGAGCATGCTGGGGAAACTCATCATATCAGTCTCAATTAGAAAATGATGACCGATTAGATGAAATTCAAATTTCTCAATGCTCTTTTTGATTGCCAGAATTTCTTTGTAAGTAGAGTGGTAATGAAGTTCTGCTGGAGAGAAAGCACCACTTTTGTATCTACAAATTTTGCGCTTTTGTTATGAGTTTTCTTCCAAAAGCACTATTCCCCAATATAGATCAAAGGCATTTGTCTGAAGGACTCTCTTTCCATTTGAAGGTATGGTTAATAGAGGAAGAGTTTTGGCTATGACTTTGAGGTCTTTGATGGCTTTGGTACAATGGACTGACCAAGGAGGATGGGTTTTCTTTAGTAGAGCAGAGAGAGGAGTACGGTATTGGGCAAGGTTGGGAATGAAATCAGCCATATAGTTAACAATTCCAAGGAACTGTTGAACTTGCTTGACTGTAAGATTTTCATCTAGAAAATGGTCAAGTTGGGAGGCTATATGAGGTTGGAGGGCATATTGACCTTTAGAGATATGCATCCCTAAAAAATCAATTTTTGGTTGAGCAAGAAACATTTTTTTCTTTGAAAGCATGATACCATGGGTTTGGACTAGGGAATGGAAAATTTGTAGTAGAACAGCATGAGACTCTATATCTGGGGAAAAGAGTAGGATATTATCAATATAGACAAGTGCTGAGGATAGAATGGGAGCAAATACTCGAATCATGGCCTTTTGAAATAAAGATGGAGCTGTTTTTAATTCAAAAGGCATGACTGACCACTGGAAATTGTGGTCCAGAATGCAAAAACCAGTTTTGGGGCAATCATTTGGATGGATGCCCAGCTGCTAGAAACCTGCTTTCAAGTCAAATTTTGAGAAAATTTGAACTTTAGGCAAGTTTGCAAAAAGAACACTTCGCCAAGGGAGAGAGAATTTGTTATTCTGCAAAAAATGATTAAGAGGTTGGTAATTGATAACCAGGCGAAGCTTTCCTCTTATCTGCTCTGTTCTTTTATTTACATAAAATGCTTCACATGCCCACTGAGAGATTGTGGGCTCAATCAGACCTTCTGACTGAAGTTGCTGGAGCTCTTGGAGAGCAAGTTGGTAATGTTCTGGGTTCATTCCATGATAGGTAGCTTTGGTGGGGTTGATGTTTTCATTTTTCTTAAAAGGAAGAGAAATGAAGAAATCTGGATTTTTCCAAAGTGGGTTAGAGCATTTGGTGAGGAATTGGGAATGAGATTCAGCACAGAAAGTTTGGATTATGGCTTTTTTGATGGAGGAGAATTTTTCTATGGAAAAGAGATTTAGTTGGGTGGTCCAGGGTAACAGGTAGTTTTTGTATTTCAAACCTCTTTTGAGCCAGGAGACTTTGCTGAGATTTTGGAGAATATCAAAACCCAACAATAAATCTTTTCCTGGGAGATCAGAACCATAGACTTGGTGTTTTATGGTGTATCTTGGGAAAAGTTGGATGGTTATTCGGCTTACTGATCAGAGTGATGACAAAAATTTCTCCATTGGCTGCTGTAAAGGGTCTAAAACATGATTGCCAGTAAGCGATAACTGGTATGGGTTTCTCATATTTTCCAAGCAAGGTTTTGACCTTGGCTAAGGGTTGAGCTATCATGATATTTGAGAACTCAAATGTTTGGATTTCATAGAGGAATGAGTCTGAATCATCAGAAGAGTCATCTGATTATGATGAATCATCTGAATCAGAAAAGGTGAAAGCTAGGACTGCTTCAGCCGTTGCTTCATCATCAATAGAAAATAATGATTCAACATCAGCATCCTCAAGATCATCATCAATGAGAGCCAGAGAGCTCACCATCTTGTCTCTTGCTGTTTTATTTGAACACTGTTTAACATAGTGCCCTTTCTTTCTGCATATATAGCAGGGATCAGACTTTCGCTGCCCTCTGAACTTTTTCTTCTTGAAAAATTTCCATTTTTTCCGGCGTGAGAACCTGCCAAATTTTGAAAACTTTGAAAACTTGCCAGGAGACTAGAACTTTCATTTCTGAAAGTGTTTGGACTTCCGATATGAAGGACGGCAAGTGCATTTCTTGTCTTTGCACTTTATAAAGAGGTCTGGTCGGTCACATGCTTTGCCAAGAAGTTTTCCCTGTTCTTCAAGAGTTCTGAGGAATTTCTGGTGATTGCACAATTTTTCTAAGGTAATCAAAGAGTGCTGGTAAATACCACCAAGAGATGTTGCATTCAGCGTCAATCCTTTTGTTTGAAGTAACCTTATTATCTCATTTCCCAATGGTTCAGGAAGGCAATTGAGAAAGGCTTGCTTGAGGTTGACATCATCCATGCCGTCGAAAAGATAAAATCTCTGAGACATACGGTCATAATGAATCTCGAGATCTTTCCTTTTGAATGAACGGCACTTCATGCTGAGATATTCTTCTCGAACAAACTCTTTTGTGTTGTTATGATCTCCAAGAAATTCAGTATGCAAGACTGAGATGAATTGATCAAGGGTTGGCAATTGTTTAAGCTGTAACTGTCAGTATTCACCAAGAGCCAAGTACCATTGACGAAGACGGCCAAGGAATTTTGCTGTACACTTAGTAATAACAGTACTCAGTGTAGCATTTGGGGAAAGCATAGCAGCAGTGCACCAAGCATGAATCTGATAAAGCTTATCCAGCCATTTTGATGGGGACATGTTATCAAAGGAGAAACCTTGAGTATGGATGTTAGAATGTGAGAATGAATCAAAGGTTGGGATTTCTGGAGGTGGAGGTATATCAAACTCAGGACCTTCTTCAATAATAGGATCTTCAACATGTTCTTTAGGAAGATCTGGGTTCATCATGAAAACATGAGGAATTGGAATAGAGTGAGTAGATTCAGAATCCGAATGAAACTCAATGGCTGGTTCAAGTGAGGGGATTTTTGGTATAGTGGCTAAGGTATGTAGGAGAGTGAAAATTAGATTTTTGGAAGAGCTAGAAGTTGACTGAACCATTAACTAAGGTGACTTTCAATTTGGATCAGCTGGTTTAGAAGGAGTGGAGGTAGTAGGAATTGAGGTAGAGGTAGAGGTAGTTGGTGGAGACGGAACTGTTGGAGGTTGAATAGGCTTTATCTGGGGCTTTGGGAAAGGAAGTTTTGGTGGAGATAGTCTTTTTGGTGGAGGAAGGAAAGTTGATGAGCTTCCAAGATGGAGCTTGATTCACCAAATTCAGAGGTAGGGTTTATAGGTAAAGGTTGAGACATTTGAGGATACCCAAAACAAACTTTGTTAAGAGGAAGATGTGAACATGTCAAATGTGTTTTTTTGCTGAGAATACTGCTGAGCTTGAAGTGAATGAAGCTAGTTTTTTAAATGCTCCATTTCAGCATCGTTTTGGTAAAAAGTCGCTGAAAATGCTTGGTTGGCATATGCCATCTGGAGAAGTTCCTGGTGAACATTTTGAATTTTCTGCTGCAAATCTCTGATAAGAAGTTCTAAAGATGATAATTTCTTATGGACAACATTCTCCAAATTTTGCTGAGAGTTAGCAATTCTCTGAAGAATTTTGTTTTGAGCTAGAGAATTTAGTAACTGCCAATTTATTGCTGCTTCTGCTGCTGACACTGCTTTTGTGCTACCATCAGGGAGAATGGTAGTAGGATCTGGAATTTTATGACGGTGGGTCGTTCTTTCTTGAGAACTATGAAATTTCGAAGGAGGGAAATCTGCTTTAGTCCAGGAAGGAGATGAGGTGAACATAAAACACCCACTTGGTTGACTCGAAGAGCCATCATCAAATGGAGGTTGAGGAGGAGGTGGAGATTTACAAGGAGTGGGAGGTGACGGAGGACATATGGGACATAGTTCTTCAAAGTCTTCTTCATCGTCTAGAAGACTGTCTTTTAGACATTCATCACAGTCATAGGAATCAAAATAACAATGACCTGTTTCTGGATTTTGAAATAGAAGACTGGAAGGCCACTGGGTTGGAAATATTTTATTGGGGGACCAGGTCTAGAACCATCTACAAACATGTCTATTCTCGAGGGAAAAATAACAGGATGGGTGGAGGATGAGGCAGAGACTTCTTTTGGGAATGAAATCTCTACTGTACCATCAAGTTTTGGGATGAAAGTTGGATTTGAGGATTGAACTGGGATGGGCTTTTGTTGGTTTTTCTCATAAGCTGTAACCCAAAACACTGGGAGAAGCCTGAGAAGCTCAAGACGGGAAATGTGTCGTGGAACATGGACACAATAAGCTTGGTGAGGTGCGTTGACAGTTAGGAAAAGGGCTTCATCTATGGAGCAGGGTAATGACATGTCAAAGGCATGGTTTTAAAGGCGATAGGCCATTTGGTAGTGAAAGGTTGCTGCATACGTGGTGGAAATTTGGGAGGCACCACCAATTTGAACTTGCACTTTCAAGGTTGATAGCAAATTAGGATCTACTAGTGGCATGTTGAAATTGGGGTAAAAGGTAAAGATCACAGTTCCAGCATTTAAAGTGATTTAGACAGTAGCAATACATGCGTGCTGGTACTGTAGAAACCTGGTGTCTACCAGAGCAAGTCTGGAAGTCACAAGTAAGCCTTTTCTGCCATGAAAAGTAACAGCCAATCTGATTGCTCCAAAGTGAAGATGAGTAAATCCTTTTTGTTGTCAAAAGCGAGGCAAATCAACCGAGATTTCCGGAGGTAAAAGCTATTCAGCTTCTGTAGCTGCTATAAAGCATTGATCAAACTTAGAGGCTTAAACATACTCTTTTACAGAGGTTGGACGTTTTGTGGAGAAGAGTTGGGTGACAGTCTTTTTTACAGAGGTTTATGGCCTGACAAAAGCATTATATGGGTTTAGGAAAGCAAGATCAGTAAGGGGAACTTTACTATCATCAGGAAGATATTCAAACTCATACAAGTACTCAAGATTACAAGAAGAAGTGGAGGAATTTCTACTGGTGGACGATCGTGAAGGGACTAAAGGGGAGGTAGTAGAAGAATAGGTGAAAAACAAATGATTCATTCTTTATGGATAAAAATCCGGGTTCTTCATTTCCTCATACAACAAATCTTTTCTTTTTCAATGTAAAATCTTTTAACTAATTTTAATTAATAAAATTTTGTATACTAGGGTAGATAAACCGAGACACACCGTTCAAAAGCCAAAAGTCTCAAGGTACTTTTAACCCACTGATACAAAATTCTTTAATCAAAATAGTTAATGAAGTTTCTGATGTGGAGGATCCTTTAAAGGCAACCACATAGCATACGCTTCAATTTTTCTTTTAGAAAAAGATTTGAAGTAGTTTTGGAAAAGAAGTTTCCAGAAGAAGGGTTTACGCTAAAATGAACAACATTGGCTCTGATACCAAATTAGCAGACACGAAGTGGATACAAACACAAAGTAGGTTAGGATCAAGAGAGTACAAACACAATAGATATATTGCTTAAGTCTGCCTTTTACATCGGTGGAGGCCTCCTCCTTTTATAGGAATAAGGAGGAGAATACGAACAATACTCATATAATTGAACATTATTGTTCTTAGTCTTCTACTGACAACTTTTCTTGACTACACACAAACATATCTTGACTACAAGGACGATTACACTTATTACACCAATTATTGACTATGACACTTCATACAACTCACCCCTGCTTAAAAGGAAGGACATGTACTTTATTACTGTATATTACATCACTCCATTTATAAGGTTGTTCACTGTATTGGCATCCTTGAAGGTGGCTAATCCTCCTACTTATAAGATTACATTGAGAGGTGCTCATCAGAGACAGATTGGTATTCAGCTGCTAATACTTCTATTATCTGGTATTTATCTTATTCTCATAACCATCTTTGTGTGTCCATCTTCTGTGTGTACCCGTGAGATGTGCGTTTGAGCCCCAATTTTCTTTATATTACATCACTCTATTTATAAGGTCGTTCACTGTATTGGCATCCTTGAAGGTGGCTAATCCTCCTACTTATAAGATTACATTGAGAGGTGCTCATCAGAGACAGATTGGTATTCAGCTGCTAATACTTCTATTATCTGGTATTTATCTTATTCTCGTAACCATCTTTGTGTGTCCATCTTCTGTGTGTACCCGTGAGATGTGCGTTTGAGCCCCAATTTTCTTGTGAAATGAGGTAATATCTAATGGGAGTCATATGGTGAGGGAGAGGTGAAGGAGTTGGGATCCACCCTGTTGCTTCCAGTTTTTGGGGGTTTAGGCCTCGAGGGAGTAGTAGTTTAGCAGATAAAGCAATAGGGTTTTGTTGTTTTATTGTTGCTACTGTCCCTTAATATGTTGCTACTTTGCTGCTATCTATTGTTTGGCTGTTGTTGGTTAATGTATGCCTGCTGCTCTGCTGCCTCTACTGCTAGCTGGAGCCTATCCTATGTGCTACCTATTTGCTGATACTATGTAGCTGATCGTTACTGCTTATGTGCTACCTGTGTACTGACTTGAGCTTCATAATTTGCTGTTGTTTGCTGTAGTTACTGCTCAGCTGCTGCTGTTTCTGTTACAGCTCTGTCGTAAACAAGTCTTTCTAGTTGCTTCCTTTTTATTGACCTATCCTTGGGGGGTTGTCCCTTGGAATGTTTATGCCTTACTAGGGGGCATGTCCCTAGGTTTTATTTTGCATTTTTTGCTGTTCGATTTGTACTGTGTTGTTCCTGGCTATTGTTCTGCTTCCAGCACATAGATGCTGCTGTTGTTATTTGGTGGACTGGCTGGATTATTCAGTATGTCCAGTTATTATGGTGGACTGAATGTGAAGGCATCATAGAATCTGCTGCGTGTTGTTTACAACTGCTGTAGTCTTTTATGTAATATCTGTTATGGAGCTGTTCTGCTGCTGACAGCTTAGAATATTCTGCACATTATCTACTTGCTGCTTAGAGTGATGTTATGTGTGATGTGTTGCTGCTATTTCTGTGCAGCAGCTTGTTGCAGCCATCGCTATCATCTGTTGTTTTATTGTTGCATCGTGAGGTTGTTAGATCAGTCCAAAATATGGTCCCAATACCTCATTAGTTACAAGGATCTGGAGAAGCCAAGTTCTGGGTGATATCTAGTGCCTCATCATGTTGGTTTTTTGTAGAGCCAAGATTTGTAAAGGCCTACGGCATGTTGGTTTTGTAGTTCACGACCCCTTTGCCCTTGGTTTTTTCTTCATCTTGTAGATGGATTAGAAACCATGGATTGGTCACTTTATTTTACCCTAGCTCTTTGTAGTCACTTGGCTCTGGTATCTTCACCTTCTCTTTCTCTTTCTTTTCCTCCTTGGGTATGCCCCTTGTAGGCTGTACATTCGGTTATCCTCTTTTTTATTTCAAGCTGAATTACCCAAAAAAAAAAATACTACTGAAACCGAATTTTGACATCGCACTTTATGACCCATAGATACAAAGTACGGTGGTCTCCACACGTGTCATTAGATTTTTCCTTAAGGCGTCCACGGTGGAATAACCAAAATTATACAGTTGCTAAAGTTAAACTTAAAAATCATTGAATATTGCAAGTAGAAAAGGGTTATTTACAAGCAACTAGGTAAACTTAAAAATCATTGAATATTGCATTACCGCCTTCATCAAGGTCTAGGGAAGAATATACTCAATTGAAAACAGAAATGCCCAAGAATGGAGGTTGAGCCCAACTATGGGTTCACCATTTAGGGCCCAATTGGATGTGGTATACGTTTTTGGTGTATTATTTATGAAGGGGGATAAGATAGTAAGAGGTATTAGTTAAGAAGGGAAGACCAACATTGATGTGATATTTACAGAGGGTGTATTAAAAAGTAGATGGTTTGAATGATGTATTAAAGAATGAGGATAAAATAATACACCATTTGGATGGAGGATAAATTGGGTGTATAAGAAATGGTATATAATGTAAAAAGCTGTTAAATGACTCATTTGCCCTTGTACAATATGAAATTAGATTATTCATTACATTAATTGAATAATTACATAACCAAATATATTTAATTACTTTTTGACATTTATGCTATAATAAGTTATTTTACTAAAAAATTAAATAATAAAACTTTTTTTACTTGTCTTACTCTTTATTATACTTAAAAAAATATGATTTTTAATTAATTATATAATTAATTTTTACCTTCTCTTTTCTAACACACGTTTCCCCTTTTATTATTACATTTTTTTAATTAAAAAACACCTTTCCAACCACTCTCTTCTTCTCTCCCTCTTTTTCCTAGATTACCTTAACCGCCCCCCCCCCCCCCCGGCTCTCTCTCTCTCTCTCACCATCTCCGACCGTCTCTTTCTCTCTCCTGGGTTCTTTCTCGCCTTCTTCTCCACCAATTCTCTTCTTCTCCTTTTGCGCGTTTTCTAAGGCTCTGGTGTGGGCAAATCCGAAATTCTCTTCTCCCTCTGGCTCACAGTTGGCTGACAGCGGCGGCAGTGATTCACGGTGGCGACGCGTAGTAGCAGTGGCGGTGGGTGTTTGTTGAGGTAAGGGTTCGGGAATTTTGAATTGTGTAGGGGTTTGGTTGTTGGATTTCCAATTTTTTTAAAAATTGGGTTTAGGGTTTTCTAGGCTAGGGTATTGGGGGGTTGGAGATAAAGAGAAGAGGATGAAGAAGGGGGATCAAAGAAGGCAGAAAGATCAGAAAAGCACCTGTATACAGCCGGATTATCTATTGCACGGTCCAGAGGTAGCCATAGTTTAGTACCTCATCCACCGGAATGGGATGGATTGGGGTGTATTCGGGAAGAAGGGAGAGAAGCCTATACATGTGCAAATAGGGTTGCCAAAGCAACCTAAACTAGTCCCATCACCCCAACCAGGTGTATTCAACAATACACCTTGCCAAAGCTGCATCCAATCGACCCCTTGGTGTACACCAAATATACACCAGCTTGTGTGAGGCTCATCTCCGCACATAAATAATAAGAACTGTTCAATCTGTTTAGAACATTTTTTTTAAGGAGTCCCTATTAGAAAATCATAAAGGATTAATAAGAGTTGGAGGCATAGGGGTAATGCGAGGGTGGAGGACAGTGAAAGGAGGAGATAGATCTCCGATCAAACCAACAAAGAAAAAGCTCGAGAGGAGAGGAAAGGAAAGCCCCTCCCGCAGCTCCATTTATCGAGATATTTTAAATTGTGTTTATTAGATAAGCATTGACTTATAAAAAACAGTTCTACATATTTTACAAAGAATTTAGAAATCGCAAAGAATATCATAGGTTTTAAAAATTAAAGTAAAAAAAAAAAAATGAACAGAGGTAAAGTAGAAATTTTGAAATTTCCACTTTGAAGAATTGACTCATTGTCTTTAACTTAATCTGTGTCCCTAATGAATTCAAGTCTTCATAACAATTAAAATGAAACACGATTAGAGTGCATCCATTTTCTATTATATAAAGCAATAAAGAATTAGAGATGTGTTAACTAATCATCCCCCTACCCCTTACCTTCCGGGTTGACAATAAACCCCAATAAACACCCTCTAAACATAAATTAACCAAAAAAATACTCACTACCAACAAAAATAATAATAATTAAAGATCAGCTGACCTTTGAGATTAAACATTTAATAACTCCTTGCAATTTCCCTAAGCCCACAATTTTTTAATAACTCAAGCATTTGTACTAATTTGTACACATCTCAACTAATCTTGATTACCCAATTCTACAACCTAGTTGCAGGGAGAAATTAAAAGCGGGGCAAAATTACTCATTTACAATCATCCCACGGCCTACTTGCGGGTACTGACCAAGAAGAGCCTATAACACTTGTCATGTTTTGAACCTAAAAATGTAAGAGTGAGCAAACCTTGTTCATTTTGGTATTTTAAAATTTTGGATTCTCTTTTAACGCACATCGCTAATAAATTTTCTTTTAATCATTATTCTTATTTCTCCTTTTATCTATTCTCATTCAATTTAATCATTATTCTTATTTCTCCTTTTATCTATCCCCAATCATTATCCAAAATTCAAATACCAAAACCAACAAGCCCGGCTCTAACCACTCGGGTTTCTAAACCCCCAACATAAGGTCTCCTGTCCTACCTTCACAAGCATTTGACCTAAATCAACCCAAAAACCATTCATTACCACATGATTAATCGTGCTGCTGGAAGATCTGCACTGACACAGAGAGAAAAGACCTAAATCAATTCTCTTCTCTCCACATTGTGACCGTCTAATTTCCCAACTAGATTGAGAGCAGTCAATAGATTATACATACGTACATACTACAAAACAATCGCACAAATGTCGATGTCGAGGTCGAGGCACGCAAAAACTGACTCAGAGTCCAGCCTGGCGCCGTCGTCGCCGCCCCGGTCTCCCCGCCGCCCCGTCTACTACGTCCAGTCGCCGTCCCACGACGGCGAGAAGACCGCCAACTCCTTCCACTCCACCCCGGCCCTCAGCCCGGTGGGATCGCCAGGCCGCCACTCGCGCGACTCCTCCTCGACCCGGTTCTCCGGGTCCCTCAAGCCCGGCGGCGGGTCGCGGAAGCAGCCCGACCGTCCGGGCCGGAATGGGAAGGGAGCGGAGAAGGAGTGGATGGATGAGTTCGGAGCGATTGAAGAGGAGGGGCTTCTGGACGACGATGGGGCTCGCGGCGGCATCCCAAGGCGGTGGTACGTCCTGGCCTTTGTTCTTGCGTTCTTTGCTCTGTTTGCTTTCTTTTCGTTGGTGTTGTGGGGGGCTAGTCGGAATCAGAAACCCGTCGTCACTATGAAGGTCAGTTTGCTCTCCCTCTCTCCCTCTCTCTCTCTCTCTCTCTCAATTCATTTTCCATTTGGAAATGGATCCTCTACAATCTGGACAAGATAGTCCCCATTCATTTGCTGAAATTAATGGTTTGGATTTGTTCAAAAACTCTTCCAAAACAAATCGATATCATTGATTGCAGTAAATGAACAATCTATATATAGACTGCCTCTTCCAATCAATACCTTTGGACCGGGAAGGATCTGGACCCTTTCTATTTCAATGTATTTTGCCATTGGATAAATTCTATGCCCGTCACGAAATTTTTAGTCTATTAAGGAAAATCTTATAAGGTTTGGATCAAGTAAAATGGTTAGACGTTTAATATTTTGAAATTGTTTTCACCAAATTAAAAGATCCCAATAATTTAAAAGTTTTAAAGAAAAGTATTTTGAAGACATTCGATTATTTTGAAGATCTATGGTAGAATCATTTTGAGGTGTTGAAGTGAAATTGTTGACTTTTTAAAACATTTAAAAAAAAAATGTATGTGTGCCCTCAGATCATTTTTGGGATCCTGTAGCGCACCCTTGCACTAGAGCAGTCCTAGTATGTTCAAAAGAGGTAGTTTTGACATTATTCAGCTCTAAACACATTTAAATGTGGGCAAAACTAAGCTGTTTTGTTGCACTACAGCATCCCCGGATTTGGGTCGGATCAGATTGTGAGCTTTGCACAAAATTGTGTACGTATAAATATGCAAACACTCTGTGTTCTTTTTTTGATCGGCCAAACTCTCCGTGTTACTATATAGTAGGTCAAATGAATCGATATTTGTGATGAGGTAAAGTGAATTGGTTCATTTTGCAGAGTATTACTTTTAATGGCTTCGTGATCCAAGCTGGTAATGATGCATCTGGGGTGGCCACGGAGATGGTGACAATGAACTCCACAGTCAAGTTCGTTTTCCAAAACACTGGTACTTTCTTTGGGGTCCATGTAGCATCCGCACCCATGGATCTCTTCTATTATGAGCTTTCCTTAGCCTCCGGAAATGTAAGCCCCACTAATGCCATTCTATCTCTTCTAGCTCTTTTTGCAATGAGTGTTGTGAGATAACAAGTTGAAATCTGGAAACTCAACATCTTTATGTAGGAATACAGAAAGGTAGGTCACGAAATACTCATCAAGAGATTATGTCTCCATGTCATGATGCACTCGTAGGTAGTCAGTCACACAGCGTATACTAAAAACTTGAGAAATATCAAGGCGCTATCAAGGCCGACTGAGTGTTGGGGTGGGGTGTCAACTGTCAAGTGACATCGCTGAGTTGACTAAATCTCTTACGATGAGTCTAAGTTTTATTGGGTTTTTTCCGCATATTTCCCTTTAAAATGTTCACTTTGCCCTTTGTTACAGCCGAACGCAACTCTTAAGTAATTTACCCCATTGTCCTAACGTCCTGACTCTGCACTTGAATGGGAGCCTTGTGAAATTAGGACGACCATTTAGACTCGCATGAAATGCACATTCCATGTGGTTTAATTATCGTGAGTTCCTTCTATTTGGGTTTATATATGCAGGTAAACAACTTCTACCAATCAAGGAAAAGCCAGAGAACTGTATCAGTAACGCTGCTAGGGAATGATATCCCACTATACGGAGGGGGTTCGGACTTGGGTAGCAAAAACAATACACCCACGGCACCAGTGCCGTTACAGTTGAACTTCACGGTTCAGGCAAGAGCTTACGTGCTGGGGAAACTGGTGAAGCCCAAGTTTAACAAGGTGGTCCAGTGCGCAGTCGTCATGGACCCCAAAAAGATGTATACGGCCATTTCTTTCAACAAGACTTCTTGTTCTTACCAGTAAGTTTGAACAAAACACACAATACTGCATTGTTTGACAATACAAAAATCTGTATAATTGGGGGCGAAGGAAAGAACAGAGCTGTTTCCTAATTTGGTGTAATAAAGAGTTTTTTTTTAAAATTGTTAACTTAAGGAAAAGGTGGATACAGCTAATGGTTGGGCAGATCTGGTGTGGGTAATGGGGGAGGAGTTGACTTTAAAGAGAGAGACGGGGATGGATTGGCGGACAGAATGGGCGATTACTGGGGAATTGGAAATTTGTTCATCGGTGTTTTACTTGTGTCAATTCTTTTGTTATTGTAATCATGAGATTGTGTTTTATTATTATTTTTTATTGGCAAAAGATGAATTTTATTAAAAACGGGAAAAGGGGAAAGGAATCCAACAAACAGTTGCATAATACACTATAAGGGCAAAGCCCAAATCACCCAATGATCTATCAGGGTCCACTACAGAAAATACATTAAGCTTAACCCAAACCCAATTTAAACAAAAACAGCCCAAACACCCAAGACCTAGCCCAAGCCTTGACCGGCCCACCCAAACCATCCCACAAAACCCTAACTACATCAGTAACCATTGCCATACAAACCACTGCAGCCCAACCTTGCCGCTAAGCCAAGCCGGCCTCTCTAAGATGTAGAGACCGGCGGCGGGAGCCAACCTACAAAAGTGAAAGTCGAGGTAGTCAGGGCCTGAGGGCCAACCACCACCACCATCTGCCATAACTCCGAACAATCCCCTACAACAACACGATCTTCAACAGCAACAACATCAAACCAAAAGAGACTAATTGCCGGCCCCTCGCCTGAATGAGAGCTCAAAAAGGCCGCCGGCCGAAATTCGGCACACAAAGACGACCAAGATGAACCCATCCATGGAGACCACAGACACCTTGCCACCACCAAAGAGAAATCGAACCGATCAAACTGCCACCATCTTCGCCAATCATTTTTGAAAACAAACCTGCAAAAACAGAGATTAGAAAAAACTAACTACACCTCCACCACACCATCGCCCGTCGCCTCCTCCCAGACAAACCAGATCAACACCACCACACCGCCACCCACGACCAGCAAACATCCGAAACACCCAACGTTGCTAGGCCTCCAGAGGTAGCCAAGGAAACCTCCAGTCGGTGACGGAGTGCACCACACACCGCCGCCACGCCCTCCCCACCAAAGAGGGCGGTGCCCAAGAAACAGATGGAAAGAGGGAAACCGGGAGATGATCTCAATCAGGAAAGGAGGGAGAGAGAGAGAGAGAGAGAGAGAGGAGCCCGGAGGGAGGGCAACCCCCTGTGGCGGCGCCGCCGAAGAAAAAAAACCCTAGCAGAGGGGATGTTTAGAGAGAGAGAGAGAATGCTATACTTTCAGATATATTTTTTTGTGTGTTTTATTATTGCGCATACATAATTTTTTAGTGTGGCGGGATGATTTAGGTTTCTTTTCTTTGGAAGAGCAATACTTCCTCCGTTCCTAAATAAATGGCCAGCGTGTAAATCTAAATCTTTAAAAAGATGCATTTTTTTTTGTAAAAAGAATCAAATCTTTTTCACAAATCAATTGATATTAATGAGTTCTGTTAAGTTGTACGGAGTATTTTTTTTTTTGAATTTTTAAACCAAAAATGGTTCTTTTTGAAGGTCCAGGTTGCGAGCTGAAAATTTATTTTGGGATGGAGGGAGTACTAAATACATAGAGTTGTGTGCGCACATGCCAATAAAGATGTGTTTAGAATCATTCATGCGCATGGATCTTTTATTTTTTACAAAGCATATCTCTATCGGTCGATCCTAAATACATTTGTATTTGAATTTGTGCACACACTTTCTACTTTTTGATAGGGCAAGCAAGGGGTGATCCTTATTCCTCAGCCAACTCCAACCTAAGTTCTGATTAAAAAAAAAGAGGGTCCAACCCAGGTGTGGTTCGGGTACCTAAAAAATGTGTTGTGCTATTTTGAAAATTCTTTTTGTCATGAAGGATTTTATAATTTATCTGTTAAGATATTGATCGGCTTAATTAGAAAAACTGAAAATTTTATTTATGTAGAATATATTTGTTAAAACTGAACATCACCCGCAAATCACATCAAAACATGTTGGCAAAATTGGCTCTTTTATGTAGCACACAATTTTTATTTTTTTTAAAATAGGATTAAGTTTGTTACTTTTTCCAAAAAGGATACATTTTTCTATATATATTCCAACTCCTTCGTACAAAATGATATGAGGAAACAATTTTTAAAATAAAATCTCAAGAATATCAATAAGAGTTAGAAGGAATTTAGAGAGCCAAAACGAGTTTTTGGAGAAACCAAATGCTGCTTGAAGAAATTATTCTTATAAAACTATATACAGTTAATTTTTTTTAAGAAATCAAACATTGACAAAACTTTCTTCATCTGATTCCAAATCAAGATCCTCTCATATGATTATTTCTAACGTTTTCTCAATTTGACACAAAATGAGACCCAATAATATTCCGTTGGACAATATGAGATTTTACATGCTTTGTTGCGCTTATCTTTTGTTCAGAAAACAAATGGATGAATTACATATACACTCCTTGAGGTTTGATCTTAATACAAATTACCCCACCACGTTCTAGAAATTAGCATTAGAATTTGTTTGTTGACGGATTTACTTGAGAGTGCTAATATACCACTTTACCATCACTTGCTAAAGCAAAATTACCTACCTAACCTATCCTTCTTCTAATCTCAAACCCTCAACTTTAGCAAATATAAATTGTCGAACTCAATTTTTTAATTTAGTACTAAAAAAATTCCTAATTCAAATGGGGAGGTAACTACTCTAAGTAGTGTTTCATTTTGTTTTCTTTTATTCTTCTTTTGTTGGTGATTCTATTTTCAAAGTAGGTAATCATTGTGGTGGTAAAAATTGTTAAAGGGTGAGTAATCGTTGTCGTGGTAAGAATTGTTAAAGGGTGGTCGATTGAGAGAAAGAGATAGGTTGCGATCTGTTGTGTGGGTGTTTGTCATGCCCCATGAGGCTATATATGTGAACTAAAAGAAATGAAGTAAAAAAAAAAGAGTTCATTACTGTTTTGTTGATTTGGGTTTTTAGATTTTGAGATTTAAGTAGTTTAAATCAATTGCAACTGGATTTTGGTTGCCATAAACAATAGAAAATGGAAAAAAAACATTAAGTAATAAACAACAAAGGTAGGAGAGAAAGTAAGACAATATAAGAGAGGACTATTAATCTAAAAGAGGAGCTCAGTTTTTTAGAGTAAGAAACCCATTTGTGTTTATTGGTTTTCTTTGAGTAGATAAGCATGACGCATATTCCGTCCAAAACCCCTAACAGCTAATCAACGGAAGGTGGTTGTTGCCACTAAACAATACATGAAGGAGGTTAAGTGTTTGCGTTCAAACATTAAGTGGGCAACTAGGAAATGGTAATAGTTCAAGGGGGTTTATTGTAATTTAGTTCCCATTTAATTTCGAGTGCACTTGGATGTCTTTGACTTGACTAGGCCTCGGCTCAGAGGGCTAACGCATGCGCTTCTCAAATGTGGAATGAATTGTCGAAGTTTTTGGTGACTACACTGTCCGTGTTTACGCTAATGATTAATGTATGCAGAATAATTTTTTGGTTCAAATTTTTTTGACATTTATTAGTTTTACGTCGAACTTTTATTTAATATAGATGAGTAAGGATATTGAGAGGAATCAGAAAAGTAAAAAATTATGACTTTTATACAAGTATTTTGAGAAATATCCAAAGAAAAGCTCAAAAAATCTGTTTTTGGACTTTTTCTTGAATATTTCCCAAAATATTTGTTTAAAATTCATAATTTTTTACTTTTCTGATTCATTTCGTCCTTACTCACCCATATTTTCCAAAAATTTGGCGTAAAACTAACAAACGCAAAAAAGAAAAAAAATTGAATAAGGACAAAATCAAAAAATTGTGTTGCATAAGTTAATCACTAATGCAAACGGGGGTATTCAAAATCAGCTATATCACTTTAGCGGAATCTCTTTTAAAAAAAAAATTAGTGGAAGGGCTATTTGACATTTTATTGCTAAAATAATTTTCTCAACTGCTCTTCACAGTATGAAAAATAGCTGGGTTTTAAGCGAATGGGGACGGGCAGTTATTTGGTAACTTTTTCAGTTTTTGATTTTTAAGAAACAAAAACAAGAAACACGTTTGGTAAAATTTGTGTTTCTAAAAAAAAAAAAAGAAAAAAAAAAAGGGAAGGGGGAGGGGGAGGGACACCTTTTTGTAATTCCATAGTTACAAAAACTCTAAAAAAGTTTATGAAAAACAAAAATGTAGAAACTTGTTACCAAACAAGTTTTCTTCATTAGTGTTCAAAAAAGTAAAAACAAAAACTGGAAACAAAAAGATTATCAAACGTCATAATTGACTACTGTGAAGACACGCTCGTAACAGCTTTGAATTGTAACAATAAAAACATAAAGAGGGTTAAGAGAGAAGAAAGTAAAATGCAAACATCATTTTATAGTTTAAAGTTTCAATCTATAAGACGAATATAGTTCATAACTTTTCAATTAGTAGTTTATTAGTTTTTGTATTTTTTAGGCACGCGATATCATAGATATGAGCGTCTAAGTAGAGCAAATTAGCGTGTTAGAGGCGCGTTTTATTTCATTTTCCGATTGATGCCATGCTTTGTCTTGTTTTTGTGTTTTTGTTAGTTTCGTAGGAAATAAGGCAGATTTTGCGCAAAGGTTGGATTGCGAGGCCTCGAGGCCAGATTGGACGTCGCCGTGGGAAGTAAAGGCATAGGCGTTAGGTGACGTCGATGGTACCACCGGGTGCTAAAAGTGCATGCAAAGCTCGAAAAGGTCCACTAACAAAGGCGGTATTGATACAACTCTCAGCTGTAATGAAACAGATGCAGTTAGCCGCGGGACAAAGATGATTGTATCGATACAACCCTCAGTTGTATCGATACCTGTGGCAACAACGGGAAAAAAAAAGTTTTAATGTTTTTAGTTCCGGATTTTGGGGTTTTGGTATAAATACCCCTTGGAATTTCGTTTTTAGGGTTTGCTTTCCATTATTTTGCAGCTTTTCTTCTATGTTGCTTTTCTTCAGAGCTTTTTCCTTCAAATTTTTGAAGTTTGGTTCAAGAACGCATGCTCCGGTAACTTGTATTAAATTTTGTTCTTCCTTAAAGTTGTTCATTGGTGTCCGGTTAATTCAAATCTCTTGTTTATTTCCTCTCCTGAGTAATAGAAACATGTTTTAAACTAGGGTTTCTTGCGTTTCTTGCTTAATAATGAGTGAGTAGTCGTATAGGTAGGGTCGCGGGGCGATTAGCACGCCTTGACTAGTCCGGGCACTGCTTCTATTTTCAAACAATGAAGAAAAGGCAATTTTAGGTTAATAAAGAACATCCGTTAGACGAACCCGGCCATTATTGGAGCCCATGTGGACGGGGGAATGGGGGACCAAAACTCATTCTCCGCTGCGCATGGATAAACAGCGACCATTAAGGTTTGCATCTTTCAGAATATCTTTTTCTCTCTAAAGTCGAATGTTTTTAAGAACACTGATTGGAGCAGGCTAATCCGGATTGATTGTGAGTGTTATAAACCCTACGACCGTACCTCCTTTTAATTATTTCAAAAACCCAAACAATATCTAGGTTTAGATAATTCTCAACAACAAACGACAAGGGGTGACTATCTAAGAGCCAGTTAATTAGTTACAACCCGAACTTTAAGTCAGCACACATCATCGTCTCTGTGGATTCGACTTTGGTCTTACAGGATATTGTGCTACGTCAGTCTTAGCCCTACGCTTGGGGCAATCCATTATTTTAGGTTTAGGATTCCGACAAGCAGTATTCTATATGGTGATGGGTTACATAAATGACCCTAATCCCTCTCATATGATTTTGTGTTTGATTGTTATTTTTTGTGTATACTGTTCATATTTTTTGGGACACAAACGTCTCTTTCGAGCAAATTACATACGTATTTCTTCTCATGAGCCCAAGTGATTTCAACTATCAATTCGCAGGGGATCCTTTGTCCCATTTTGCCTGTCCTATTTCCTTGTCCCAGTTGCCAAAACTTGATACGTGTCCTTCACACCAAAAATCAGATCACAAAGGTACACCAAATTCCCCCTGCTAACTCCCAGTCGTCGAGCTCCCAAAATGGCCTCTGCACCGCCGCCGTGATCGTGTTGTTCGTCTCAAGTGACCCCGTCAAGACGCCGCCCGACTTCACCTCCTTAGAAGACGAAGACGAGACGATCGCCTATGCCGGCCATGCGCCTTGGCGAATAGAAGACAAGACGAAGACAAGACGAGAGGCTTGGAACTCGGATTCCGACGACCTTCGCAGCTGCTCACATGGCTCCTCCGCCTCCCATGGTTCTTTTCTTCTAATTTCGTGAGAGGAAATTTCCGACGTGATGCTAGAGGTTTGAGTGGGTTACGACGAGGGAGGCGGCGATTTGGTGGAGAGAAGCAGGTGTTTTGTCGGCTAGGGATATCACAGTAGAGATGTGATTGGGCGTGGCTTTGTGATCTGATTTTTGGTGTGACTGACACATGTCAAGTTTTGGCAACTAGGACAGGGAATTAGGACAGGCAAAATGGGACAGAGGATCCCCAATTCGCGTGGATCCTGTCAAAGATTGTGAGCAGTAGGGCATTTAGTCGTACGAGTGTTTGATAGGTGCGTGATATCAGAGATATGAGCGCCTAAGTAGGGCGAATTAGCGCGTTAGAGGCACGTTTTTTTTTTTTTCATTTTCCAATTGGTGTCGTGCTTTGCTTTGTTTTTGCGTTTTTGTTATTTTCGCAAGTAATAAGGAGGATTTTGTGCCAAGGTTGGAATGCCAGGCCTTGAGGCCGGGTTGGACATCGCCGTGGGAGTCAAAACGGAGGTATGAGGCGTTGGGTGACGTCGTTGGAGTGTTGGGTGCCAAATTTCATGCAACGCTTGAGAATTGGCCACTAAGGCAGGTGGTATTGATATAGCCCTCAGCTGTATCGATACAAAGTGGATCAAAATTGGAGCAGAGGTGGAATGGAGGAATGGGTATCGATATAGCCCTGGGCTGCATCGATATAGAGGGTCACAAAGGTAAAAAAATATAGTTTCGTCATTTTTAATTCCAGATTTGAGGGGTCATGTATAAATACCCTGAAAAACTCCGTTTTTAGGGTTCGAAACATTGGTAGCAGCTTACGTTGTTTTTTTTTCTAGAGCTTTTTTCCTTCAAGTTTTTGACGATTGTTCAAGTACTCGTATTGCAGTAACTCGTTCGGATTTTTGTTCTTTATTAAAGTTGTTCATGGGTTCTTGTTACCTTGGTATCTTTCGTTTTTCTTTTAATCCGAGCAATAGAAGCATGTTTCAATTTAAGGTTTCTTTTGTTTATTGCTTAATGATGAGTGAGTAGTCGTCAGGGTAGGGTCACTGGGTGATTAGCACACCGTGGCCGGATCGGATGCGTTTTGCTCCTATTTCAAAATAAAAAATGTAAAAAAAAATAATTTTAGATTGGTAAAATACTTCCTGTAGACGAACCTGAGCATTGTTGGAACCTATATGAACGGGAGAATGGGGGTCTAAAACTCATTCTCCGCTGCGCATGGGTAAACGGTGACCGTAAGAGTTTGCATCTTGCGGGGTATCTTTTTCAATCTAAAGTCAAAAGTTTTAAAGAATACCGATTGGAGCAGATGGGTCCGAGCTGGTTGCGAGTGTTATGAACCCTATGACCGTACATTTCTTTTAATTATTTGGAAAAAACCAAACAATTCCGTAAGTTTAGTTAAATCTCAACACCGAATACAAGGATACAAGGGGTAACTACCTAAGAGCCAGTTTAATCAGTAACAACCCAAGTTTTCAGTCAGGACACATCACTGTCTTTGTGGATTTGACTCCGATTTTATCGAATATTATGCTACGTCGGTCTCCGCCCTACGCTTGGGGCAACCCATTAATTTAGGAATAGGAAATCGTCAAGCAGTGTTACATACAGTATTTATGTTTCACTTTTTATGTGTTTTGACTTTTGTTGTTGAAGTGAAGTAATTGAGGTTTTGCATGGACCCGGGGACTCTACCGAGCGGCACCCCTGCCAAGCGGGTGCCAAGCGGCCAATCCGGCCATTCATCTCGGAATCAACGGCCCGGATCGAAACATCTTTTTCCTATTCCTTTTTTTTTTTTTTTTAAATCCGTTCGATACCTTTACATCTGGACCGTTCAAAACACTTTTGGACGGCCGAAATGTGCTCGGCACCCCTGCTTGGCAGGGTCTCCAGGTCTGGTTTTGCATACCACGAGCAACTTTAAGTAGTAGGAAGAGTTCTCTACTTCCAGAATACGAATACGGCGGTCCATGGATGATAACATATTCTTGTTTGATAATCCGCACCATTAAATATGTGAATTCTTTATGATTGATCATTTGAACAAAATGTCTTATTGATTTTACAATTATAGTAGCATGTTTTTAAGAAATTTGTGGTGAATAAAGAAGACGGTCTATTCTTATATCCATAAGTGCCCTTCAATTTTTCATTATGACAAATGTAATCAATGCCTTCCAAATTTTCAAATTAATATGATTCAACGTCTAGATAATCTAGGTATAGGATTGGGAGATGCTGCCAAGCAGAGGTGCTTGGCAGCGGTGCCGAGCGCATCTCGGCCGTCCAAAAGTGTTTTGGATGGCCCGGATGTAAAGGTACCGAACGGATTTAAAAAAAAAGAAAAAGAAAAGGAAAAAGATGTTTCGATTCGGGCCGTTGATTCCGAGATGAACGGCCGAATTGGCCGCTCGGCACCCGCTCGGCAGGGGTGCCGCTCGGCAGGGTCCCCGGGTAGATATAGGAAGAATTTACAAAATGAACAATTTGACAGTTGTGATTTGAAAAACCAAATTAAGGCTTCGTTTGTTTGGGGTGTAAAATGTTTTCCGGTAAAATATTTTATCTATTTAATTTCCGGTATTTGGTTGTCTAAAAAATGAGGAAAATATTTTATATGTAAAACATTTTTCATTAATTGGATGAAATTGGCTTACCCTTAAATCTTCCGTAAGTTATTTTCTGAAATGAACTCGCTTCCTTCTACTGCAATTCTTACTACACAGTTTTCTCAATTTTCAGTCCAGACCCACGTTTATTTTCCAATAGTCTCAAATCTCTTTACCGTTTAAGCCCTCCCTTTTTTTACACTATTTTGTTGATTTTTAAAAATATTTTTAAGTGTCAACCAAACACAGAAAAATAAAAGTTTGAAGTTTATTTTTTGAAAAAACATTTTATATGAAAATATATTTTACATTGTAAACTATTTTATATCGAAACAAACGGAGCCTAATAATCAAAGTGCATGGGAGTCATAGCGCATGGACCCTCGGTATTTTTACTCTAGCATTTTAATCTAGAGATCGAAAAAAGCGTATGTATCCGTTTGTATTGATTTTCCGTATGTGTATTTATAGTTTTATACTAATAATTACACGGTCTTTAAATACGCTGCTAGAGCACTAATTCGCTCCTAAGTTAACCAAACTACGCCATATATCTATATTATAAAATAGTGCGATTTTTGTCTATACACACAAACATGAGCACCTTTACAGCAGTTGATCGTCTTCAAGTTAAGATCGTAGCCGTCTGATTAAGAGAATGTTTCCTTAAATTATACTTTGACTTTCTGTTGTGGTAATATATACACTTTCCTTTCCAATTTATTACCTTTTGGTTTTTTCAAGAGGGTTGATAATTAACTTGTAAATTATTGCCTTTTTTATTTCTTCTCTCTACCTTGGCAGACAACTTATTTAAGTTGGGACTGTATTTTGTTGGATGTGCCTTTAGGCACGTGCATCCACTATTACAAAAAAAATTGAGCTCCAATTATACACAAATATATTTTCCCAATATGCCCTGTAACACATTTTTGAATTAAACCATTGAAGATCCTATTCAACTTGTAACTTATGCAAAGATGGCAGAAACACCAAGGACATCGCAGTTGTGTGGAATTTTTTTTTCCCCGACTGTCAGGCTGTTTGCGCCAGTTTACGGGCTCTTTGACTAATCATCTTCCCGATCTGGTTAAATGTAGGCTATTAGTGCTGAAACTAGAGGATTCATAAGAGATAACTTTTTGTGGCCTGACTGATGCAGTGCAACCTCTTTTTACGATATTGTTTGCAAGAAAAATACACGAACAATATTTGAGCCAGAGGTACTCCCTCTTTGAACAAACGATATAGAGATAAATCTCAATTTTTTTCTTTAATTCAATACTAACTCCCTTAGCCCAAAAGCTTACAACTTACTATTAAATAGGTAGAAAACCTAATTAACCCTGATTGATTTGTCTAAAAAGTAAGCCGAATCAACTAATTATCAAAAATGAAAAATTCTATTTGGACTAGGAAATCACACACTAGAAAGAAATATAAGGTTGCCAAAACAAGCGGCAACTAAAATGGAATTTTGTAACAAAATAACAAACTGAAAATAATGCATAATTAATTTATATTCTTCATATTTCCGTTTTGCATCATTCTCCCTGGCTTGAAGAAACTCGTCCTCGAGTTTATTTAGTTGAATTCTTCGAAACACGTCTGCATCAATCTTGTGCTTCAAGTTCATTTGTTCAACCCCAAACTGTAAAGATGATGAGTCCTGAAAAATAAAAGCAATATTGTCCGTCACAACCTGCTCTAAGTACACAATCCAAAAATTCTTTCTTACAGTAGCTTCAATAAAATCCCAAAAAGGATCTATTATACCAAATGTGTGATTGAACTGAATGTCCTTCACATTCTCCTGTGAGCCTACAGTAAGCATCAGTAGTCCCTCGTCCACCTGGGCTAATTTGCACATTTGGAATGTTGTGATTGATTGCTCCTCTTCACTAGCCTTTGTTCTTGATATACGGGGTAGGGGATCCACCTTAAAACTACGAGTATTCCCATTACTGGAAGCATCCACTATTACTTCAACAGATTGATCCTTTGCACTATTTTTTACTTGATGAATTTTGACTCCCTCCTTACCGCAATCGTGCCTTTCGCAAAAATCATCATATTTGGGGGATGAATCCCAATCAATTGCTGATTTCAATGAAGAAGAAGTATTAGTGGTAAAACATAGTGTTTCACTGGATTCTTTCTAAAATACTTCATCTTATCTTCTGCAGTTGTGAATAAACAATCATCCTCCTCCGGATACGTACATACTCATCGTATATTGGTAGTGAATTCCAACTTTCATGTGACTGAAATAATGGAGTTGTGTCAAAAAATACGTCCTCATAATATTTTCCTGATCCCACAGAACACTTTTTATGACCTTTTTCTTTGCAAAAAATTCTTTCAAGAGGCATGAATCTTTATATTGTGAAAAAAGATTTTGAATAAAACTGACATTGATGTGGTCGTGTACTTGTTTACACCATAATTTAGTTTTTAGTCTAATATGATCGATTGGGTCAAAATGTTACACGTGTCAACACGTTTTAGACTAATTAATAAAATGTAGTATGAAGCCTGTTAAGGAAAAATCAAGTGGACTGATCGACGGTTGATATTCAACTGAACACGTTTCAAAATATGCATCACATACAGATCGTGGGCATGACAATTAATGCAAGCAGGCAGTTGAAGTAATTACAACGTTGGGAACATGTGAGATCATGGAGAAGTAACTGCCTCGTGCAGATAGTGGAGCAAGAATAGGGAGCATGGAGCCACTTAATTCAAATCGAAGGAGGGAATTCCATAGGATTTGAATTTCAAGTCGATGACAGCCTATAAATACAAGAATAGAAGATATTTAGAACCCCCAATCAATCGCCCAAAAGCTTCTACTTTTATCTGTACTTTACATTTCTTGCTCTAGGAGTAGCTTGTAACGTAACTGTCTGTTCGATTGTGTTCTCATAGTCGATTGACTTCTACCTCGAGGAATAATAAAGTCCATTTTGTTGTTCTTCTTCCATCTCCATTCACTTCATTAAGTTTGCTTCCAAAGAAGTCCTGAAATACGGCAAGGAACCAAACTCCACCACCACAAACACCCACGTTTCCAGCATGCTCAACAACTCATAGTCGATTCGTCGACTGTAAGTAAAATAGACAAACAATTTTGGCGCTAGAAGGAGGGCCCTTACTAATATGGAAGTAATGGCATCGGCAACAAGAAAGCAAGGCGACCGACCAACAGAGCCTCAGAATGAAGGCTTGGAAACCCAAAACGATGTGATGCATCCTGAACAAAGGATGCCAGAGAATAGCCAAGGAAATGGCTTGAGTGCGCCAACGGATATACAGAGCCTTTCCAGGCAGTTGGCACAGGTTTTGTTTAACCCAGAAGACGAAGCGGCACAGGAATTGATTACCCTAACGAGAAGGGTGGTTACACCCCCATCTATCATAGATGTTGATGCAAATGGTGTAGTTCATGAACAGTTGCAATCCGGTGATTTGCCTAGACAGGCCCCTCAACAGGTATATTCAAATCCAGTATTTGACTCAACTATGAATATGCATAGTCGACCATTTGTTGGTCCAACTGCTTTACGATCCACAAGGCCAACCAATTTTTATCAGAATGTTCCATCTATATATGAAGTTGGAAACAGTAGTGGGAATGGTCAAAATAATGGTCTAAATCCTAGTCAGAATCCTCAAAATGGTTTCACAGGGGTCCATGTTATGAACAATGGTCAGCACATATACAGTTCTGCACAAACTGTGCCAAATCATGGCAATTACACGTACCATACTATGCCAGCTGTGTCAAATAATGGAAATAGTGGTCAGTACGTTCACAATTTGCCAAATAATGGTAATGGAAACGGTCAGAACGTCCCTTTCGTACAACCTCACGTACCAAATGTTCTTAGAGCCCCAGATCCCATGAATATTAACAAGGCACAAATATTAGAAGTCATTCAAGATGTATACGGACCAGGGCTGCGCAGGGTAGAGAAACCTATGTTTAGGAAGCCTTACCCACATTGGGTTGACAGTGTGCCTTTACCAAGGGGATATAAAATACCTGAGTTATCACTCTTTAGTGGTATGGAAAACCAATCAACAATCGAACATGTGGGCCGGTTTTGCCTGCAGTTAGGCGAACTGGGCTTGGATGATCTTTTTAAATTGAAATTGTTCCCGCATTCATTAACTAAAACAGCATTCACGTGGTTCATAAGTTTACCTGCAAATTCCATTCAGACGTGGCAAGATATGGAAGAACAATTTCATGCTCAATACTTTAGGCACGAACCAGAGGTTTCGATTGCTGATTTGGCTAAGTTAAAACAAAGGCCAAATGAAACGGCAGAACAGTTCTTAACTAGGTTTAAGAGATTAAGAAACCAGTGCCACTGTAATGTGCTAGAGACCGAGATAGTTCGAATAGCTCAGGATGGTCTCGAGTTTAACTTTAAAAAGTAGTTTAATGGATCTAATTTCAAAGATCTATTTGAGCTTTCTATGAGAGCATCTCAATTTGAAGCTATTCTGCAGGAAGAAGAACAATTAAAGAATACATCTCTAGGAACATATTACCAAGATGTATAAGGAGATATTGAAATCGATGTAGCACAAGTTGTGGGAAAGACCCCCATAATTTGTGACACTCTGGTTAAAGCAGAAAAACCAATGAATATGCCTTCATCCTAACCCAATAGGCGTGGGGGGCAAGCAAATTATAGACAGTATTCGTTTGACTTAGCACAAGCTGACCAAATATTTGATGAACTATTGAAACAAAAGTTTATCACCCTCAGTCCTGGGCATATTATTCCTTCTGATAAAGATAGAAAAGGAAAAGAATACTGCAAATGGCAAAATTCATTTAGGCATAATACTAACAATTGTGTTACATTTCGGAATTGTGTACAGGATTTGATCCAGAAGGGGTTGCTGCAATATGCTAAAGGTGACAAGGACCCGATGGGTATTGAATCCAATCCATTTCCAAAGATTGAAGTGAACATGGTGATGGCCAGCCTAGCTAAAAGGCTAGGTTCCAATATTGAGAAACAAAAGCAGAGGGATGAAGATCAAATGCAGACTGAAGAAGAGTCAGCAAAGTCTCATACTTCCAGGTTCCCAAACGATTACCTCTGTATCAGGTGTGGACATGAGGTCCAGTATGGAGAAGCAATCATAGCAGAAAAGGAGCAGAAAAGTGCATTCTCCAAGTCCGGACTGAGGTTCAACACAATGGGGGGAAACGATCTTCAAATATATGTTGGAGTCAAACTGATTTATGAAGGCATAGATCCAGGGCTTTTTAACAGAATAGAGTCAGAGCATTGCTGTGGGCCAGATGATGGACCGTTCTTATTCAGAGAACACCCAGTGGTGCCTGCAAGGCCCGGGGTACCTTCTTGCCAAGACCTTGAATCAGTGGGGTACCAATTTCCCAATCGAGGGAGATACCTTAGTCAAAGGGGTGTTGGTTCCAGAAGAGGTATTGGACCACGAGGTAGAGGACCTTATGGACGTGGGTGGCACCAACCCAGGATGGTAATGACGCCTAATCATGATCATGAAGATTGGAGCACGCTTAACCACCCAAAATTCCCAGCAGAGGGTTGGTATACCAAAGTATCCAGTTCACAGAAGAGGAGGCTTCAAAGGAAATTTGCAGCCAGGGCTTATGGTGATCCATGGGATCATGTTTTCGAACCACGAGAGAGAGTGGAACCATCAAAGGTTTCAAACATGGTGTGGACCCAAGAGCAAGGTGAAGCCAGTGTGCAGGGAAAACCAACTCTTAAGCATGGGGGGCAAGAAAGTAATGCTGCAATTTCTCCCCAGTCGACTGCCCAAGCAAAGGGTAGGAAAGTGTTGAAGCAGAGCTTGAAGAAGAAAATTGAGGAATTCCAGAAACTCATGGAAGCAGACGATGATGATCTCTTTGACGAGGGTTCAGAACAGGAAGACCTGACGATGATGATCTCTTTGACGAGGGTTCAGAACAGGAAGACCTGATCAAAGATGCTTCCCCATCTCCACAGAGATCTGCAACCTTTGGTGAAAGTCTGGCCGCAATCCAATTCGGGTCAGTACCTATAAATTATCAGTGTAATATGATTTTAGTTCTGCCAAAGCAGTTCAAGGCAAAACCAAATCAGCCTATGAACTTGGCAAGTGACGTCGAAGATACCACCCAATCGATTGTAAAAATAATGGATAAAAAGAAGCATTCTCAGTCACAGCCCATTAACGTCGAGACGGATGAACACGGAAATAGTATCGTGGTTCTTAGAACACCTGATGATGCCTCCATAAGGCATTTGAGACCACTATATATTAAACTGCATATGAATGGCAAGCCTATTTCAAAAGGGTTGGTGTATAATGGGGCAGTAGTCAATATTTTACCCTCTAGAATGTTGAAAGTCTTGAACAAAACCAATGACGATTTGATCCTAACAGAAGTCACAGTGGGCAATTTCGCTGGAGGATGTTCTCCTGCTAAGGGGATTATATCTTTACAACTGCAAATTGGGACTAGGAAGATGACTGCAACATTTTTTGTAATCGATTCTTCATCTAATTACAATGCCTTACTAGGCAGGGATTGGATCCATATAAATAGTTGTGTACCATCTTCTTTGCATCAGGCTTTGATCTTTCTGAAGCAGGAGGAAGCAGCAAGAATGGAGGTCTTTTGGACAGACCGACATCCATTCAAAGCAGAGACCAATAATATCGAAGCAGATCTCTACAACGAACATTTGTGGCCAACAAGGATAGAAGACTCAGAAGTCAGATCTAACCAAGTTGGGGTAACTGAGAGTTAATTCCTCACATACATTAAGGAAGGATTCCAGGAGCTAAGCAAAGATTTCACCAGGCCTAACATTATATCAAGGCCTGTCAAAAGCGACCAACAAGTTTTTAATGTTTAGAAATTTATTCAATACAGGAAGTGAAGAGTTGGCTACTGTTAAAGCCACTTTTAGGAGATTGTTTTCTTTTCTTGTTGACAGAAAGTTGCAGGCAGACGAGCCTATTTCTTGTAATTGGGCTGAATGTGTTTTTGATGATAGCCCATTAAACATGAAAGAGTTAGGTCTAGCAGACTTGAAACCAGCACCGGCTAAGCTGGATGATGATGGGGCCCAAGTGAAAGATCCCACGGAAGAAGTAAATCTAGGAACTCCAGAAGATCCTAAGATCACGTATGTAAATGCCACTTTGCCTGATGAAATAAAGGAGAAGTTTAAGTATTTGTTGCGTAAATTTAAAGATTGCTTTGCTTGGAGTTATGATGAAATGCCAGGTTTAGATAGATCTTTAGTCGAGCACAAAATACCTATAAAAGAGAATTATGTACCTTTTAAACAAGCACCCAGGAGAATGAAAGATGACGTTCTTCCTCAAGTCAAAAAAGAAATGGAACGCTTATTCGAGGCAAAGTTCATTCGACCGGTCAAATATGCTGAATGAGTCTCAAATGTGGTCCCAGTGTTAAAGAAAAATGGAAAAGTTAGAGTTTGTGTTGATTTCAAAGACCTAAATACCGCATCACCAAAGGATGAATATCCAATGCCTGTTGCTGATTTGCTAGTCGATGCAACGGTAGGTTATCAAATGCTGTCCTTCATGGATGGTAATGCTGGCTATAATCAAGTATATATAGCAGAAGAAGATACACATAAAACAGCATTTAGATGTCCTGGATACATAGGGATGTTCGAGTGGGTGGTTATGGCCTTCGGATTAAAAAACGCAGGAGCAACCTATCAAAGAGTTATGAATTTGATTTTTCATGATTTTCTACATAAATTCTTGGAAGTTTATATAGATGATGTTGTTGTAAAGTCAAATTCAGTTGATGAGCACTTGCATCATCTTGAACAGACTCTGGAAAGGATGAGGCGTTACAATTTAAAAATGAATCCTTTGAAATGTGCATTTGGTGTTACAGCAGGAAACTTTTTGGGATTCTTGGTGCATCAAAAAGGGATTGAGATTGATAAACTAAGGCTGAAGCTATCTTGAAAGCACAAGCCCCAACCAATAAAGAAGAGCTTCAACAATTCTTGGAAAAGATTAATTTCCTTCGAAGATTTATTGCCAATTTATCTGGGAAAACAATGGCATTCTCCCCATTATTAAAATTGAAGTCAGAAAGGGATTTCAAATGGGAACAAGAGCATCAGAAAGCTTCTGATATTTTAAAACAATCATTGGTAACGCCTCCCGTTCTGATGCCTCCAATAAATGGAAAACCATTGAAGCTATATATATCAGCAACACATCATTCGATTGCAAGTCTGTTAGCCCAGGATAATGAACAAGGCCGAGAGCAATCAATCTACTACCTAAGCAGAAGGTTAAATGATTGTGAAGGAAGGTATTCATGTGTTGAAAAGATTTGCTTGGCATTATATTTTTCAGCAATTAAGTTAAGGCATTACCTTTTGCCAGCTAGGGTAAAGATCATTTCCCAAACCGATATAATAAAGTACATCTTGTCTAGGCCCATTTTAAGGGGGAGACAAGGGAAATGGATATTAGCCCTAATCGCGTATGACTTTGAATACGTGCCTCAAAAGGCAGTAAAAGGACAAGCTTTGGTAGATTTCCTATCTGAGCATCCAAATTTACCCCTGGAAGAGGATACCTTTGAAGTGCATTTGTTGGAACTCAGACCTTGGAAATTGTCTTTTGATGGTTCAAAAACAGACAATGGAGTTGGGGTAGGTGTTGTTTTGACATCTCCAAAGGGAGAAATGTTGCAATTCTCTTTCCAACTTGATGAGAGTAGAGTTTTGACAAATAATCAAGCAGAATATGAGGCCTTAATCATAGGCTTAGAAATAGCGAAAGATTTGAATATACGATATCTGAAAGTCTTTGGGGATTCACAATTGGTCGTTCGACAAGTTACAGGGCATTATAAGTGCAATCACCCATTATTGAATTTGCAGCTTGAAAAAGTTCGACATCTTGCTCAAAACTTTGATGAAATATGTTTTCAGCATATCTTGAGACTTCAAAATAGCGAGGCCAATCAAATGGCCCAAGCAGCTTCGGGAGTTAAAATTCCTGAAGGGGACACGGAAAAAGTAATCAGAATCCAAAAAAGGTTTTTACCCTTCTCAGAGGAAAGGGAAAAGGATTGATTGGATGTATTGGTAATCGACGTTTCTGATGATTGGATGGTTCCAATAAAGAGTTATCTTCTGAATCCTAATGACAAAGTAGAAAGGATTGTCAAATGCAGATCCATCAATTATGTTCTGTTAGGACAGGATTTGTATAGAAGAACTTCTGATGGTTTACTACTGTTATGTGTTAGCAAAGACCAATCGATGAGGATCATGGGAGAGGTTCATGAAGGAACTTGTGGTGCCCATTAAGTTGGTGATAAAATGAGATGGTTGATTAAGAGACACGGGTACTATTGGCCAAACATCCGAGCTGATTGCATTCAATATGCTAAAGGTTGCCCACAGTGTCAAAAGCATGGACCTATCCAGAGGATACCTGCTCATCAATTGCAATCGATTATTAAACCTTGGCCGTTCAGAGGTTGGGCAATCGATATGATAGGAGAAATCCACCCAGCGTCTTCATTACAGCACCAATTTGTGGTAGTAGCAACTGATTATTTTACAAAATGGACAGAGGCAATACCTTTAAAAGGTGTTTCACAAAAACAAGTGATTGATTTTATTGAGGAATATCTTTTATGTAGTTTTGGAATTCCTGAAACTATTACTGTTGATCAGGCATCCGTATTCAATGGTAGAGAAGTTATCCAGTATGCACAAAAATATGGAATACAGATTTTGAATTCTACTCCGTACTATGCCCAAGCTAATGGGCAAGTCGAATCGACAAACAAAATTATAAAGAATACCTTGGCGAAGGTAATCGATGATAACCCAAGAGAATGGCATGATCTGTTGCCCAGAGTGTTGTGGGCATACAGAACATCACAAAGAGAGAGTGCTAGGGTAACTCCGTTCGAATTAGTCTACGGGCACGCAACGGTTTTGCCAGTCGAAATTAACGTTCAGTCTCTAAGGGTGGCACGTCATTATGATCCAGACTTGCAATATGAGGAAGCAATGTTTTTGGACATCGATGGATTGGAAGAAAAAAGGTTACATGCCCTAAACCAAATTCAAGCCCAAAAGAAAAGAGTAGAAAGGGCTTACAACAAAAGAGTGAAACAAAAATCTTTTGCAGTTGGAGACTTAGTGTGGAAAACAATCCTCCCAATCGATTCAAAAAGGAAGAAGGGAAGATTTGGGAAATGGTCTCCAAATTGGGAAGGTCCTTTCCGTATTGCCCAAATCCTACGAGGAGGTGCATATCATTTAGCATCAATCGAAGGGGTTCTTCACGAGAGAACCATTAATGGTAAATATTTGAAACATTATTTTCCGTCTATGTGGGAGAACATGAGTTAAAACAAAATATTTCATTTCATAATCAGAAGCTGCCCATGAGTAGGGCAGCATTACAAGAGGCAGCCCAAACAAAAACAAGAGATCCCAAAAAGGATCTGACAAAAGAAAAGATCCCAAGAAGGATCTAACAGAACAAAAGAGAACCCAAAGCAGGAACCCAAAAAGAAGAAACCCCTGTGGGGACCAACCTACAAAAAAGGAAAAGATCTCAAGTGAGATCTAACAAAAAATACACCAGGACTTCCCCACAAAAGAAGGCCTATCCTTTAGGCCATTCTTTCCACTGACCAGAGGTGCCAGCCATGGAGGACCTGATGTCAGCAGGATCAATCGGAGGAGGCTTGTAGTCGATGGTGTCCCAGTTGGCCACCACAAGTTTGATGGCAGACTCCATCTTTTCCAGTCGAAGCGCCATGCCCTCCACTCGATCGTGGATAGCCTGAATCCTTCGTTTGCACTCATTATGATCTTCCATGAGTGCCCACGAGAGCTCGGTGGCCAGTTGCTTGATATGAGCAGGAGTGATTTCTGCAGAAAGAGGAGTAGAGGAGACGTTGGTGGCCATAATGTAGAAGCACAAGTGTTTGAGCTTATACTCAGTGCTGGTATTTATAGACTAAGGAAGATCTAAAGACGTGGGTCGTGGACAGTTATCCTGAGGTAAAAATCAAAAGACGTGACAACTAATAGGGTTAGTGGGCTTCCCAAAGTGAGGCGGCTGAAAATGTTGCAGCACGGCATTATTTGTTGTACTTAACCGTCAGTTATTACTGTGCATGTTCCCTAAAAGTAGAGGGAAACGTCACCATAATCATAACGTAGTGTTGTCATGATTATAGGTGCCCACGATCCGAATATATAGGGATCAAGGGTTTTGATTGTATGGTTTGCTCACATCGCATTTGTAAGTAAAGGAATACGAACCAATTATGTGAGGTTTATTCCTATTTGAACATTATGTGAGTTTAGTCCTTGATTCAAACATGTGAGTATTCCTTGATCCAATCCAAACATCTATAAAATGGTGTTCAGAGTCATTTCAAACAAGAAAAGGGCCATGGAAGGCCTAACACTCATTCAATTGCCATTCGAAATATTGGCATATCACCGGCTGATAGATAATAAACAAAAGTACTTATAATAAAACTAGTCGATTGACTGCAAAACTAAAGTCATTCATGAAGAAAAGAGGACCTAAAAGCCTCCCATTTAACTACAAGTTCATCACATTTAACTCTGTTTCTCTGCAAGTCCTCACGGGCAGCAGAGACATGAACTGAGACTCCTTTGCCTTCCTCTGCTAAGTGTTTAAAGTCTTTGTCAAGTTGGCTTGCTGTTACCAGAAGATTTCCTTTCTCAGTCTGTAGTTGACTCAATCGGTGTAACAATTCCTTTTCTTCCTGATCAATAGCCACGAGTCTCGACTTCAAAGTCGAAGCATCAACATGCATATTCGATAACTTCACTGTCAGGTTGGAAAGGTTACCAATCAAGTCCTGCTTTTGACTTATTTCCTGCTGGTAATATCGGAAGAGGCTGGTGTTGTCACCCAATGATGATGCATAATTTTCCAGGATGATTTGTTCCCTGAGGGGGAAGACATGCCTTTGTGACAGGGATTCAACACAGGCACTAAAATCTGTGGACTTCACTGTCATTAATTCCTCAAAAGGAAGCTTTAGGAAGTCAAAGAAAACTTGGATTTCTTTCTGGGTCTCTGCACTGAATTGAAGGAAGAAGAAAGAGCTACTGGATTCTGAAACTTCAGTGAGGGATCGAAAGACTTGAGAAGTCGACTCTATCTCCTCCATCAGATGGTCCAGTGAATCACTAGAAGACTTAACATGAGCAGAATCCTCAACACCCACAGGATTTGTTGCCGTTTTGTTCACTGAGCGAGGAGATGTGTTTAGAGCAAGGACCTTTGGAATACTTGCAGGGATCATACCTGCTGGTGATAGGACTTGATTCCCATTACCAGAAGGACTAGAGGCCACATCCTCTGTACCTTGTCCACCTTTTTGGTTAGGACTGGTTTGAGCAATGGGGGCAATCTGAACAAGACCCTCTACTGGTCCTTTCTTTTCCAAATCCTTTTCGATTGGTGCTGATGGAGCCTCCAAATTAGGTACATTTGCCACTCGTGGAGAAATCATTTCCTCCCTACCGTCGCCCTGTTGATTTAAATCAATTTTTTGAGTTTGTTGAGGATTGGGGTCAACAGTGATTTTCTGCCCTGGTACAGCATTGACCACATCTGTTGCAGGCTGATTTGTTGTGACAATGGGTTGTCGAATGGATTGTACACCAAGCTCAGCAACATCTGGCATCAGAACCGAGCCCTCACCAACCTGCATAAAAGGACTGTCATCCTGCAGCAAAGGATTTTCTTGGTGTAGCAGTTGTTCCTGTAACTCTGGCAACCAATCAGCCTGACCCAAAGGGTCTGATACTGCTGTATCAAAAGATTCATATTGATCAATTGCCAATTCGGTGTCAATTGTCTCTCCTGCTGAAAAGGAGGATTTCTAGACTTGTGAGGATTTTGAAGAATTTTCCTCTTCTTCCATTTCTTCAAAGGCATCTACAATTTTGGTCCCCTTGCCTTTCTGTAAAAGAAAGAAAATGAGAATAGAAAGGCTTTTGAAAAGAATGAAATCAATAAGGGAAAAGAGAAGATGAGAATGTACCCTTGGAGTCAACTCTTTGTCACTCGAGCTTTGTTTTTTGGTGGGCTTTCTTGTTGGTTGCTTTGTGGAGGTAGATACTTTACCAACCTGTCTTTTAGGTCTACCAGTGGAAGGACTTTTAGAAACCTTCTGGCTCACACCTGACGTGATTTTGAGGGTCCGCGTCCGTGGCCTAGTTTCGGAGTCCTTAATCGATTCAGCTTTCCTTTTCCTAGTGTTCCCACTTGGCACAGATGATATGGGAACTGCTCCTGCATGAGGCACAATGGCCTTAGAAGGTTCATCAGGCAGTCGAGCTGTTATCTCTGTCAAGGAAACAATGTCTCAATGATTAGTAGAAGCATGACTAATTGAATTGCAAACCAATGAATAGTTGTGCTTACCAGCCTTATCCTGGAGGTATTTGTATTCGGGGTCAAGCCTGTATAGGCAGTCTGAAAGTGGAGCACTGAAATAAGGGGCTCTCATAGTCGACCACCATTCATCAAAAGCAGGCAGGGTCATATTATTGGTCTTGAAGTCAATGAACTGAAAGGCTTTCACACGATGTTGAAAATTGCTGACCATCAAGGATATCATTTGCGAGTCCTTGGCCTTAATCGTTGGCCTGCTTGAAGCCATCTCAGCAATGTTGGGGTGAACGAAAGGGATTGGAATGCCTTGTGCAAGGCCAAATTGTCTGGCACATTGACAAGGAGAATAATTTTCAAAACCACAGTTCCCAAAAGGAGTATTATTTAGGGCAAAGCCAACCGGGATAAGTCTTGGAAGAAGGATGCTGGCCCAGAATAACCGTTTAGACTGAGTCATTTTCTCTGCAAGCTGGGGAGAGGCTGGTGGAATACCCTCAAAACATGGCCTTAATCGTTTGGATGCATATTCAAATTTATCGAAGGGATAGAAAACAGGCCAATTCTTTTTGTTATCTTCATAGAAGAAGGTGAAGTACCTTTGAAAGGATGACTCCTCTGTCTGAGTCAGAAAACCTAAGAAGTATTCAGCATAGCTACGGCATGTTTGTAAGGCTTCATCCGATCGAAGAGGATTGTTTAGCTTAGGTTTCAGTTGGGGAAAATATGCATACAACCAAGCTTGGAAAATCCAAAAAGGACCACCACAAGAATCTGCTATCTTCTTGTCAACAAAGGTAAATAAACCCTTATACAGGGATCCTAGAACAAATGGGGCAAGGGCCAATCTTTTTACTTGAGCCATACAGATGGCCAAGTTAAGGTATTCTTTGGTAACCCTAAGCCCAGGAACTGCCATAAGAAATCGGCAAATCCAAAACAGGTAAAATGCAACCTTCTCATGAAAACAGGGTCTAGATGCTTTGGCTTTGAAATGAATCTTAAGCCATTTCGAATAACTAACCCCAGCTGATGGAACAATGAATGGGGGATCATATGGATCAGGAGAAAGTAGGGCATTTACCTCATGGCCTAAGTAAGGGAGGCCGGTCAAATGAGAGATATTCAAAACTGTCGGAGACAATAAGCCGCAATGCAGAACTAGGGTATTGGATGATTTGGACCAGAAACAGGCGGCAGCAGCTAAGAGTTCAGGATTCATGTCTAAGGGGAATTGTGAGAGCTCGATTGTCTCACGAATCCCCATTGTCTTCCAATCCTCAAAAAGAAACTTCATCATACGCCTTACCCAGTCTACCCATCCCATTTCGACGGTATAAGGCCAGGAACGAAGGCAGGTGTTCTTATCCCAGCCTGACCATTCCAGCGATGGAAGCTGTAGGAGGAGTGGATCACGTTCCCCCACTGGGTAAACCTCTGGAAAGCCATCCAGAAGAGCTGACGAGAAAACTGGACCCAATATACAGTGAGAACTGACGTTATCGTCAGGAATCAGGACTTGGGTGCTCTGATTAACCCCATTTCGGTACGACTCAGGGAATCAGAAGGAATCCTCCACCGCTGACTCGGTAGCCGGATCTTCAACTGGATCACTGAGAATCTGTAGTTTGGATTTCGGTGCCATTTGAGAGCTATTTTAGGGTTTGAAAGTTGTTTCAGAATTTTGTGCGAGAAAAAGCTCGATTCGTGCCCTAAAATTTGAAGTGCTCTGTCTTATATAGGTGGCAAGTTACTAAGAGAAATATTTACCAAAGTTAATATTTAACTCAGGTAAATAGGGGGGCATTGTTTACACCATAATTTAGTTTTTAGTCTAATATGATCGATTGGGTCAAAATGTTACACGTGTCAACACGTTTTAGACTAATTAATAAAATGTAGTATGAAGCCTGTTAAGGAAAAATCAAGTGGACTGATCGACGGTTGATATTCAACTGAACACGTTTCAGAAAATGCATCACATACAGATCGTGGGCATGACAGTTAATGCAAGCAGGCAGTTGAAGTAATTACAACGTTGGGAACATGTGAGATCATGGAGAAGTAACCGCCTCGTGTAGATAGTGGAGCAAGAATAGGGAGCATGGAGCCACTTAATTCAAATCGAAGGAGGAAATTCCATATGATTTGAATTTCAAGTCGATGACAGCCTATAAATACAAGAATAGAAGATATTTAGAACCCCCAATCAATCGCCCAAAGGCTTCTACTTTTATCTGTACTTTACATTTCTTGCTCTAGGAGTAGCTTGTAACGTAACTGTCTGTTCGATTGTGTTCTCATAGTCGATTGACTTCTACCTCGAGGAATAATAAAGTCCATTTTGTTGTTCTTCTTCCATCTCCATTCACTTCATTAAGTTTGCTTCCAAAGAAGTCTTGAAATACGGCAAGGAACCAAACTCTACCACCACAAACACCCACGTTTCCAGCACGCTCAACAACTCTTAGTCGATTCGTCGACTGTAAGTAAAATAGACAAACAGTACTCTCCAATTTTTTCTGACCCATGATCCAAACGTAACTATGAGGTAAGAAGAAAGAACGCACATGTTTCTTTAATTTTTCCTACAAACACTAGTTTGTTTGAGTTGTTGCCACCAAGCATAAGCCCTCCCCCTAAATCTGGTAGCTACAAGATGGGCCCTCCTATCCTCAGGGACCTCTTTGAAATCTAGGATTTCTTCGATGGCATTCATTCAGTCCAGGAACTCCTTCGGCGTCGTATCTCCCTTAAACTCAGGCAAGTCAATCTTCAAACTGTTTTCCCAGTAACGTGAGTCGCGAGTGTGAGCCACGACCTCCCTATCCCACCCTCGTTGATGGTGGTAGCCACCAAAAGTATTGGAATCTTCATCATCTGTAAAACCTTCCTCAGTCGGAGGGTTAGGACTAATAGGATGATGGCGAGGCGAGTTTGTAACTTCTAAAGCCTCCAAGCATTGGACAACACCTCCAAGCATGGCTTTGATGTAAGCAAACCCTTCCTCCATTCAAGGATCTCTAGCAACCTCATCTCACTCATAGACTTCATCAACATAAGTTATTCGACCCCCTCGTCCTCCTAGACCTCCAGCACGTCCGTCGGCCATAGTCAGGATTGAACTTGGGCTCTGATACCAACTAATGCAGCGCTGTCTCCTTTTATGAAATTGTTTGCAAGAAAAATACACGAATAATGTTTGAGTCAGAGGTACTCCCTCTTGAACAAACGATATTCAGATAAATCTCAATTTTTTTCTTTAATTCAATAATAACTCCCTTAGCTCGAAAGCTTAAAACTTATTAAATAGGTAGAAAACCCTAAACCTAGTTGATTCGTCAGAAAAGAAAGCCGAATCAACTAATTAACAAAATTACCAGAAACGAAAAATTCTACTTTGACTAGGAAATCGAATATTAGAAATAAATATAAGGTTGCCAAAACAAGCGGCAACTAAAACGGAATTTCCTAGCAAAATAATAAACTCAAAATAATGCATAATTAATTTATATTCTTCATATTTCCATTCTGCATCACATTGACCACCAAGGAATCAAACGCTAGTCAATTGTGGGGGAGCAAACCCACCAACCAACTCGACCACAAGGCTCTTTTTTGCTCTTGGTTCGACAGCCAGGGGTATTCGAGCCATCTTTCACGTGCCTCGACTAATCCCTTCCAATCCAAGGTCCAGTCAAAGGCAGACCATGCACGTTAGGACTAAAGATTCACACATGAAATTTCTTTGGATCGACCTAACCCCAAAAATTAAAATCTGATCAATTGTGTGGGTAGGAAACCAACAACCTAACCGGACTAAGCTTGCTAGTCAGGCTGTGATATGCCTTGTCAGATCACTGAGCTCTTTGAATCCATAACTTTATCTCACTGGCATGATACTGAACAAAACTGAGTCGTGGCTAGTAATTTATGATCTCGTATGAGGGACAAAGAAGCTGTTCCCTGTTTGAGTAAACAATGACAGCCAATACGTGATTGTTCATTTTGGTGAAATTGCACTCTCAAGTCTCAATCAACACTTTTTCAACTGTTTCGAAACTCTCAATAATCTTCAAAAGCAGCTTGTACAGTTCCTGAGTGATCAGTCACTGCAGTTAATTTTCGTCAGTGGAAAAAAAACCACCTTTGTAGAATGCTGATTGGTGATTTATAATGGAAGTTTGAGAAGAAAATGCCAGGCAATGTAGAAAAGAAGCAAGTTTACTCCGGCTATTACCTATTAGTCTGTGGGTAAGAAGAGTAGGAGGATCAGACTTGGGAAGAGAATAATATCATGCACAAGAAATAAAACCTGTGACTGTGGGTAAGAAGAGTAGAGCACATCCTGTGTTTCTAGCAAAAGTATTTCAGCTCTTCAGATTGTTTCGTAAACAATTTAAGGTGGTTAATAATTACTTGCTAGCTTTTCAACGCAATTGGAGTGGTAGTCTTTTGCTACATATTGGACCATAGGGCATTTTCAACCGGCTCTCTACTTTTCTTTTTTTCTTTTTTTTTATAGGTAAAATTAATTTTATTCATCTCAAAAGATACAAAATGAAATCAGCATAATACAATAGGAAAAGAAATGCATTGAGCAACTTATTCTTGTGAGATCTTAACCGACTATTTCACCCCTTAATATCACTAAAATCCTGTTGGCAAGAGGCCAACACGACAACACCTAATGTTCGAACCAATCCCAACTCCCCCTAAACCAATTGGGTAAAAACCCAGATGCAACCGGCTCCCTACTTGAGATCTTTTGGCTATAGTAGCTACCCAAAATTCATTTTGAGTGATCGGAAGAGCTCTTTACTTAACTAGTCTTTTTGCCTTTTATAATTTCCACTAGCTATTAGTAGCTGTAGGGGTTCGATTTGGAGGGACCTCGACCTGAGCTAGTATTCCACTTCTGTTGCTCCGTTCACCTGCCTCTGAACCTGCAACAAGTCACTAGGGCTAGAATAGCCCAGCGACCCTCCGACGATCAAGTTAGATGTCAGAGGAGGATATAGATCTGGGGTTAGGGAAAGATGACATACCTCTTTAGGTTAGAATCCCTTTGTATTTATAGATCTAGGTTTGCTTGGCCTCCAAGCTAGCGCGTGAAGGATACGCTCGGGTAACCGTCTCGGATGACATCATTGATGACGCATCGGATAAGGCGGTTACGGAGCACATGGCCAGACCTGGCCTAGATGATCCTATCCGCCACGTATCACTCTTGGTCACCTTCTGCTATGTACATTCTTTCAAGAGACTAACGGAATGCTTGCTTCGGTAATAAACCGAAGAGTTAACAGGAGACTTGATACCGAGCGAGTAAACAGAAGGATATACGCTGGCCCGCCTGTACAATCCTATAGACCGTGCCGATATGATACCTCGGTTGATGGTGGTCCGGTCAGATTACCGAGACAATGACCGAAGCCTCCACAGTAGCTAATGAAGGAGACTCTCTACTCTCTCTCTCATTATATTTACATTTTTGCCACTCGATTCTATGGGATATGTTCCAAAAATAAATATTTATTTGGATAGAGAGCAAGAATAGAGAGTAGGGTTGGAATACATATATGAAAAAGTGAATAGGCAAAATAAAGATTGCACTTTTTTTTTTTTACTTTTTGCTAGGTAAAATAAAGAGTAGGTTGGAGATACTCTAGCACATTAGGTGCATGGTGATTTTAAATTCCAACCATTCTCCCATTCCCTCAGCTAATAGTTAGAGAGTTGAATAGGTTTCTAGCATATTTTCAGTGAAGAAGATAGGGTGGTAGGTTTCTATCATTTCAAGTTTTCAACTGCGTTGGATTAGGTGCTAACCAACTCACTTAAAAGAAATTGTTATTAGGGGTAGGTGCAACTTAATCTTTAAAGAACAGCGCAGAACCCTACAATTAGTGACAGACGGACATGAGGGGCTTTGCAATGATGCCCATACAGCACCAACGGATGAAGGCGGTTAGCCCTCCCAATACGCTTGCCTCGCTCCAACAGGAGGCGTCTCAATTAAAGGGTGGATGCTGGCCCTCATAAAGCTAACAAACTCAATGTTTTTACACCGTTCGAGGAGGTGATTTTGGTGCAACATGACATCTTATTACTATTACACTCGAATATTACAATGGTGAGTATGTTCCAAGGGTTTTTTTTTTTCTTTTCAATTTTCTATAGTTAAATTGGTTTTTCATTTATAAGTTGGGTTTTACTGGCAATAAAAACAGACGAAAATTAAGGTAATTCACTCAGGTCTTGTTTTGTCGGGAAGATTAAGGGCGCATTCGATTACGAGAAAACGTTCACGTGGGATGTGCCTTGTAAGCGATTGTCTCGTTAACTCATGAAAAAGAAAGGTTCTGGGATTGGATTATATTTATAAGGAAATTTCGGCCAATAATCCCCCTGTATGGGAGACTATTTGGATCCCACCTCCCCCGTAAGACTAAAATTTCCAGGGCTAAAAAACATATCGACCCCATATTAGTTAATCTCTCTCATGGTATAGTATATTTATCCCTTATTTTCTCATCCCGTGATTGGTAAGTGGTGTACATTACTCATATCGACCGAAATTAATTCAAATAAAGTTCGTTATCAGAGGACAATTAATGAGTGATTTTTATGAAGCTAGTGTGAAAAGAAAGTAAATCGCCGGGGCTTCAAAATAGCTCTGTTCCAAGTTTGATGTGTAGAACCTATCGCATGGATAGTCTTACAACGTTTAAGTTGATCAAATGTTGATATCTTATTAATCAGGTCAAATAATTCAAGACAAACGTGCTTTGTTGTTACCGATGTCCGAGTGGCTTTACCTATCTCTAAAGATGTTTTAGGCGTCGATATACTGGGCCGGTTTTCGGGAAGGAAGAGTGATGAAGGTGAGGGGTGGCAGATTTCTCCTCTTTTTTTTAACGGTATATGTGAATCTCAGCCAAGTTAGTTTACCACGGTAACTCGGTAAGCAAATGAGAGTACAAAAGTGGTCAGGTGTAGAAGTGAATTAGAAGCATGTTTATCTCATCTCATCGACCTTGACAAGCGTGCCAAGGCAACAATGAGACAGCGCAGAATCGTGCTGCACCAATTTTGAAAGATTTCTTTTGGACCCCATTTCTGAATTTTGGTGGTTGTCCTTCTGACAGATGTCATGTGATTGTGGGCCTTCTTTTGCTCTTCTATCCAAACGCAGGAAGAGGCAGATTATTATTACTATATATATATTTTTTTTTGGATCTGAAAGAAAATGTGACACATTCAGCCCAAAGATCTCGAGTGATATTTAGATACAATGGTTCTTGCGCCTTTACCATGCTCTCCAATTTGAAACGGTTGATAATATGCAAAACCAAATTGAAACGGTTGATAATATGCAGATACTAGTTGATAAAATTTTAGTTAGAGGAAAATGAAGGTGGCCAATTGTAGTGGGATTAATGTGGATTTACGAATGAAATTCTGCTGTTACTAAAGTGGAGGAATTGGAACCTCAATTTTCAACTGAAATCATATGGATGGATCAGCTACTGTGACAGGAAGTAGACTTTTGGTTCATAAAGTAAAAAGTGTGAATCACACTGTACGCAAAATGTATAAAATAAATTCTAAGGGGTCTGGTAGTTTCTGAACTTAATTGACCGTTTGTTCTGTCTTAAGAATTTAATTCTCATTATCAACAACTCTTGGATTGGTGTAACATCATCCTATGAAATATGTAAGTGTGGAAAACGGATATAAATTGGACATGAATTTCAAGAAAAAATCTGAGATATGTGCAATCTGTCCAAAATGTCATGTATTAAAAAAATTGTATAAATTAAATAGATCACAACTTGCTATATATAGTCTTCCATTAACGCATCCTTGCAAGTAGACTCTGTTTGGCTCTTATCTCTCTATGCCTCCTCTTTTCAGTTCTTCATAACTCATCTCTCTCTCTCTCTCTCTCTCTCTCTTTGTGTACAAGAATTAATATGGAAGTTGAGTTGATGAAACCATCAACACTAGATCAAACTGAGATGATGAAAATGATGACGCAGCCAGACATGCTTCCTCAACTTTCTCTACCTCAAACCAACACGTCCGAATTGCCGGAAATCAAATTCTACGGCCAAAACGCCGCCGCCGTCAATCGAACCACAGAAAAAACACCTGTCTTCCACAACCCATTTCTCACTTCAACCACATCCACAAATCCTCCCTCCTCCATGCCGTTCCTAAGCACCGCATTTCAAGAACCAATGACACCACCTTTATCAAGTACGAGTTTCAGAAGTGACTCAACCATTAGGTCACTCAGCCCGCCTACCATCACCAGCCAAAAATATTTTGAAACACTATCTCAAACAATGGGCTCCAATTTCCGAAAAGCTCAGAAAAATATGCTCATTTGGCCTGAGGCCTCAGAAAACCTTGTGCCGCTACTGATCGATCCGCTACACGAGAGAAACTCGATAGGATCGATGAGAGAGATGGTTTTCCGGATGGCTGTGATGCAGCCAATTCAGATGGACCCGGAGTCGGTGAAGCCGGTGAAGCGGAGGAACGTGAAGATATCGAGGGACCCACAGAGCGTAGTGGCGAGGCACCGGAGGGAGAAGATTAGCGAGAGGATTAGGATTTTGCAGAGACTTGTACCTGGGGGGACCAAAATGGACACGGCTTGTATGTTGGATGAGGCCATTCACTATGTGAAGTTTTTGAAGAAGCAAGTGCAATCGTTGGAACAAATAGGGGTAAATGTGTCATTTGACGGTGTTGGGTTAATTCCAAAAAGGGCAATGCTGGCGGATGTGAATTATATTCGTCATTGGTGAAAGCCTTGCCGGGTAACTCGAATGGTGGGCTCTACTCAAATGCTTGAAGTGTGTGTGAGAGAGAGATGTTTTGTGTGGAAGAAACTATGCATTCTACATGATTACGAGGAATTGTAAAGAAAAGGGTTTTATTAAATGTCTTCAAAAAGATAATTTTAAAAAAAAATTAAAGCTTTTTTTTCCTGCTACATTTTTTCAATCTAATGTATAAGCTTAAAATATAGGACAAAGTTCATTTTGACTTCATGTGGTTTGGGTCATATGCGGATACATCCCATATGGTTCAAAAGTAGGCACATAACCGCCTGTGATTTATTAAAACATGCAGATGCGCTCCATTCCATCCATATTAACTAAGGTGTATCTCACATAATTATTAAATTTAACAAAAATTTAATCTGAGCCGTTCATAATGTATTAATCAAATAATAGAGCATCTCTATAAAAAAAATCATGTCAATCCGAAATGAATAACTCTATCATCTTGTTTTCGTTAAAATGTAAGGTAAATTTAAATTTAAAAATTTACTTCACAATGAATTCTATTCGATCATGAGGTTTCCATTTTCTGGTCGACTTGAATTTTGGTATAGATATAGTACTCGTCGAACTCTACAATGTCAATTGTTCGGATCCAATTTTTGGTACATGGGATGGATTGGTTAGGTTCAAGGAAGTTAAAGAATGAATGAAGAAGATGAGGAGGGCATATTGGACTTTTCATCGTTTTCATTAGTGGATTTTGTGTTTTTTTCCGTTAACATGGACGAAATGGGTGCATTTGAATGTTTTAAAAATCGCAAGATAGTTATGTGCCTACTTTTAAATCATAAGGGTATTCGTTAAATTGTTCATACTAAACTAAATTTCTTTTCCAAAAGTTAAGTTGTTTCCACTAAAGTAAAATACCCAACACATTTTCTTCCATTAATCCAGCACGTTTTCTATCACTTTTAGTTTAGTAAAAATAACTTGACTACAAATAACTGCACGAAGGTGTCCACAACTTTTAGCTTACTGGAAAAATATCCCACTAAATAGATACAAAGGCAGCACCATAAATTCAAAAAGTTATGGAGAATGGTTTTCAAAAATTGCCTCAATTTACTAGCACGGGCTGAGCTAGGATTTTTAGTTAATGGGTCAAAATAGAGTGCAATTTTGTTCGGCCACCTAAAAATTGATGAACATTACCTACTTTTTTTTATTGGTTCTTATTGATAGAAGGACCCCATTTTATGCCTCGTACCATAACTATAGTTTATTTGATATAAAACAGAAAGAATAAGTCATAGTAAGAGCATCCACAGTGGAATAAGTAAAACAAAAAATTGTTAAAATTAGCAATGTTGGATTAAAAAAGTGCTCACATTGGAATAACCAAACCTAACAGCCTCTTAACAACTCATCAAATTTTGGCTTTTCAATAATCAAAACTAGCAATATTTTGTCAATAACCAACTTTTATCTTTCAATTAAGTACACCAATATTACACAAAAACCTTTTTTCTTTCATTCTCTCTCTCTCTCTCTCTCTCTCTCTCTCTCTCTCTCTCTCTCTCAATAATTTTTCAAAAAATAATTTTAAAAAACTGTAACTTTCAGATTTTTTTTCTGTTTTTTCAGAATTTTGTTTTTTACAAAAAACAATTTTTTCAAAAATTTTAAAAACTATAGGTAAAGAAAGTGTGTTTTTCAAAATTCTGTTTTTGAAATTTCAAAACTTTTTTATAGAAAACTGTTTTTTAACAAAAAAATCTGTTTTTTAAAAAATTGTATTTATAATTTTTTAAATTTCAAAACTATTTGTGTAAATATAATTCTTTCAAAATTTCTCAAAATTGTGTTTACAATTTTTAAGTGAACAAAGTGTGTTTTTTGAAAAACTTTTTTTTTAACTGTTTCTAACATAAATTATTATTTTTCCTTCAAAAATCACTTTTTCAAAAATATGCATGAAATAAAGAGAAAAAGTTTGGAGGGCCCATTGGTTTTGATTATGGGCAAAAAATATTCAATGTGGGATTTGACATTGCTAACTTTAGCAACTTCTAAATGGATAATCAAAATCTGATGTGGCATGTTTTGATTATTCATATTTGCTTATTCCACTGCTGATGCTCTAACTACTAACCGGAAAAGTGAAGAAACAAAGATAAATACATAATGCAAGTGGAGTGGAGCGGAGTGGAGTGCAGTTGATGTCTCCCTTCCACTTTGCTCGTGGAGACGAATGATTAATTAAAAAATATAATGCGAATCTAACAAAAATTTTAAAAAAAATACCAAAATAAAAAAGACAAAAAAAAAGTTAGGGAGAATGAGGCCGTTATTACAAAAAGCAATTAGGATGATTTTTTACTCTTCTTTGTTGTTGGAGGGGGATATGATAATGTAAAAATTTGCATATACATTTCATTTGAAAAAATATTTTTTAGCAACAACAAAAAAAAAAAGAACGAGATACTCCTACATTAAGTCACAAATATAATTTTTATGACCAAAAACAGTATAATTACTAAGAAATTAGATGTACAAATAATTACACAAATTCAATCACATAAAACGAAAAATTATAAAGTCTAATTTTCTTTTAATGTTAAAAACTCCAATTGGAAATAAAATGAGAGCAAGACTTAGTGGTTTAGAACACCTAAATATCTAGGGGTATTTTAGTCATTTATCAGCCTAAACTAACGGTGTTAGAGTAAAATTAAGGGAATGAGAGAATCTACCTAATAGTTTGTAAAGCAGGGGAGGACAGTGCAATTATTAGAACATAGGGGGAGACCTCTTCATAATTTAGTAATATACAGCGTCAATTCATTAGGAAAAAGCATGAAGAAATCTCTGTTGCTTCGACAACTTTTTTTTTTTTTTTTTTGGTGCTTCAAAAAACTTGCTTCGTCATTTGAGTTTTTTTCTTTTACTTTTTGTTCTGAGAAAATGCACATGGGTTTTTTTTTTACTTGCTAGAAAAGTTTTTATGTCAAATATGAAAAAGGATGAAGAAATCTCTGTTGCTTCGAACAATTTTTTTTTGTTTTTTGGTGTTTCGAACAACTTGCTTCATCATTTGGGTTTTTTTTATTTTACTTTTCGTTCTGAGAAAATGCACATGGTTTTTTTTAATTGCTAGAAAAGTTTTTATGTCAAATATGAAAAAGGATGAAGAAATCTCTGTTGCTTCGAACTTTTTGTTTTTTTTGTTTGTTTGTTGTTGCTTTGAACAACTTGCTTCATCATTTGAGTTTTTTTCTTTTACTTTTCGTTATGAGAAAATGCACATGGTTTTTTTTACTTGCTAGAAAAGTTCTTATGTCAAATATGTTAAAGCTATATACGTTCACTTGCCCAACAGCATTTTGAACACTCTAATACCCGCCCAACCAAGTGTAGCTTATTTTTTTCAAATACTTCAATAATTTATACTCCCTCTGTCCCATTTAATTCGGTAGTTCCCTATGAAAAGACGTGTAATTTTCTGTTAAAAAAATAAGTACTTTTGTACATAATATTTATTTTTTTTTTTGATTCTCTTCGCACAAAATTAGTAAATCTCTACTTGGACAGGGAGGAAAGAAAAAGGTCAAAGAAACACAATTAATGCAACCAAAGAACCCATGTGTGGGGAGATCTCAGAATTGAAGGCCCCAGCATCCCTCTATACGTGCGGACTTTGACTATTCGAATGGGAGACTATATGTGCTATGCATGAAAAGAGAATAAATAATATAGGGATTCCATTTATATATATCTGACGCATTTATTCAGTTTATTTTTTTATTTTTATCTTCTATGTATCTTGTGCCTCCATCTAAAATAAGATAAGTTGTCATGTGTTTCGTGACAGGAGCATACCCATATGTTGGAACAGAACTTTCATGATTCATGTCACATATAGAGCTACTGTCACGCAATGAATTGAAAACTAACGTGGAATCTGTGAGATAACCCCCATTTAGTACTCCCTCCGTCCCTTTTTAAGTGTCCTGCTTCGTAATTCCAACTTATTAAAAAAACATCATCATTATACCTTTCACATCAACTTTTTCCTCAACTTGCCTTACTTACCCATCATCATTACACTTTTACTCACTTACTTTTCAAAAAGAAATCTACTTTTAGGAATAAAATAGACAATGCACCAACTTTTACCTACTAACTTTACAAAATGGACACTTATTAAGGGACAGCCCAAAATGGAATACAGGACTATAAAAAAGGGACGGATGGAGTATTATTTTTAATTAGCGGGCGTCTTTTTGTTTATTGTGAATTTGTGATCCTTTTTGGTGTGCCTTGGAGGACTGCCGTGGGAGCGATGATCATATTCTACCTAGCTAGGCTTACATTTCACGTCACGATGTTATGATAGTGAGGGCAGCGTGTCTACTGTTTTCATCAAATCTACGTGCTTTGGATTATAGGTTCATGCTGCTTCATTTTTTTGGGAATTTTTTTTTCACCTTTTAGACTACCACATAATAGTAATTTGTATTTTGTGGGGTATGACTTGTTGGGACTCTACAGAAATCGTTAACGATATAATTGTGAAAATATCGAATCTCAACTTAACAAAAAATTTGAAGAGTCGCGATTAATCTAAACAAAAGAAAAAACTATTGCCATTGTCCAATGCATTTGTCTATGCTTGCATAGTGCAAATAAATGTGTTACATGACAAAGAAAGAGATTTGGTTAGATTGGATTTTGGTATCGTAGATCGTACATCGCGTGAAGGGTCAGGTTGAGGCAGCAAGCATGAGGAAAATCTAAGTCCAAATATTTGTGTCCCTTGTCTCTTGTGCAAGGTGGGATGCATTGGAATTTAAGCAGATCTAAGATGAAAAGAAATGCACTATAATATTAAGTTATTAACCGAATGGGGATTACAAAAAAAAAAACGAATGGGAGTCTATAAGTATATTTGTTTAGATCGAGCAAGGCCTTGTTTGGGAGTCAGATTTTCCTGAACGACTCTTGATCTAAGAGATTTCGCATGTTTGGAAACTAATTAATTCTAAAATGCATTCTAAATTTTTTAAAGAAGAATGTAGAATCCGAAATTCACTTGGGGTGAGTTTTACAGATTCTGATTATATTTTTATTTACAGAATTTATGTACATATCACCAACCAATATACGTACGTTTACAGATTCTCATGATCGATAATCTAAAAACCTATAATCTACAAGACCAAAATCTAAAAAATATTTGACTCCCAAGCAACCCCAAAGTCTGTCCTTTTTTTCTCATGGATATCAAGGTAATTAGTGGCATAAAACTCTAGGATATATAAATATTGGGTCATACGGCCGATGAATTTGTAGTATTTTAATTCCACTTGATATATACTTTACAAAAATGCTACAGGTACCGAAATTGGGGGACCGAAATCGGACCGACGGCCGCCGGCGGGCCGTCTCCGGCCACCGGACGGCCGATCCGAGCCATCCAAAAATTCTAAAAAAAAAAACCGAGGGGGCCCACGCGGGAATCAACGTCATCCGAGGTGTGTAGGGTGCTTGATCGGAGCACCCCTTTTCGTGTGTATATGGCCGGAGACGGCCCGCCGGCGGCCGTCGGTCCGATTTCGGTCCCCCAATTTCGGTACCTGTAGCAACACTACTAAAAACTTACCTGAGCATTTGATGTTTTCAAATTCTTCATGCGATTGTCAAATCCACAGCATCACCACTTGATGAAACAAATGCTAGAATCACAAACACTGGCATACACAAGTGCACAAACACTGGCATACACAAGTGCACAAACACACATGCCCAGGTACAATTTGTGATTGTAGCACTAATTGCTTGATGAAATGAGAAAAAATAAATAGGATCAAAATGGGTCAAGTATGATACAAAATAAACACAATCAAAACGGGTCAGAGGAGCTTTTACCAATGCAGGCAACAATTAGCTAGTGAAAAACCTTTGCTCGCTCGTTGGTGAAGCTCACAACACCTCTATCATCAAACGCTACAAGAAAATTTGATTGGCAACAAAAAATTGTGTCGCCGAAGAGTCGTTTGTAGTCACCCAAACGTTTCAGCGACTAGCATTTTTAGTCTCCCGGTTTGTTGCCGAAACCTTGTTTGGGAAGATATTTGCTGACTTAATCATGCCATTCACTGAAGATTGCCTTTTGCCAACAAAACATTTGGTTGCCAAACATGTGGTGACCAACAGCAATTTAGTTGCCATATCTAATTAAATTTGGTTTTCTAAAAAAAAAAAAAAAATCCTTATGGTCAAAGGGCTTGTAACCCAATGGTATTTCTTGGTCCTTTCCTTGTAGAAGGTCAGGATTTGAGCCTCGTTAGGGAAGTTTTATGGTTCAGAACTATGGATAGCCTTTGCACCCTTGTGGACTAACTTAGTAACTATGTATACTGCTTGGCAAAAAAAGAAAAAGAAAAAATTCCTTATTATCTTTGGCTACCATATGTTTATTGTTGGCTTTGCACATACGAATCTATTACTTTGGGCCTAAAGTTGAGATAAGGTCGGTCCAAAACAATCAAGAAGGCCTATTGCACTCAGTTGGGTACTTTGGGTGCTAGCTTTGCACCAGGGTTAAGGCCTCCTCTTTGTTCACCGAAAAGGGCTAGTAACGGACTCATGGGCCCAACTAGGTTTGTCAATTGATCGGATTAGATCCGAATCTAAATTCGAAAGTGCTCGAATTCGATCCGAATTTGAACTTCATAAATTAGGTAGGAGTAATCCGAATCCGGAAAATCGGATATCCGATTCGAAAATCCGAATCCGATCTGATTTTTTTTTTAAACATCCAATTCGTTATGAAAACTCCATGGAGCATCTGGAAACTTCGAAATAGGTTCCTAAGACCCAATTTTGAGAGCTAATTCGCTCATGGCTTCAACAAAGGCAGCAAGTCCGAGTCCAAAATTCTTGCCGGAAAGAGTAGTTTTACTCCTTGAGATTTTTCCAGTAGGTCGGGTGAGGGTTAGTACTGCTTGGGAGAGGGAGAGAGGTGCGGTGGAGAGGTGACTGGAGTGGAGAGAGGTGGCCGGCACCATGGCCACCGAGTTCTGGCGAGCTGTGCGTGCGTGGTTTATGTGCCGGTGTGAGTTCATATGAGTTTTATTTACTCCAATAAGCTACTACTGTACCGAGAGGACAGGAGAGGAAATCCCGGCGAGATTGAGCGGGACGTTGATAGAATTCGTCACAGGAATGGAAGGAAATAGATGAACTGATCGTTACCAGGAATATTTATTTTTGGCAAATTTTCGTAGTTGTCACTCTAGTTTTACGGTTGTTTCAATTTCGTCCCTCTAGTTTCAATTGTCTCAATTTCGTCTCTGTAGTTTGTTTTACGTTTCAAATTGGTAAAATCGTTAATACTGTTAATGAAACTAACGGAAAAAATATGATTAAAAAATTAAGTGCTCCAATTTTCAATCCAGTTGAACCGATGCGAAAATCTTATTTTTCTGATCATTTTATCTTAAATTGTCATAATGGATTTTTGGCTTTAAGGACTTTCAATGAGTACCCTAAGAGAGCCCTGAAACTAAATAATGAGTCTTCGGGTGCTCGTTGAAAGGCCTTAGAGTCAAAAATTCATTACGACCATCTAGGATAAAATGATCAAAAAAATAAAATCTTTGCACCGGTTCAATCGGATTGAATTGAAAATTGGAACACTTAATTTTTTAATCATATTTTTTTCGTTAGTTTCATTAACAGTGTTAATGATTTTACCAATTTAAAATGTAAAACAAACTACAGGGACGAAATTGAGACAATTGAAACTAGATGAACAAAATTCAGATAACTATAAAATTAGATGGACAACTACGAAAATTTACCCTTTTTTTTTTGGATGAACGGATTGGGGGGGAGGGGGGGTTTATAGATGAACGAGATAGGAGTGAGGGTTTTTTTTTCTAAAATAATGTTCGGATCAAATTATTAACAGATTTAATTCGATATAATTCGAATCCAATCCGAATCCGTATTGAATTACCAGATTCATATTATCAAATTATCGGATCGGATCTGGATTGAATCCGATCTATTTATAAGCCTAAACCCATCCAAATGACTTATGCGTAGTAAGGGAACGAGTATAATCGGCCCATTTTTCGGAGAACAAGTGGATTCATGCAGTAACAAAGCTAGCTCTGATCGAGGCTCGTTGTCTAATTATAGTTACGTTTAGGCCTGTCAATGGGCCGGATCGCACAGATCCGGATCCGGATCCGAATCCGATAAGACACAATCCGATCCGGATCCGATAAGACTCAAATCCGATAGCGAGAATCCGGATCCGAATCCGAAAAATCCGGATCCGATCCGAAAATCCGAATCCGATCCGGAAACTTTTTTTACTTCAAAAATTTTAGCCAAAAAAAAATATTTTTTTCAAAAAATACAATTTTTTTTTTCAAAAAAAAAATATTTTCAGAAAAAAAATTAAAAAATAAAAAATTAAAAAATAAAAATAAAAATACAACTTCTTAAACATTTTTTTTTTCAAAATAAAAATTTTACTATTTTTTTTAAAAAAATTAAAATTTTAAAAAAAAATAAAGTTCGGATTCGGATTGATAACGGATTTAATCCGATCCGATCCGGATCCGTATTGAATTACCGGATCCGGATTATCGGATTATCGGATCGATGTTATCGGATCCGGATCCGGATCCGGATCGGATTTTTCGGATCGGATCCGGATCGAATCCGGTCCATTGACAGGCCTAGTTACGTTCAATGATAGAGAGGATGTTGACAGTCGTACGTGTCGATGAAATGCTCGAGATTTTTTTGACACGAGATTAAGGCTTTGTTCACTTCATAATTCTATTTAAAAAATATTTTTTAACTCAATTATTACTTTTTTTTTTCTTTAACTTTTCAATCATTATTCTCATTTCTCACTCTATCTCTCTCCACTTTTTACCTCTCTCTCCAATCATTACTTTCATTTTTTTCTTCGCTTATTATTCAAAAATACTACTCAAATCACAAACCAAACAATACATAAATGAAAAAAAAAAAAAGTACCTAAATCCCGTTAGATTAATTCCGTTTGACAAAAAAGATTAACATTAGAATCGATGCGGAATTAATAGACTTTACTTAGGTGATCTTTTCCGTCCCCACGTCAATCCCTGTGGGGATGGGGATATATCCATTTAACCGCTAAACCAGTTACCTATTTTCTTGCAAGGATTTTATCAGACAAGGCTGGCCCCCACCTAAAGCCGTAGGTGTGGTGGTTTTATTAGAGGTGTCAAATGCCACGGCACGGTCCGTTTAACTTCGTGCTAATCGTGCTTCGTGTCGTGCCGGTTACTGTATTTACTTAAATCGTGTCATGTCGTGTCGTGTCGTTTGTCAATCGTGTCGTGCCGTGCCAACCCGTTTACTTAAATCGTGTCGTGCCGTGCCGTGTCATTTGCCAATCGTGTTGTGTCGTGCCGGCCTGTTTTCTTAAATCGTGTCGTGTCGTGCCGTTTTCAATCGTGTGGTGTCGTGCCGGCCCGTTTTCTTAAATCGTGTCGTGTCGTGCCGGCCCGTGTTCTTAAATCATGTCGTGCCGTGCCATTTTCAATCGTGTCAAGATGTGCCGGCCCGTTTACTTAATCGTGTTGTGTCGGATCGGGCCATGCCGTTTTAGTCTGCCCTAACATGTGTGGGTTGACTTAAAGCATAACTAATCTCGCATCAGACATGCAACCATTGTATACATTTGGTTTTTTTGCATATTGGAAACTCAGCAACATTGGATAGGGATAGAGATCCTTGCATTTGCTGCATCCTCATAAAAAACAAGGGATGAGTGTGTGTTTGAGAGAGAGAGAGAGAGAGAGAGAGAGAGAGAGAGAGAGAGACAAAGTTGCTATTCAACTTCGATTGCCCCTTCTTTTTCCTTTTTTTTCTTTGAACGTCCCTTATTTTTCCTCGTTTTCCCAACTTCCTACTTGATAAATCTTAGACAACTTTTCACTTGATAAATCTTAGACAACTTTTCGGTTAATATACAAACGAGTTTGGTAAAGTGCTCAATTAATCTGCACTTGCGCTTTCAATCCTTATTGTCGCACATTTGAATAGTTTGGGGTGTTTTCTTAAAGACGTTTTTATCGTTTTACGCTTATGCTAGTGCACGAGAATTATATTAGGCAAAAGGTCTACTTTCAGTCTCAGAATATCATAAATTCATAATCTCTCTGTAACTTGTAACTTGCAGAAGAGAAAAATGAAAGGACAATTCACAATGAAAAAAGAAAGAATAATAATGGACAACAGCATTTTCATATACCAATCCTTCTAGATTAGATGGCACACCAAAAAAAATTTACAATTAAAAAAATAACATATTACAACCCCTAATTAAAAGAAATTCTTGGTCTTAATGAAGTAAAATTTAACAATTAAAAAAATAACATATTACAAATGGTCCTATTGTCCTAACTGCCCCTAATTAAAAAGAAATTCCATCCTTTGATGCTTCTTCCCTTGGGACTCGGTCACAGAGTGCTGGAATACTTAGATACGTGTCGAACACTTGTTAACATTTGGCTAATAGGCTCAGATAATTTGTAAGTTTATAGACCACTTTTTGAAGGACTAATAAGTTGCAACATTAGTTGCCAATTTGACCTTCAAATATTGCCTCGCCTAAGTCCAACATATTTTACAAAACTTTATCATCATAGCCAAATAAATCTGGAAAGGGCCCGATTGGAACACAAATACACACCAGCTGGCTGCTGTATCTTTAACACACACACACACACCTGCTGGAACAAGCACACACACCTGCATTTTTTTGAACCAAAAACGGAAAACTTGCCAAAACCCTCTAAACTTTGAACCAACAACCAACTAAAAACTGCACATTTTCAAATTAGTTGGCTGTTGTATCTTTAACACACACACACACACACACACACACACACACACACCTGATGGAACAAACACACACATGACACACCTGCACTTTTTTTAACCAAAAACCTGCCAAAACCCTCCAAATTTTGAATCAAAAACCAACTAAAAACTGCACATTTTGAAACCAGCATAAAATTTGCCAAAAAATAGCACCAGAAGAGCAACATACACACACACACACACATATGCACCTGCACTTCACAGTAAAAGTGCAAATTTCTCTCAAACACAGACAGAGCCCAGTTTTTCATCACAAATTCCGGATGCATAAAGTGATAAAGTCCAGATTACTCTCAAACACACACACAAAGCTTGCTCAATCCAATAAACACACACATACTTGGGACACTAAAACTTGCATTGAAAGACACCCACACCCACACACTGACACACAGAGTTGTTCAAACAGCAGCAGCAGCAACACATAAAGTCATTTCTGCTCAGTTTCTACTCATTCCAATAACAAATGAAAACTTGAAGTATAACACCAATTTGGTTCAGATTATATCATCATAGTCACACTAAACACCAAAGGCTTAGATTATATCATCATAGCCACACTAAAACACCAATTAGGCTCAGATTACATCATCATAGCCACACTTAACACCAATTTAGCTCAGATTATATCATCATAGCCACACTAAATACCAAAGGCTCAGATTACATCATCATAGCCACACTAAACACTAAAGGCTCAGATCAGATTATATCATCATAGCACACACTTAGATATATAAAGAATAGCACCTGGATGTGGCAATATTAAGTTGCCATTTAAGGCCTTCATAAGTTACCAGCATCATCATGGCCGCACTAAATACCAAAAGCTCAGATTATATCATCATAGCACACACTCAGATATATAAAGAATAGCACCTGGATGCGGCAACATTAAGTTGCCATTTAAGACCTCATGAATTACCAGCATCAGCAATGCATCTCTCCCTAATTAGCATCTATATCTGAGTCCGAAAAATAATCTCTGAATTCATCTCTAGGATGACATTTTTGAATTCCAAGACGTGCATCCTCCCAATCTTTTAAGCATATAAGACAATCCAAAATGTCAGGAGCTAGTCTGCTCCTCCTCTCATCCAACACTCTATTACCTGCACTAAAAACAGATTCGGAAGCCACTGAAGACACAGGTGGTGTTAGTAAATCACGTGTCATGATAGAAAGAAAGGGAAATGTCCTTTCAGTTTTTTTCCACCAAGCTAAGATATCAAATGATTGTAACTCATTTTTGGTAAGTAAATTTATCTCTAAATATTGACTAAATTCAGAGCATGAAGAAGTTTCACTTCTACCTGACCCTAAAATCAAAAACCAAGATGGGTCATTCTCATTGTTACTTGTAGAACATGGGTTATTAATACAAGAAGAAGATGGACCAGCAGTAGTAGTAGTAGTGCTTGCAAATTTAGACTAATATGAATCATATATTGAAGTCAACAGTGCAGTCACAATAGAAATAGAAGGTAATGTAATCCCTAAATTCTCACCAATCCCTTGTAAGAGCAATTCAACACCATTTACCTTAATCCTTAGGTCCATTACAGAAGCTACAATAAATATTGTTGGCATGTTCTCAAAATATTTTTTGAATTTATCTTCCATAGACTTACAAGCAGCTACAAAAATTGGTTTCGTTCTATGATTTTTAAGATTGTGACTCATATTATACAAGTGATTAAGTACAAGACAAGTAGTAAGATAACGAACACCTGAGCAAGCTAAGGTAGCAGCATAAAATATTTTCAAAAATTTCATAAAGTCAAAAGCAATCTTCCAATCAGCTCGCGTTAAACCACCATCAGGACGTGTGTACTTGGAATTAACATAAGCAGAAATTACATCAGCGTGATTCCTACAAGATTTTAACATAAGAAATGTTGAATTCCAACGAGTTTTAACATCAGTTTTGATTTGTTTTTGTTTAACGTTGTAACTTACACACAATCCTTCAAATTATTGTTGCCTAGCTGGGGAAGTAGCAATAAAAAGAATAGCATCTCTAATTTTTTTCACTTATGGTCCTATATGTTTCAAACCATCTTGCACAACTAAGTTAATTATATGGCATACACATCGCACATGAAAAAATTGTTCTGCATGAGGAGTAGTCAAATTCGTTTTGAACAAATCAATTGAATTGGTATTAGCGGAATAGTTATCAAAAGTAATACTGAAAACTTTATCAACAATTTCAAACTCCCTAAAAACACCCATTATACATTGAAAAATGTTCATAGCATTATGAGGATATTCCATTAAACGGAAAGCAATAATTTTTTTTATTCAAAATCCAATTGGCGTCTATATAATGAGCTGTCACAGAAATGTAACCAAGATTATTTCGACCACTCCACAAATCAGAAGTAAAAGAGATAAAATTACCAAGTTCCGCAATTTCACTTATCAAATTTTTTCTAACTTCATTAAAAACTTTCAAAGAATCACTTCTGGTTGTATTTCTAGAAACTTTTGAAAAAAGAGGATTAAGATAATGTTTGACAAAATATTCAAATCTAATATCATCACCAAAAGTAAACGGTTGTTCTGCTGCAACTACGTAACGGGCCAATCCCTCTCTCATACTAGATTGAGAATATACGAAATTTGACGTACCACCTACGGTATCAGTACCACCAGATTTACCACTGACTTGGCCAACTAAGGTATGTTTAAATTTTTTATGTTTGTTCTCTAAATGTCATTGAAGATGACCTACGCCGCCGCCGCCACTTGCGCATGTAAAATTTTTTGGACAATAATTACATACAGATCTAGGTCCTATATCAATTCCATGTGCATCTTTAAACTTTTTAACAATGGTTAAATGATTCCATACCCAAGAGCGACGCCTTTTATCACCTGACTGGGTTGATTGGCTATCGCCTGCTACGTCTATAGGAGTAGAAGCTGATGCAATGTTTGAAGCAACTTCACCTACAGACTCCCTTTCCGGTGGTAGAGTTGGTCCATCATTATCCAAGTCAGGGTGTAAACCCTCATAGTCAAAATGAATATTTTCGGGATCCATCTCCTATAAAAAACTGAAAACAAAACAGAGAAAATTAGTGCACTAAAATATTAGTACAAAAGTTGGGAAAATCAAAACAAACTGCTCAAACAAGAACAACTTCTTCTTTTTCAACATGTCCTACACAGTAGTAGTAAATAGAAACATCTGAGAAAGAGCATTGAATTAACGATAATACTACTATAATGATGGCAATGACAAGGACAAAGACAATGCTAGTTGTAATTGTAACTGCTATTGGGTGGACTCATGTATGAATTGAATATCTTATTGTGGACGATGATGAAACACATAAAGTATAGTCAAGTTACAGTCAATAATCACAATGAAAGACAAGTCAATGCTCCAGCTACCATTCCAATCCTTTCAATAAAATCATTGTAGTCTAATACTAAGATCAGAACTCAAAAGCAAATTTGAAAGACACCTTCTCTACAGCATAATAAAAGCAAATTTGAAAGATACTTTCTCTACAGCAAATTTGAAAGATACTTGAAGCAGCAAGCATGTCTTACAGTGTACACTACAAACTAAACTAGAAGGACCGAATAATATATGGCAGAATCTGATTTGGCTGTCAGAGGCCAATCCACATATCATTGAGAATCAAACCCACCTCCCACACATTTCAGTCCGGCTTCAGAAGGGTTTCCCTTCTAATTTTACAAAATAAAATCACAACAACAAATCATGATACAGAGGATTTACAAACAACGTGCAAACTATATGTAAGAGTTTATTCGTATTGTTAAAACGTGATGGGGTCCCAAATCGAGGAATGTACAGCAATAGATAGTACATTGCACTAGCAAATAGAGATTATCATTTTTGGTTCTGCTCTACTCCATGGAATCCATTTCTTACCTTCACAATTGATGATGAAGACGTGTGCCACCAGAAATGAAAACTCGTCATACACGTCTTTCACCGAAAACGACCTCAATCGTCGAGTTTCAGAGACAAATCGCTGAACGTGACAAAGGGTTTGAGTCGGGGCCGTCGTGCAAAGGCAAACTCAGATCTAGTTGTAGATCTAGGGTTTGAGTCGCTAAACACCAGTCGCCGAATGGTCACCGACACCGACTCACCGCCTAAACGGAAATGGAAACGGCAGTCGATCTAGGGTTTGAGTCACCGCCAGACCACTACCAGTCACCGTTGAGTGGAGAGAGTGAGAGAGAGAGTGAGAGATTATATCATTCATGCCAAGAATTAATTAAATTTCTTATCGTTATGTGCTTGATCGTACATAACAAAAAATTTGATAATAATTAATTTACGTCCCGATGAAAGAGCTTTTAAAACCCGATAGACCCAAAAATTGGTGAGAGTCATTAAAACACAGAGAATAACAAAATGAACGGTATGGATTGGCATAGTTGTTTTTGTGATCATGTGGCCAACGTACATTAGACTATAGCAGAATACCTTGGTTCATAACCAATTAAGTTCAATGTATAGATTTGAAAGGTAGCTACAGATTTTTTTTCCCGAATGTTCGATCTAAACCGTTACGATTTAACGTCTTATCAAATTTATCATTCTCACCTGAATAGGTGATAATCGATTGTCGGATACCACATGATTGGAACACATTCAGTGCTTCCAAAGGCATTAAAATCCTATAATGCACTACTTGAGGGCCGCCTAAGCTATTTTTTTAAAATCAGAACCATCTAACTTTTATGTGGGAGGGATTAGATCATTCATGTCAATAATCAAGTAAAATACTTATCGCTATATACTTGATCGGACGTAAAAAAAAATTCAATCAAACAATGAATCAGCGTGCCGATGAAAGAACTTTCAAAATCTGACGCACGAAAAAATTGGATCCCATGATTAAAACGCTAAGCACAATAAAATGAACGCATTGAATGGTATCGATTGTCGTGATTGTGTTGCGATTGTGTGGCTACTGCTTGATGGTCTCGTTTTAATATAATAGAGCTATATATTATATACTAAATTTTCAATTCTATAACACAAGTTAATTGGTGGCATGGTGGTTTGTTTGTGTATGAAAGAACCTAGGGACTTAGGTTCAAGTCTTAGTCCAGCTAATCTCTTTTGTTTTGTTTTTTCCCCTTATTTCTACTATGTATTTTTTCTTTATTTTTTGTTTGAGATTTTTTTTCTTATTTCTCGATAAATCTGATTATGAGGTCAATAATATATGACTCTTGCACATTTCCTTTTGTATTAAATTACTCTTGAACCATAAATATTTTGATAATTTTTTTTTAATTTTACTTGTTATCTTGTAATGTTAAATTTACAAACCAATGGTCCAATTGTCCAAAAGCCTATTCACTAACAAAAACAAAAGAAATTTTTTTTACCAAATAAAATTTGATAATTTTTTAAACGTAAAAAAATGATTTTTTTAAGAATTTTTTTAAATTAAATTAAAGGTAAACAAATATTTTTTACCGAATAGAAATTGTTTACATTTTTTAAATTAAAAAAATGCCATTTGGTTCTCTCTTTTTTTTTTTTTTTGCGTGCCTCATGCCATGCCCTTCCGTGCCCATGTCGTGCCTATGCCCGTGCCCGTGCTCGTGCCCGGCTAGAACCGTGCCGTGCCGTGTCGTTCATGTCCACTTTTCATGTCCGTGCTCGTGTCGTGCCCGTCTACGACCGTGCCGTGCCGTGCCATGCCAAGCTAACTTTCTTGCCGTGCCCGTGCTGTGCCACCTACTTTCGTGCTCGTGCCGTGCCCCAGGCCCACTAAGACCGTGTCGTGTAGTGCCGTGCCAGGCCAAGACCGTGCCTGTGACGTGCCATGCCGTCCCGTGCCCGTGTTGTGCCTGTGTCGTACCGTGCGGCACGGCCCATTTGACGCCTCTAGGTTTTATGCCCCCAATTTGTTACTGTATAAAAAAAATACGGACCTGGTTAGTACGAGTTGTCTCTTTGTATATATATATTAGAAAGAAGAAACATTAAAGAAAGAAAAATATGACGCTTGGTACTTGGATTCGAATCATCACCGCGACGTTCTTGAGTTTAATGATATTTGTGTTATTGACCGTGTTAAATGAATGCTCGAGAGGGTTTAAAAAACTACTATTTTTCATACATCATCATCTATATACATTACTGCTACCCACACATACTTTAGACACAGATCTTGCACAGGTGGCTGGCTGAGTTGGAAAAAGGGGCCCACTCACTGTCATTTCAAAAACTGTCCCAAATTTTTAACCGGGAAAATGGAAATCACAGTCTCATCCAAATTTCTTCACCAAATTCACCTCCCCTTCTGCCCTCTAATGAAATCCTCCATCACCACCACCCACACCCCCATCTCACCCGGACCACCCATCCCTCCACGGTCACTGACCACCACCCCTCTTCTCTACCCAGCTCCTCTCTCTCTCTCTCTCTCTCTCTCTCTCTCTCAATTCCAAAATCAACAACCCCCTCGCGTGGTGGCCCAGTAAGTGTAATCTTTTGGAGAATTAGTTGCCGTCGAACGGCAAAACTCCACCGGCGATTTTCTCTCGGCGTCAACTGTGGCAGCATAATAATCTTTTGGACAATTACCATTTTTGGCCTTCTTCTTAGCGTTGTTACTCCATTTTCCTTTCTTTCTTTTTCCCTTTCGGTCTCTCTGAACCCAGAATTTTTGTTCATATATTTGAAGAATGATTGAAATGTGAAGATCTCATCTTGTTAATCTCTGCCTCTGAAAAAAGATTCAAAGAGAGGATTGAACCCATTATAGGAATTCAACGGGTTATTACCCTTCACTGTTGGTCAAGCCAAAGGGGTAAGAACAGGGGTCTCCGTTGAAACAAGAAAATCGCTGACTCTTCTGTTCTAGACCCTTTTCTTGATCTCCCATCATTGGACTCCAAATCCTCCTTTGTTTCTTCATTGATTGTGAAAAGAAACCTGGGCGGGCCATAGAGAGAGAGAGAAGAGCTAGGTACCCAAGAGAAGAGGGGTGGTGGTCGGTGACCGTGGAGGGATGAGTGGTCCGGGTGAGGTGGGTGTTGTGGGTGACGGTGATGGAGGATTTCATTGGAGGGCAAAAGTGGAGGTGAATTTGGCGGAGACGGAGGATTCCATTTTCGCGGTCAAAAATTTGGGACAGTTTTTGAAATGACAATGAATGGGGCCCTTTTTTCCAACTCAGCCAGCCACGTCATGTGATGTGCAAGATCTGTGTTTAAAGTATGTGTGATCTATATAATATAGAAGAATGGTTTTCAAATCCCCTATATTTTCTCATGTATTTTGGACCACAGGATTAATATATTTTTTCAACGGCTAAGATCTACTAGTAGAAGGGCTAACAATATATTTAAAAAGAATCTATATATGAAAAAAGGATGAAAGGAAACTTAAAATTGTTGTTTCCTAATCTTATTCTAATTCCTTATTTCCCAATTTTAGAAGAGAAATCAAAGGTAAATAGAAAGGAAACAATATATAGCTCATAATATACAACGTTTGCAACAATACCATATATACGTAGTTTGAATTTTTCTGATTGCCCATAGGAACACAATTGGAAAGGAACACAATCAATCAAAAATCATACATTTATCATCTAAAAGTGAAAATATAAGGTACAGAGCTCCAATCTATTCATTTCAAATTATTGATAAGTGTTGAAATTTTTTTCTACGGTTTCAACATTCCAAAAAAATATTTTTTTTTTGCCAATACTGTATACATAAGCTAGCGGGGGTTAACGGGGAGTTAGTAAGTTAATCCACAGGGGGTCTAAAGGTTGTCTATAGCCTTGAACCCCAATCAACTACCCCAAGCCTCCACTAGAAGGCGGTGGATAATGCCAACTGAGCTGAAAAATAGTTTAAACTTTCAAATAATTTTCTAATTATGGGAGTAAATGCATTTTCCAAAATAAGCATAACACACCTCTTTGATTTTATGGGATGAACGATATTTTTCATAAGGAAACTTGAAGACTGCATTCTCTATTTTACTATAAAAGATGAACCCGAGAAAGCATGACAAGTCTCTACTATATTCTCTCTTCGATCCATTGCAAAAATATTAGAATTTACATTGCAACATGTGCTTCATCAAAAGGTATGTATATTCATCTAAAAAAAAGGAAAAAAAAGTATGTATATAGACCTAACTTCTTCTGATTTTAATTTGTGAATTAAAATACTATGTGTGGCGGCCAAATTGGGTTTGGTGAGCGACTGAGGGATCTTTCTTGCATTCAAACAATGGAAGCTAGCATGGATTAAAGCAGTGTAACTGTTCATCAATTTTATTCTCTTTCTCGGATATAGATATGTGTTAATTTTGAGCTCGGTGTTAAATTGACCAGAACACTGTAACTTGCTTACTTGAAGGTTTGCAACTATATATTACATTCTAAATATCAACAATATATGTGTGGTTATTGTAACTACCCATTCCATCTTTGTACAATATTGTTTGCTTTGAATGCCCAAATTCCATAGACTTCTCAATAGGTCACCTATTCCTAGACTACGCCAGGATGAACACGCTTAACTGTGAAGTTCCTATGCGCTTTGACCCGTTCTTACGGCTTTAAAAGGCCTTGAACAAGTAGGAGAGATCTTTTCCTATAAACCATGACTTGTCTCCTTCCGTCCAGACGGAGCCTGCTATCTTGCAGTACCATCGATCATCGAAAAGCGGGGTGTCACAATCTACCCCCCTTAGGAATGGATGCAACGTCCTCGTTGCACAGGTCCAGCAACCTCCCCTGGAGTCCGTAGCAACAGAGCATATCCTACCCACCACTTTGCCTAGGGCGAGGCTCTAATACCATCTGTAACGACCCGTTCCATCTTTGTACAATATTGTCCGCTTTGGATGCTCAAAACCCACAGACTTCCTAATAGGTCACCCATCCATTGACTACTTTAGGATGAGCAAGTTTATCCGTGAAGTTCCTATACACTTTGACCCGCCCTCACGGCTTTAAAAGACCTTGTACAAATAAGAGAGATCTTTTCCTATAAACCATGACTTGCCCTCTCCCGTCCAGACGAAGCCTGCTATCCTGGAGTATCATCGGCCACCGAAAAGCGGGGTGTCACAGTTATGTTTTTCAAATTTGATTTTGGCCTTTTCGTTTTTGTGTGGATTTGAGTGGAGTTTTTTTTTTAATGCTTTTTAGCGGTCGAGATTTTGTATATATCCCAACATCACGTCTCACTTTTAATAATTATTTACATGATAATCATCTCTCTCTCTCTCTCTCTCTCTCTCTCTCTCTCTCTCTCTCTCTCTCTCTCTCATATGGCTTTGAGTTTATCATATTAATTTTTCTTTTTTGGTTGCACTCATTGTGTAGGAAGTTGTCGATTTATTAAAGAGGGAAGGAATTTATTGGTGGATTGAAGGAGGAGGAGGTATAATATTGTTGTTGGCTTAATAGGTAGTCTGTTCATAAATTTATGAACAAAATCTAAAGCAGGAAATATTAGTAGGATGAACCAAAAAAAAAGAAAGGGGGTCCTAATAAATCTAAAACAGTATGGTTTTTAAAAAGAAGGGGGAAGAAGGTTAAATACTTGTGTACAGTATATGATTTGAGAAGAAAAAAAGGTGTGGGAGGGGTGGGTGTATATGCTTATGTGGGACGAGTGACTTACATAACAATGAAGAGTTAGAGATTACTGAATATGGATTTGTATGGATGTATTGACCAATTTCTAGAGTTTGTGATTACTGAATATGAATTTGTATGGATGTATTGACCAAGAGGAGCTATCCCCAAGGAGAACTATGATTTTTGTTTATTAACTATGTGCTTGGTTTTTTTCATTTGAACAATTCTGTTTTCATTTGTGTGTGCCCTTTGCTTTGTGTTATATTTGTTTCTCTGTTGTTACACCATCTTTATGCACATGTGCAAAGGCTTTTAGTTTCTTTTCTTTTTTTTCTAAAAAGAAAATTTAAGGGTCCATGTCTTTGGGAGATGTTGGGTTTTATACATTTTGAGTTGCTATAGGACTATGAGTACTCTTGAGATTGGAGGGGTATGATTTTATTTATTTATTTATTTTGCATATTGTTATAATAAGGTTAAAATTGATTTTTCCTTAGTTGTTTTAGATTTATTTATTTTATACAAACTAATGTTTGACTATTTTAGTGTACCATTCAAGCAAGAAGAGCCGAAAGGAAAGACTATCTTAGTTGCACTCTTAAGGTTGTGGCTGAACTTCTTTAGAACCAACCAAATTTAAAAATGTAACAAAATGGATTCAGATATGGTTCATACTTCATATTATCATAAAAGCAAGGGAGATATAAGCTTTCAACGAAATCCAGTACTTGAGTATTCACTTCTGTTTGATGAAATGTTATTCATATCTTTGGCACCAAATCGTTTGGTTATCCATTTTGATGTCTCGAATCATTCATGCAGGAATACATCATAATCCATTTTAATCGTTCTCCTTTTGTTTGTCAAAAACCTTTTTTGTAACTTTGAAAGATAGAAACTTTCTTTCAAATTTGTATAGCTATTTCACATACACAAACTTTTTGACCGCATTTTTTTAATTTTTCAAGCGGTAGGAGAAAGCAAGTAGTAAAAATTATATAAAATTAGAAACATTTCCACAATTATTATGAGCCCAACCCAATAACTACTGACTCCATTAGGGGGATTCAACAAATACAAAAAAAATAACACACGCATGTGGGAAAATTCGAACTCCTAATCTTTTATTGAGATGCAAGAGTTCTGGCTAACTGAGCTAGCCGCAATTGGTTGACTTTAAGTTACTTTCCTTCATTCTGTGCTCACACCTTGCTGGTAAACACTTAAAATAGAATTGAGTAGTGAGTACCGATGTTTGAGTCGTGCTTTCATGCACGGGCATATGCTAGTAAAAGTATAAAACATAATCATCAAGAAGTATAAAACATAATCATCAAGAATGAATTCAACACATTTAAAATCTGGAGTTACGAAACTTATAAGTTCCTTAAACTCTTTAGTGGATTAATTAATATATACCTTGTTGATTTATCGTGAAACAATGATCTTCGCTTTCTTTTGCTAAATATTTAGCTTGTTGATTTATGGTGAAACTTTAGTCATGAATCTCTGGATCAGTGTTAGAAAAGAAGTGTTTTTTTTTTTTAAATATTTTTTTTATGGTAACACATTATTGAAATACGACAAACGCAACAACTAAGAAAGGTGATTATCACGTTATAACAAATCCAATAAACAATCAAGAGGTCTAATTTCCCACATCTTCATGCTATGACCTTGCAACCCAAATCTTGCAAAGCTTGTCTGCAACCACATTTGCCGATCACCGAACAAACTGAAAAACACAGCTACCAAATCCTTTCTCATATATATCCTCTAATATCTTCCACAATCACATCCACCCCTGTCGGACACTGGATCTCCTTATTAAGAATTCTCACAAGTTGTTGGGAGTCCCCCTCTACTGTGATCCTACGCAAGCCCAACAACTTAGCGAACTCCAATGCTGCTCTCCACGCCTCAACTTCAGCACAAACAGCAGACCCCGTCGAACCCAAATTGATCGAACGGACTGCCACAAAACAACCCATTGAATCCCTCGAAACAATACCCGCACCAGATGTTCCCCCAACCGTACGTCGCTCTCGGAACCCATGCTCCATCCACATTAATCTTAATACGGCCAATAACTGGGGGCATCCAACTCTGTACAACCCATTGATTTTTTCTTTTTTGCACTAGATATAGATATAAGCAACGTGTTTAGTTTTATATGTATTGGTGTTATTTTGTATTTTTTTGAGTTAGTAAAAAATCACATTATTGTATCTCTTTTTTAAAATCTTTTTGATTGTGTATATTCGCTCCTGCTACGCGAAAATCCTAGCTCCGTTCATGGTTGATCTTGACCAACTGTTGGTGGAGGAGACTTGGGTTGATCCACGTCCTTGGTGGGTTTGAGGTCTGATTTTTTGCTTCAATTTTGAGGTTTGATTTGTGGGTTTTTTGGTGGTTTGAGAGAGAGAGAGAGAGATTTGTGGGGTTTTTTCGGTTTCAAGAGTTGCCTGGGTCGATTCTCGCTCGATCTTTTTTATTTCTCAATCAGATTTGGATGGCGATTTGTGTTTCTTGGTTCATTTGTTGATTTCAGTTCTCGTGTAATGGATTTAATCAATCATTTTCCCTGTTTTGAGTTCATCTTCTTTTGTGAAAACCCCTAAAAATTTTGAAAATCCTAAAAACTAATAATTTATGCAATGAATTTTACTTATCAAAAAAAAAAAAAAAGTTGCCTGGTTTTTTTTTTTGTTTCAAGAGTTGCCTGTAGCTGTGAAATGATAAAGATAAAATGATAAAGTAATAAAAGAGTGAAAAAATGTATATTTTAATAGATGTTAGATAAAATAGATAGTGTTAGCTAGTGTAGTTGTGAAATAAAAAATTGATAGGTAAAATAGAAATGTAAACTGTTCACAAGGTAGTTTAGCTACCCCACTGGTGTACATCCTCTAACTTATCCTTCTAATCTCAACCTTTAATGGCTTCTTTGTTAGGTAGATAAGGATTTGGGGATGAGAAAGAATGGTATATAAGAGGTGAATATGTTACAAGGGAGAATTAGTTAAGACATAGATATTAACTAAGAAGGAGTTTGTTTCATAGTTGAAATTGGATGAATAAAAGTGAGTGGATAAAGAAATATTGTGAGAGTTTAGTTAGTTGCCCCTTGTAATGAGAATACAAATGAGTGAATAAAGAAATATTGTGAGAGTTTAGTTAGTTGCCCCTTGTAATAATGAGAATACAAGAAGAGTTCTGAGAGGTTTGAGGGGCATATCAATCATTACGCACACCTGAATAAGCATATCCTTGGGGGTGGGATGGGTTTTGCTATGGAAGGAATAAGCAATCTGGGTGCAAATGGAGGAACCAAACATCGGATCAGTGTGTGTGCAGGGTGCCTACATGTGATGTGAGTGAGTTTGTATAAGTATTTCTTTGTGGTTGTAAAGTTATTGTTTTATGAAATGCCTATGACAGTTATTTGGTATTTTTTATGGGCAGCACAACTGTGCTAATGACACAGACAATAGTGCACAGATTTTTTATAGAGCTCACTTTTGGGTCTCACACAAATGATCCAATCTGTTCATTAAGTTTAAAATATTTTTTTGAGGGACTTCGTTAAAAATCAGTTCTATAGGATATATATATACATGCAAGTGCTTGATCAAATCACACAACTTTTCATTTAGAATTTCAGATGAATGAAAAATTAGATTTAGGGCTGCAAACGAGTCGAGCTAAGTTTTACCGTGCTCAAGCTTATTTATTAAGTTTTTAACGAACTCGAGCTCAGTAAAAACTTAACGAGTCGAGCTCAAGTCGAGTGGGCCTTGGCTTGACTCGAGCTCAAGCTTGGTTTTTTTTTTTCATGCTTGGTTCCGCAGAAAGCAATAGAAAAGAGAGAGAATATAGAAAAAGATAAATAATTGCCTTATATTCTTTCAATTGCTCCATTCTTCCAACAAAATTTCAAAAATTTTGAAACAAAACCTTTATCAACATGATAAACAAGTATTGTGCAACTCTGCTATTCAAAAAAGAAAAAAGTAATTATGTGCAGAAAAATCATTATGGCATAAGTTCACTTCTTTGCGTCTTGTATAAGTGAACTTAGAATCAACTCGCGCAAAGTGTAGTAGGCCGAGCACAACTTAGACCACTTCCACTCCTCTGCCACCAACGGCTGTCGCGTGGGACAGCAAACCCACTCCACTAGGCTCGGCGATACCCGAGACGAGCCGGTTGTTGGTTTTGACTTTGATTATCTCGTCCGACAACGAATAGATTTATGTCAAGCTCGGCCACGTGGATGATGTTTGCCTAGCCCGAATATTCTTTGGGCTCGGCTTCCCCTCAAGCTTGGCATCTATCAGGTTCGCCTAGCCCGAATACCCTTCGGGCTCGGCTACCCCTCAAGCTTAGCGACCGACAGGGTCTTCCAGGCTCGGCCAAGTGCCCACCCATGTGCAGAGGCGGTTATGCTAAGGGATAATCATGAGCGCACATGGGAATGCCAGCTCACCCCTAAAAGTGGTTACCAGATCTGTTCAGGTGACGTCACGGTAACGTCGCCTGACACGTGCCCGTGCTTGGAGGGCAAGTCAGGGAGCTCTATAAATACCTAGCGATGGTAACCCTAAAGAGGTACATGCTATTACATACTCACACTGATCATCTTCTGCTTCCTCTCTCTGCACAATACTTATCCTCTCGCCGGAGGGCCTTGCCGGGGCTACCCCCGGCCTGGTCTTAGTCGTGCGCTCCCTGTGCAGGCTAGGAGAAGAATCAATAACCATCAAGCCACCAGCGGAGGAGAAGATCGAGGATCATGGGCCACACAATTGGTGAACCCGACGTGAAGCGCTTCTGATTCAAACGGCTCTCACATCCTCCAAATCCCCCCCACTCCTACGCGAAACAACGACCAAACCACTCACCATGGGCGGAGATCAGACGGATGTAGCCATCTCAGGGACCAAAGACGCTAGCGGGAATGTCATCCCCACAACACCCCATGAGAGGCACATGTCCATGTCCCTCGCCCCAGGATCCGGTCTCTCACCAGTCGCGGACGACGTAACGGCGGCCTATATCCTTTTACTACAGCGTCGCGACGACGAACTCGATAACGAGTTGGCCGCGCTAAGGGCGGAGGTGGCCCAAATGAAACAGCACATGCAACAATAGACCACCCCCGCCGCATCCAGATCTAGCGGAGGAGGGGGTAAGAGAAAGCGAACACCACCTCCACCACCACCACGAAGGCGTCAGAACGAGGGAGGCCAACGCGGATCTGTAAAAGTCCGCCTAGGCTTCACCCCGGCACCGGGGGACGCCAGAGAGATAATCCTTTACAAACAACCCACCGCATCTAGAACACACCGCTCAAAAGAACACCACGATCGAACCAACTCTAGGGATACCGAGTCATTTACAAGCACATACTCGACTGGTCGTGCAGAATTCTCTCGCACAACGGTTTCCCATCGTAGCCGAGATTCTGTGGAGACCAGACGCCATGTATCTGAACGACTCGGAGAAATCCATGCAGAAAAGTTCGACAACAGCAACCAGGGCCGACGGAACGGAAAGGGCGTGCGTATTGACGAGCCAAACAACGAGCCCAATTCCCGTAAGAACAGAGGAGAAACGGTTGACGAACATCGCCGGGTGACAACAGATTTACGAGACAAACTCCGGCATCGAAACCGCGAAAAGTCTCCAGATAGAGAATCCAAGAGAACAAAGATGGATGAGCACGGCAGGCCGCCACGCCCTGGTTTTGAGAGGCAGCTGAAGGATCTCGGCGTTTCTCCCTTCACACCCAACATAATCAACACGACGGCCGAACCCAACTTCCATCTGCCAAAGTTTACGAAGTTTGATCCTACCACATGCGAAGCCTACACCCACCTTATCCACTTCCGTCAAACCATTGAGCTATGCACCACGAGGGACGAAATTAAATGCAAAGCGTTCCCATCCAGTCTCGGCTCTCATGGACTCCAGTGGTTCAACAAATTGCCCGCTGGATCCATACGGAACCTGGCCGACCTTGAACGCGCATTCAACACTCGCTTCATTGCCAGTAACAGGATAGCCAAAGAGCCTGAGTCCTTGTCCCAGATGAGGAAACTGCCAAACGAAACACTCAGACACTACGCCGAGCGTTATTGGCAACTTTTCAATGAGATCCCCGGAATCGACGAGTACTGGGCCGCGCGCACCTTCAAAAATGGGTTGGAATCTGGAAGCAAAATACTCGACGAGTTGGCTATTCGACCTCCGCACGGCATGGGAGAATTGATGCGTGTTGTGGAACGATTTTGTGCCCTTGAAGAGTTCTACGCGGACTGAGCCGCTCAGGGGATCCCCAGTTTAACAACCTGCCTGTCAACGACGGCTCCTCAGCTGCAGACACAAGTCGTAACTCAACAATCCCAGCCAAAGAAGCAGGTACACAACATCAAAGAAGGGAAGAAACGCCAGCCAAAAGAGCACGACTACGTGGCCGAAACCTCCCACTTCAAGGAACCCATCTGGTCCTTCCTAAAGGAAATCATGAGGCAGCCATGGTTCGAGTGGCCGCAAGGCAAGCTCGGCACGGACAACGGCCAAGCAGATCAGAACCCGAGGAAGAAGTGCTCATATCACAATGAGCTCGGCCACTACACAACGGCATGTGCTCCCTACAAGGCGCTGTTGGAACGTTTGGCGGCCCAAGGCCATCTCGATCAATACATTGATTGAGCAAAAACGCCCACCCGGCAGACAAATCCCAACCCCAACGAACAGCACCCACTGATACACGTCATCCACGGTCCAATGACGAAGGCATCCGAAACCGCCATCAAGGCCGACATTGATCATGCCTCAACATCCAAACAGATACTCTCAGTTGGTTGCGGATCCAAGCGTCAACGACCACAGGACGTACCCAAGTGGACGATAAGCTTGAACGTGACCTTGAACATGTTCAAACTCCGCACTCGGACGCCCTCGTCTTCACCATCCAAATCGGCGTCCACGATGTAAAACGCGTCCTCATTGAGCAAGGAAGTTCAGCAGAGGTCATGTATTACGACCTTTTCAAGAAGTTGGATCTACCAGAGTCAACCCTACAACCTACCGACGTACCCCTCATCGGCTTCAACGGTACACCTGTCTGGCCACTTGGCCGAATCTTCCTCCCAGTCGTCGTCAGCTCAAAAACTCTGACCGTCGAATTCATCGTCGTCAACGTTCCGAGCCCATACAACGCCATCCTTGGCCGAACCTGGCTCCACGGAATGCAAGCCATTGCTTCTACCTACCACCAGGTCGTCCGCTTCATCGGCGCCACAGGTAGACAGGAAGATTTGCGAGGTGACCAAGTAGCGTCCAAAAAATGCTACGTCTCTGCCATCCACAATTCCGCCAAAGCCAAACAAGTACAATGGGTTGAAGTCCCCGATGTGGCCGTAATCGACGACGTCGGCCAAAAAGCCGAGGACAAAGTAGAGGAGGACCTCGTCCAAATGCCAATCAACGAGGATGGCTCCCGATTTTTCTTGATCAGTTCCTCCATCAGCGAGACTGATCGCGAAAAAATGTTCCAATACCTCATGAAAAATATCGAAGTCTTTGCCTGGACCCCAAATGAAATGCCAGGGGTCGATCCAAATTTCATCTGTCACTCCCTCAACATCAAGAAAGACGCTAAACCGGTCATCCAGAAGGCACGGCGTTCTGCAGCTGAACACGTCGACGACGTCGTCGAAGAAGTCAAGCGTCTGCTGGAGGCCAATGCAATCCAAGAATTACAATACCCGACATGGCTGTCCAACACTGTGGTCGTTAAAAAGAAAAACGACAAATGGCGAGTTTGCGTGGATTATACCAATCTCAACGACGCTTGTCCAAAGGATTGGTTCCCACTGCCGAAGATTGATCAACTTGTTGACGCAACGGCAGGCCATGCTCGGCTCAGCTTTCTGGACGCCTACCGTGGCTACCACCAAATTGCCATGGACCCCGACGACATGGAGAAAACTGCTTTCATCACGCCATATGGCATCTTTTGCTACCGCGTCATGCCATTTGGACTCAAGAATTCAGGGGCAACGTTCAACAGAGCAATATTCAAGATGTTAGAAGAACAAATCGGCCACATCGTGGAGGCTTACATTGATGACCTGGTCATCAAAAGCAAGAAGGAATCCAACCACCTGCGAGACTTGGCCGAAGTTTTTGAAGTCCTCAAGCTACACAAGCTACGGCTGAATCCTGAAAAATGCGCGTTCGGGGTAAGCGCTGGGAAATTTCTCGGACACCTTGTCACACGAAGAGGCATTAAGGCCGACCCCAACCGAATCAAGGCTGTTAAAGATTTGCGCCCACCACGGACAATCAATGAAGTACAAAGGCTCACTGGGATGGCAGCAGCTCTAAATCGATTCATTAGCAAATCCTCAGACAAGTACCATGCATTCTTCCAAGCCTTGAAGGGAAAAAGTCGACGCAGCTTTGAATGGACCCCGAATTGTGACTCCGCTTTGGCCGAACTGAAAGACTACTTAAATTCGTCCCCGCTGCTTGTAAAACCTAAGGAGTTCAAAACTCTATATCTGTATCTCGCCGTGTCCGCCCACGCAATCAGTTCTGCACTTGTACGGCGGGAAGGTGCCGATGACAAGCCCATCTATTTCACAAGCAAGACACTCCTCCCAGCTCAAACTCGCTACCTACCGCTTGAAAAGTTAGCCCTTGCTCTTGTTTCAGCGGCTAGGAAACTCCTACCCTACTTCCAATCACACCCTATCGTCGTCTTAACAGAACACCCCCTCAAAGCTCTCATTCGGAAAGCAGATCTCTCCAACCGGGTCTCGAAATGGGCCGTTGAACTTGCCAACTTCGACATCAGCTTTGAGCCACGAACGGCAATTAAGGGTTAGGTATTGGCCGACTTCATAGCAGAACTCACTCCAGCAGACACAGCGGCAATCAATGCTCCAACCCCACTAGACGTTGCCAAACGTAGCTCCGTGACCACGCTCATGCCATGGCACCTCTTTCAAGGCGAGACTTGGCGACTTAATGTCGACGGGGCTTCCAACAGCAACGGAGCAGGAGCCGGGGTAGTCTTGGTCTCACCTTGTGGAACACTTCATGAAAGCTCCATCACCATCGACTTTCCAGCCACCAACAACAAAGCTGAATATGAAGCCCTCCTTACAGGTTTACGCTCAGCCATCGCGATGAAAGTCACCAACCTCGTTGTCTTCTGCGACTCCCAACTCATCATCAATCAAGTACTCGGTGACTATGAAGCCCGGGACCCTCGAATGTTGAAATACCAAGCCACGACAGCTAAGCTCATCTCTCAGTTTCAAAATTTCGGCATCGAGCAGATCAACCGGGAACACAACGCACACGCGGACGCACTTGCAGGCCTCGCCTCAGCGTCCACAGCCTCAGAATTCAGAACCATCAACTTCGGCAGCATTGACCGACCGTCTTTTGAATCAACTCCAGAAGTACTCAATGTTGAACTCGGTCCCAGCTGGATGGCTGAGATCGTTGCGTTTCTAAATCACGACACCCTGCCCACAGACAAGAAGGAGGCTTACCGTGTGAGAAACAAGGCCGCTTACTACTGGCTTTCTGAAAGCGGCCAATTATACAGGAAATCCATCTCCGGACCGTATCTCCTCGTTGTCCACCCCACCCAAGTGCCTGAAATTCTGACAGAACTTCATTCAGGCAGCTGCGGATGCTACTCTGGCGACCGCTCCCTTTGTCAACGTGCCATGAGCCAAGGCTACTTCTGGAAGAACATGAAGAAAGACTGCGAAGAAGTTGTCCGCAAATGCCAACCGTGCCAGCTGTTTTCCCCCATACCAAAGCAACCCGCCCAGAACCTCTCCCCTATTACCAGCCCTTGGCCCTTTGCACAATGGGGGCTCGACATTGTCGGAAAACTACCAACAGCTCCAGGAGGATTCAAGTTCTTGATCACCGCAACAGACTACTTCTCCAAATGGGTAGAGGCCGAGCCTCTTGTGACAATCACAGAAGCTGACGTTCGCAGATTTGTCTGGCGAAACATTGTTACCAGATTTGGAGTTCCGTACGCCATCGTATCAGACAATGGAAGCCAATTTGTCGGTAAAGACTTGACCAGCCTCTGTAAGGAATTTGGGATACGCTTCTTCAACTCTACACCAGCATACCCCCAAGGAAATGGACAAGCCGAGGCTACAAACAAGACCGTCTGCGCCGGGATCAAGCGACGACTAAACTCCAAGAGAGGAAAATGGGCTGAGGAATTACCACGTGTCCTCTGGGCTTACCGTTCTACTCCCCGGCGTTCAACCGGACAAACCCCCTTTTCAATGGCATTCGGTATGGAGGCGGTGATCCCACTAGAGTCCAAGTTCCCTACTCTGAGAACAGAGAATTTCGATCCAAAGACTAATGAAGAAGCCGTAGAACAAGAACTGATCTTGGTAGAAGAAAAACGTGACGACGCTCAGCTAAAGCTCGCCGAATACCAACAACAAGTGGCAAGAGGCTACAATCGAAGTGTTCAAACCAAGACCTTCAAACCAGACGACTTGGTCTGGCGCAAGGTGGTGCAAGCCAGCAAGAAAACAAAATTCAAGCCCAACTGGGAGGGGCCTTTTCGTATCATCAAGCTTGCTGGTGAGGGCGCCTACGTGCTGGAGGACATGAATGGGAAAGTTCTAACTAACCCATGGAATGCACAGAACCTCAAGAAGGCATACATGTAGCCAAAACCCTTACAGTGTGCCTCATGTTCGGCCACTGCTTATCCTATTTTTCTTAATTGGCTTCGGCCCAAGTCTTTACATTTCAACTTGTACTTCGTATTTGAGGAATCAACAAAATTTTATCTGGCAATTTGTCATTCGCAATTCCAAAATTCCTTTTCATTACTTTGTATTTAAACTCAGCTTAATTGTTGTCTAACATCGGCTCAATTGGCCAACCACAAACGTTGACCTCGGTCACACCCACAAACGGCTCCTATGCCTCTGCTTCGACCACTATTGCTGCCCAAAAGAAGCAAAAACGGACATCAGGTCCACCGAGCCCAAAAACACACAATATGGCTGCAATTTGGGTTCCGGTTTGGCTTGGCAAGACTCTAAGGTCGGCCACAGCCTGGTTACACTCACATTTTGGTGAGCAAACCACCCACAAACATTACAACACCTCACAACCTTGCCTAGGGGCTGGCACCTCGACCGAGCCCCAAAAAACAAGTAGGGTTACTCCACAAAAATTGGCAGCTAACCTAAGATTCATCCACTAAACTAGCAAAATGACCGAGCACAACATCATGCTCGGCACACTATCCACTCCATTCTTCTACTCTACTTTGATCCAGGCTCGGCAATACCTACAACTATCACTTCAACAATTGGACAGACATTCCTACCACTAGGCCGAACCCAAACCAAAGTGGGGGCTATAGGATAACTACTACTCCATTAACCAGGGCTCGGCAAACTTTCACATCAACACACATCTAATATGGCCCAGGCTCGGCTCTATTATCACTATGCATTGTTCAAAGCTCGGCAAACACCAAAATGATGAAGCAGTTTCTACTTTGCTACATGTCAACATAACTCAGCCGACCCAAAACCATAGATGGGGCTACGGATAACCATGATCTCAAACAAATTTCAAAACAAGTACGACAAATTCAAGAAAGCATTGCAAAAAGAAGTCATTCGTAGAAAAAGACATTGCATTCAAGCTCGGCGAAATGTTCTAGCCTTCATTACACCTGGCACGGCAAAATCCAAACTCCGATCCGTCCAGTCTAACAAAAGTCCAAATCGAAGGAAAAATAAAAAATTAACAAGTACAAGTACTTCAGCCTCGGCTTCAACAGCCTCAACCTTGGGCAGCCTCTTCAGCATGAACTCCAGTTCCAGCTGCGTCTACACCGACATTAGCACCACCACTGCCAGCACCACCTTCGGCAAGAACATCCTTGTCAACGTTCACAGGCTCCTGCTCGGCTTGAACAGCAGCTTTCTTGCCACCATCACCAGCCTGCTCCAAACCTGTCGAGTCTATTGCAACGACGTCAGCGTCGGTCAGATCTTCAATGTCATCCTCGCTCTCGGGAAATTCCTTTGGTGAGAGAGGTGCACACTCCTCTTTAGTATATGGGAGAACGAGCTCGAGAGTTACTGGAGTAGGAATTGACTTCATCAAATTCGTGTCAGCCTCCAGCTGCATAACTCCACAAGCGGCCTTCACGCCGTCCTTGTATCCCGTTCGGTAGGCGATGGGGACCCTCATCCTGATGGCGTCGTTTACCATTGACCGAGCCTCCCGCATATACTCGGGCCCAGCTCGGTCAAATCCAGCTTGATAAGCTGCCCCATCAACCTCCTTCATCTTTCTCTTCTCCCTCCTCAAAACTTTGGCCACTTCACCCTCGGCCTTCTTCAATCTTTCCTCCATCTCATCTCTCTCCTTCTCGAGCTCGGCCACCTGCGCTTTCACCGTCTTCAGACTTCCCTTGTATCTTCTCACTTTTTTTCGCTCAACCTTCAAGTCATCATGAAAGCGAGCGCGCTCGGCGAGGACGAGCTCGGCATCTTTTGATGAGCGGAGCAAGGCCTGTCCAGCCTGATAAACAAAAAGCATCGGCAATAAAACACTCGGATAAAAATTATGAAGTAAAAGGACCAAGGTCGGATAATACATGAACAAGATAAGCACCAGCATGAGTCAAGCTCGGTTGGAGGTCCTGAGGGATTTTTTGCATGTCCTTCGGCAATGCCAAACCTTGAAGAATGGCAGTGGCCAGCCCAGGTTCAACTTTCACAGAGTCCTCCACCGTCACGACTCTGCCTTCGGCCAAGGCGTAAGAAGGAGCGAACTCCTAAATGGCTACGGTGTCAGCCGAACCTAGAGGCATCTGAGCTGCCATTGAGCCACCAGCAGCCGACGACTCTGTCTTCTCCTGCACGCTCGGTCGTGAAGTCGGTGGCTTTGTCGGGAAGAAGTCATGGGTGAGCTTCTGCCTCTTTTCATCAGGCTCGGCGAAACCAGAGTCCTGACGGATGGCTTTACCGTCCCTAATGTTCACACGAACAACATTACGTCGACCCATCTCGTTGGGATGTTCTGGCACGAGTGTTTGAAGCGGAGTATGAATACCAGGCTGCTCGGCTTGACGACTCTCTTGGAACCAGAACTCTGCTGGCTTCCTGAATGTTGGCAACTTTACCCTCGGTTGCTTACTGCCTCCTGACAGCCCCGCCTTCTGTGCCCGGCGCCGCTTCCCTTCCCTTTCTCCTGAGCTTATCCTTGTAGGATGGCTCGTAACCTAGTAGCGTCGGCGCGTCTCTACAAGCTTGTGACAAGAGGATATCGACGTGCGCCTCGACGGACAGGGATTGTTGAGTCTTTGTGATGGCTCGGTGATCTGCAAAATGACAAACAGTCAACGAACGATTAAATTTTACAAATAACCAGACTCGGCTACAACTAAGGTGGTCGAGCTACCTCTGAAATCATTGATCTTTGGAACCATGAATTTACGATTAGACATGTTGCCGAACTCAAAGTTACCGCTCACTTCAACATAAAAATTGGCCCATTTGTCAGTGTCGGGCAAGCCATCTACTAGTGGCTGTTTCTTGCTACGTGTTGACAAGTACCGACGTTCGGTCTGGCCGTGCCTAGACATAATGTAGGTATGGAAGAGGTCGGCGACGGTGAACTCGAGGTCATGGAGCTCCTTCAACTTAATTACCGACATTACTATTCGGTAGCTGTTGATGGCAAAAAAGTGTGGGACGATGCTGAACCGAGCAAGAAGTTCCCTCAAGAAGGGATGAATAGGGAACCTCAACCCAGCCTCACATATCGCCATCAAAGGGACAGTGATGTGCTCGGGATGGTCCCCCCTCGTATCCTTTATTCTGTTGCTCACCACTTGATTAATTACAACATCGTCGGGAATGCTGTATTCTCGGCAAAAATCTTGGTACTCCCTAGCGCTTCCGCTGAAAAAATGGGCATGGGGGCAAACTTGGCCCCTCTCATAGAGATCGGCGAGTCCTCTACCCTCGGATTAGGATTCGCTGTACCCAGAACGCACAGAGGTGAGGGCATCGGCCTGAGGGACAAATCTGGATTCGGCCTCTGGCCCCAGGTGAGGCTCGGCCTCAGAGCGCGTTGATGTTGTAAACGAGATCTCAGGCTCGGTTACGAACTCGTCGGCGCCGTACTCAAAAACACATTCGGCATTTAAGTCACTGGAGTCAGAAGACATGTTTGAGGCAACGGACGATATTTGGTGTCGGCGTCTGTGTCTTTCCAACCACTCGCGGAAAAACGAATCTCCAGAATCTCCCCCTGAGCTTTCAGAGTCGGAAGAGATGACAATAGTTGGGTGAGCTAGACCTAACAAAAACAAGAAGAAAACAATGAGAATCCTCGTCATCGGCCATAAGGCAAGGGATCTCTATGCTCGGCTACCCTATTGGCCCACCCTATTTGTCTCTTCGAGATTCAAGCTCGGAAAATACTAAGACTCGAAACGGGGCTCGGCCTCTCAGCGCCCCAGGCTGGGCTCGGCAAATCCCAACAATGGCCAAGCACGGGCGTCGTCATAGACTTGTGCTCGGAAGAACAGATTGAAGAAGAAGATGAACAGTCCGTTCATCTCCAGACCTCACACTGTTCACTCAGAACAAAAAAACCCAAAAAACCCAGGAAAGAACGAAAAAGGGCGTAAAAGAATGCAAGAATGAAGAAGAGAGTGACATATCGAACACATACCTGAAGATTTCAATGAGATTTGATGAAAATCTGCTGGGAAACTGAAACTGGAAGATGAACAGGCGTGAAAGAGCTCTGGCAATGGAGGTTTAGAGAGAGAAAGTAACGGTGACTTCTCGCTCTACCCCCAGCGTTATATATAGAGTTAGGGTTTGGGAGTTCGAATTTCCCGCCCATCATTACACCGTCGATCCAGCAGCTAGTAAGCGCTCGACACGTGGCGATGACAGGTTAGCTTTGCAGAGCTGCACGCGTGCCAGCCGTCCCTTATCAGCCGTACTCGACCAGAGATTGACACCTGGTGCACCTCCATTGGTTCTTGTCCATGGCAGTTTGTCGAAGGAGATCCAGGCTCGGCCAAATTCTGCCCAGCAACCATTACTCATGTTCGGCGTTTAGAAGACTCGGCCAAAGTTTGAAATCAATCCCAACCGCGCGCTCGGCGACGGCTGAGATTGAGGGCTATTGTAGTAAGCCGAGCACAATTGAGACCACTTCCACTCCTCTGCCACCGTCGGCTGTCATGTGGGACAGCAAACCCACTCCACTAGGCTCGGCGATACCCGAGACGAGCCGGTTGTTGGTTTTGACTTTGATTATCTCGCCCGACAACGAATAGATTTATGTCAAGCTCGGCCACATGGATGATGTTTGCCTAGCCCGAATATTCTTTGGGCTCGTCTTCCCCTCAAGCTTGGCATCTGTCAGGTTCGCCTAGCCCGAATACCCTTCGGGCTCGGCTACCCCTCAAGCTTGGCGACCGACAGGGTCTTCCGAGCTCGGCCAAGTGCCCACCCATGTGCAGAGGCGGTTATGCTAAGGGATAATCATGAGCGCACATGGGTATGCCAGCTCACCCCCAAAAGCGGTTACCAGATTTGTTCAGGTGACGTCACGGTAACGTCACCGACACGTGCCCGTGCTTGGAGGGCAAGTCAGGGAGCTCTATAAATACCTAGCGATGGTAACCCTAAAGAGGTACATGCTATTACATACTCACACTGATCATCTTCTGGTTCCTCTCTCTGCACAATACTTATCCTCTCGCCGGAGGGCCTTGCCTGGGCTACTCCCGGCCTGGTCTTAGTCGTGCGCTCCCTGTGTAGGCTAGGAGAATAATCAATAACCATCAAGCCACCAGCGGAGGAGAAGATCGAGGATCACGGGCCACACACAAAGATCAGCAAAAAAATAAAGGGTAAAATGTGTTGAAACAGTGGTAGGAGTAATAAATAGAGGGTAAAAAGTGTTGAAACAACGATAGGAGTAATAGTGGAACAGTGGAATGAGATTGATGAAGGATGATTTACCTGTTACTTTACCAAGTTTATAATTTTTATTTTAACAGAAGTTGGAGAGAGAGAGAGAGAGAGAGAGAGAGAGAGAGAGAGAGAGATTTGTTTGTAGAAGTGGGTGAAAAGAATTGATTTGTGTTTCCACGAAAGTGGAGAGACGGTTTCGAAGTTTGAGCGGATTTTGTTTTTGAGGAGTCAGTGAAGGTGTGAGTGTCCAACCCACTTTTAACCCATTTAAATCCATGTAAATATGAGTTGACATGTGTTGAACCCATATCAACCCATTATATAATATTAGGCGGATTGAGTTGGATTATGAGTGAACGGATTTGGACAGATTAAAAAATATGAGTTGAGATTGCCGATCCTCTCACAAAGATAAAAATAGAACTCTTAAAGATAAAAAGCTCCCGACCCTCTCACAAAGCCTTTATTGGTTTGTCTTCAAGGAGGCTTTAATCATATTTATCTGCGTCTCACATATAGTGTCTAATTGACCAAAAACTAGAGCCCCTTTACCCATCCTATAAAGTCCTACAATACAAACCAACGCACATGCCCAAGCACTAGTTATTGAAAAGGCATGGCTCTCCGGCTCATTAATGGACAGGACCGAACAGTCGGGCATCAGGGTGGGTCCAGTTCTAATGATCCAAACTACAGAGTATTTGCTAAAAATGTAAATTGTTTAGCCTTTTTTTCCCACTTTTTAGCACCCCACTGCTCTACCACATTTGAATAATAACCAACTTATAACACATGCAAAAACCAAGCATGAATATAAGAAAGAGTAATGTTACCAAAACAACTTTAAAATACAATTTCGAACATCATTACATCCAGAGATCTGTATGAATTGAACAGTTACTGAGGCAATTGTGTCCGAATCAGCTCGTTTTTAGGGTTTCATTTGGGTTTAAGGGTTTTCCTCCTTGTTGCCGTGAGAGAGAGAGAGAGAGAGAGAGAGAGAGAGAGAGATACGTCCAGAGACCCATATGCATTGAACGGTTCCGGAGACAGTTGTGTCCGGATCAGCTCGTTTTTAGGGTTTCATTTGGGTTTTAAGGGTTTTTTCCTCCTTATTGCTGAGAGAGAGAGAGAGAGAGAGAGAGAGAGAGAGAGAGAGAGAGATGAGAACAATGTACAAAAAAATTTCTAAGTACAAAACCCTAATTTCTAAGTACAATTCCGCCAAATTATTGTTTTCTCCATCTACAACCGTCCGTGAGTGTTTCACGGTTTAGTCGGTTTGGTTTGCGGATTAAGCGGTTCGACTTGGTCGGATTTGAAACAACCTAAGTACTTCGAAAAAATCTAAAAAGCTTCCAAAATTTCATATCTGAAAATTTACATTACTCGAGCCAAAATATTCCCAGCCTAAGGACATTTTATGTTACCCCACCTAGGTGCATAAACTATTAAACATAGAGATGTTAGATAGCATCACAACAGGGTGGTTTTAAACAGAGAAAGCATAATTCCCATTTCCCATAAAATGAAAGTTCACTTTTTGAAGTTCCCATCTCTCCACCAAATATGATCATGTTCACTACTTGTCAATCCAGTGAACATTCCAAACCACCATGAAGTCAAAACACCAATCCTAAAGTCTTAGAATCCAAACTACTAGTAGGGAGGAAAGATAATCTATTACATCAACCAATTCAAATTAAGTTACTTTCATCTACAGAAATATTAAAAGTCCAAATTAAGTGAAATTCATCCATAGAAATTTTCCCACCTTCAAACTTCACAAATCCAAGCTGCCATCAAAATACAACATAACATAACCCATCTACTCCCTAATCATTGGGGATATGGGCAATAACTACAATAACTAACCATTTAGGCACCAAGAACAAGCAAATAAAGAAAGTTTAAAAAGTGATTTACCATTCGATTACACGTCAATTATACCCGAACTTCGAGCTGGACTAGGACACGAAGTTGAACTTGATTTAGATTCTAAGGTACCAAGAAAATAGAGAAGGTTATTAACATTTGCCAAAAAACGTCGAAGTATATAAAAAAACACATGCTTATTACTTAGTTCATCCGTTCCATATTGAAAGTCTTACTTTCTCTCTCTTGCCATTTTTCAAATAAAAAAATCAACTATTTCAATGTATAATTTTTTGAATTTTTTCACACCGTATTAAATATCTCGATTAGTACTTCAATTTGGTACGAAAAATTTCAAAAAATTACAAACAGAAGTAGTTGATTTTGTTATTTGAAAAATGACGACTTTTTGAGGTGAACTCTCAATATGGAATGGAGGGAGTATTAGTTTATTACCTATGAAAGATTGTCCAATTTGCTCAACATCATCCATAACCTTCCGAAGAGAAATAGGAACATTGCTTTGAAGCCAATTTTGAGTACACACAAGCATCTCTATGGTCTCGGGGTTGAATGAACTTCAAAATGGATCAAGTATACAACCTCCTATACTAAAAGCCGATTCAGAAGCAACAGTGGAAACGGGCATCGCCAAGACATCCGGAGCCAATAGCGACAACACTTTATACTTCTAAGAGTTCACCTTCCACCAATTCAATAAATCAAATTTCCCTTCCTCATCTTTTGGAACCTTCTCAACGACATCAGTCAAGTACTTATCCAACTCCGTCATAGAACTATTAAAAAAGTCACCCTCCAAGTGTTAAATTGGGAGGCAATGATAGCATAAGGATCATCATCATCATCAACTACCATAGGCATTTCTTCATCTTCAATCCGAACTTCAACATTCAACGAATCATACACGGTTTTATAATAGTTGAACAATTTAGTTAATGCATCCTCCACTTTCACAATCATTATGTCCACCACATCGTTGCCATATATGGACATAGAACTAAACTTCAAGAACCTTTTCTTATTCCGAGGATCAAGCACAACGACAACATATAAAAGAAGATTGAATTTATCCCCAATACCTCAATACTTGTCAAACTTCACCTTCATATCTGTTGCCATGGAAGCCAAAAGTGGAGTGTTATCGCCATGTGTTCCTTAATTTTTGTTTGAATCACAAGCATCTCACGATAGAAAGTATTGAGGTAACATAGAGGGGCCCTGAAAACTTCAAAGTTGCCTTGTAAAATAAACTCAAAAAATTGCAAGAACACTATACATTTATCCCAATCATCCTTTGTCGGAATGTTCCTCCCTCCACCAACTTTACAATCTGCGAAGTAAGCTTTAAATTGCTCATCTTCTTTCCCCATTCGGTCAAATACCTTCTCAAACTTCTCAGCATGGTCCAACATCTTATATGTGGAGTTCCACCTTGTTGCCACATCTAGGCACAAGTCACGCTTGGACTCAATCTTGCATTTCTCCACAAAATTTTAAAATGTTTCATGTCTATTTGGACTAGACCTCACATACCTCACAGCATGGCGAATATTGGCAATGGATGAATCCATTACCTTCAAACCATCCCAACAATTATATTAAGAATATGTGCACAACAATGAACATGCAAATAATCGTGCTCCAAAATTGTCCCCTTCCAATCTTTTGTTGCTTCCTTCAAGAACTTAATGGTAAGACCATTCGAACTAGCATTATCAACCGTGAGGGTAAAAATGCTATCAATCTTCCATTCAAGCAAACACGTTTCAAGTTTTCTTCCTACAGTTTCCCCTTTGTGATCCTCAACTAAGCAAAAATTTATGATCCTCTTTTGTAGCTTCCAATCATCATCAACAAAGTGAGCAGTAAGACACATATAACACAATTCTAAATCAAAGTCCATGTATCGGGGGTTAAGCAAATTCTACGATCCTTCATTGCTTTCCTTAGTCTGGAAAACAAAAAATTAGATAACAAAGTAAACACATCAGTCAAATGAAAGGTTGAAACCCATAAATCAGAGAGCAATTGAATGTTAGGGCTTACACACACACACACACACACACACTCACTCCGGTCAATTGAAGGTTAGGGCTTACACACACAGAGTCTCACACATCGAGCAAAACATACACAATTTGAGTTACTTGCTTTGCACTTCGAGAGAGAGACAGACATACCAGTTTATAGTCGAGTCTTCGAGATGGAGAGAGAGAGAGGTGGAGGTGTGTGGGTCATCACCGGAGAAGGAGGAGATGGTCAGAGGGAGGCATAGAGGGAGACTTGAGAGAAGGTTGTGAGAGCATTGTGAGGAGAGAAGGCAGAGCAGAGAAGTTAGTGGAGGTTTACTATTAGGGTTAGAATATCTGACTGCGTGCGGGGCTGCATGCGAAGTGCGAACGGTGCAATTCAGCCTTTTTTTTTAACAGGTGGTCGGTTCGGTTTTAACCGGATCCGAACCGGATCTGCCAGATTAACTATTATTAGATCCGCATCCATCCGTAGAATGCTTCAGCTTTGTTTGCAAGCGGATTGGTTCGGACGGTTTAGGCGGTTTGGGCGGTTCGGTTCATCCGCTGAACACCCCTATTATTAGCTAGGTAGAGAAATAGGAGGAAAAGAAATATGAGAAATAGTTTGTGTATGGACAGCAATCATCATTGTGTTATCCAAACACTATCCGCGATCTACAACTATAATGGAGCAAGTGAGTATCCACCCTTCATCCGCCATGTCATGAAAGCCAACCAATCAAAAGGCAGCATCAGATTGCAGGCGTTGGATGGGCACCAATCACCACACCAGGACACGAATCCAAGGTGGCAAGGAGGGGTTGCATGGATGGATGGATGGAGATGTTGAACTGGTGTTTGGTGATGATACGTAAGGGTGTAGAGAGTGACGAAGCAACTAGAGCAACAAGGTCAACACAGAAAAAAAGGAATAAAAATCTGTTGAGGATGATTAGTAGATCCTCCTTGGGATGAATGGAAGTGCAAGCAGGATGATTAGTTGCTTTATTTTTCATTTCAATTTGTGTGCTTGGCTTTAGATGAATGTAACGTTTAGTTCTTGCCTATGCAAAAACTGTTGACTATTTTCATAATGGGTAGATGTTTTTATGGTATTTTTAAATGGTACGCCTCTCGCCTTAAATATTTAAGTCGTCTTCATATTATTATCCAAAAAATGAGTCAAGTCAAATATCCTCTTCATTATCAGCAACAAAGAACGTGAAAAAGTCTTACCTAACCCCATGTCTGCATCAGTTTGTGAATAGGAGATACATAATATAACATGGTAAATTAGAAAAGGCTACCAGCATGTCATATTGTTCCTAGCCCTTTTTTTAAGTTTATTATGGTGGAAAGGGAGAGCCCAAGGAACAATCATATTGTGACATTGGTAAAACTGTAACGAGAAATAAATAAATGGAAAACATAGAGGGAGATCCCAACCAAAGGTCCAAAGCAAATTTAAGACACGATAAGCAAAAGCACTTTAAGAGACAATAAGCAAATGCAAGTGTCAACCATATATCAACATCAAAACCATATATCAACATAAAAAATAAAAATAAAAACTAAGTAATAATCAACTTTGTTTAACTTGGAGATAGCAAAATGAGTATTAACAGTCTTCATTTGAAAGCACATATTCAAAACCAATGTGATAAAGCAATGTTAGACTTACTTTCACTGTCACACATTTCGTTTGATGACCTAAGAGCGCGCAAACACTCTTCTGCAAAAGTGACACCAAACAAGGCATAATTTTGTATTCAGACAAATAAATAGATGACATTAGACATACGCAATATACACAAGCACACTCACAGTGAGAGAGAGAGAAAGTTCAAAGCAATTCCCGCTTTCAAACTTCCTCCAAACAATATGCACCAAAGAAATTAAATGAAATTGTCTCAAAGCAATATAATATGCAGCAAAATCTTAACTAAACTAGATAAAAACCAAAAAGGATATCCTGTATTTTCCTTCCTTTTGATACCTAGAAAGGATCTAATGGCTACTTGTAGGTAACATATTGACTGGTAAGTATTTAAAGTATCACAACTAATTAGCAATGAGTGATGATAAAATATCATGGGACAAGCTCCAAGGTTTCCCCACACGGGAAGAAGTAAAAAAAAGGATCCAAAACATAGGGATCACAACGAAATAAAGAGCACTTGAGTAAACTATTAGAGCTTATCCCACACTAGTTAATTAAACCTCCAAAACTAGTATGAGCCTGAGCGGCCTTTCCACTCATTGTTAATTGGTTTTGACTTGGATACTTTAACATGGTATCAGAGCTAGGTTGTCGGAGGCTTTTGGACAAGACTCTCTAGGTTGATTACCCCATTGTTTGTGCCACAAGTGCACCTTGTTCCGTAGTAATCCCAATGTTATTGATCCTTTGTTTATCTCTCCACGTCCGATTTAGGGATCGCACGAGCGTGGGATTGTTAGCTTGTCCGACATTGGTTAATTATAACCTCCAAAACTAATATATGAGCCTGGGCGGTCTCTCCACTCACTGCCAATTGGTTTTGAGTTGGATGCTTTAACATAAACAAAGAAGAAGCTAGTTACTAAGGAATAATCCTGTCTAATAGCCTCTGAAAGCCTAGCTCTGATGCCATGTTATGGCATCCAACTCAATACAAATTTGGGACAAGTAGAGAGGTTGCTTAGGCTCATATAATATGTATGAAGGTAATAATTAACCGAATGAAAATCCATCAGAATGAGTTGAGGTTTTCTCAACCTCCCAAAAAAGTAAGTATCCACATTCACATTCTGAAGCTTGGCCATAATCTAATAAGGACTCCAATATTAAGTGAAAGGTGAATCCCCAAAAATCCCGACATAAGAAAGACAACTGAAGAAGTGGGACTGAAGACACTGCTCTGGATGATCAAACTCACGTGGATGCTGGATGGCCCGAGCCCATTTTCTTACCAAAGCAAGCCAGGGTTGGACACTTGGACTGAACTTTGCCATTTCACCCATCCCATTCTCTGGTTGATATCAGCTGGACTAATCAAGCAATCAAGGCTGGATGGCCCAAGTCCATTCTCTGGTTGATATCAGCTGGACTAATCAAGCAATCAAGGCTGGATGGCCCAAGTCCATTCTATGGTTGATATCAGCTAGCTTCCGAAGTCTACTAGTTTATCCCTTTCCTTGCTTACTTTTAGGACACTAAATACCACCACTATGATTCAGAATAAATGACACCAAAATATGTCTAATGGTTTTGTGGCATGCATTTCTACGTTGTTGCAGTGTACAAGAACTACAACAATGCCAGGCTTGCATTGTCCAAATACTTTGCTCAAAATATCATTAACATTTTCTTATACTTTTTTTAAGAGTGTTTTCCATTGAAACTGTCGTGACCAAATAAGAAACAATGAAGCAAACTTACCCAAACAAGAAAAGGTATGAAAGACTGAAAAGTTTGTTGTAATTATGAAGGAGAAAAATACACCATCCACCTATCGTGCCAGTCATTTTATAGCAACTATACTAACCAAGGGAAAAAAAGTTTCACGTACCAACTTCTTTGTGTTGGACAAATTGCACCTTCTGTCAGCTTCTACCTTTAAGACCATAAACCTAGAAACAGAAAACCGAAAAATAAAAAATTACAACAGAAAAATAGAAATTTACATTACTATAGGATAGGAAACACTTCTAGACTAGTATTATTCATATTCTAGTAAGATGTATGAATGTTATTCTAACCCTCTTTTTTCACAAGTTGCTCCATCCAATTCGTTCATAGCCTCCCAAAGAACTTTCCCGGGGAGCCAATAAAATGGATACTTGTGCTGAGCAACATCTAGAATAAGCGCCATATCTTCGCCCCCGTGATATGCCGACACCGGAGAATAATGTCCATCGCCAGCCTAAGAAAAATATTTGCCAATTTTATGTATGTAGTCTTTACAAAAATTCTTAAAACAACCACAGTATCTTATCTGATTTACTATTCATCTTGAATATGACATAATCATAAACAAGTCATGAGAAGAGCTGGTCTTCACCAATTGGTCAGTGAAGTGTTGAAGAGAGCTATCTGATGCCTCGAAGGCACTGACATCAGCATGTTTCTGGCATAGAACTTTAAACTCATCAAAAGTTATTCCTTTTTCTTCAATGGCTGCTATTGTGTCTGGATCAGCCAACATGTCATCCTCGAACTACCTCCACGTACCTGATACACAAGAAAGTAAAGACAAATATCACACTAATACTCAAAGCTCTTGAAACACACAAACGAAAAGACAGTTTGTACAATAATTTTACAGACATTGATGATGAGGCACAAGGATCAACAGAGACGGCTCATTACATGTTGCAAACCTAATACAAAAAAATCTGTCGAACGAAATAAAAGTGCTCTGCAAGCAGACTCGCAGGAATTGTGGTTGTAACCATGTACTTGACGTTGATATCTTTCACTCATTGATAATTTCATGAACTGGATAGTTTCTGAACATTGTGTTCCAGGAGCACAATTCTACATTTTTTGAGGAAGTGCTTGAGGAAAAAATTGTGACAAACAGTATGTTTAAGGCTTCTTTGGCATGGTACCAGGCCATACATTTTCAAAGAAAATCAGGGCAAGCAACCAACTTAACCCATCTTCCTCGAGATAACCAACATAGGCCGACTCAATCACAAAAACAGGCAAAACAAGAGACAGGAAGTTATGCGTGAGCACGTTCGCATAAGGCATGCTTCAACCAACAAAACATTACCGACTCTAAGAGTGACAAGTTATACTTGAGCAAAAATATAAATGACTAATTAATGTTCATTTCACATATTAATAGTTCAAAGCAAGACAGGAAGTTTCATGTAGTAAATTTGCAAGCTCCAAGCACAGCGACAAATAGATTCACTTGTACCATGTACAGAAGAAACCATGTATATAGAAGAAACATAAGTTGCATCCAAGTAACTCATCCCCACGGCAGACTAACACCAAGGGAATCATAAAGCAAATGTATACTTGAATTCTCAAAATTCTAAAGAGAATGGATTGAAATCAGCAAGCATCTTGCATTCTTCAACTATTGATTGATATACAGAGTAACTTTGAAGTGGGAAAAAAAAAAAAACACAACATTCACAGTAAAGTCATGAGAGGCCATAAAAAGGTGAAAAGTCCTCCTAGTCAAAGCCGAATAAAGAAACTAATGGGGTTTTATCATCAAACAGCAAAGGAACAATCCCCCTGGCTATTCTAACAGAATCTCTACATGCACCAATGGCAAGTCAAACTAGATTACACGAGTAACACAACACTGGCAACTACTTTTTGCAACTTAAGTGTACCAAAACCAGACTCAACTTGAAGATATCCTACCGATAGGATATAATACAAGTACCTCGTGATTAATACCCCCTCCGTCTCATTTTCATTGTCCATTATTCTGTTTCTCTTTTATATCTTTTGCCTATATGTTTTAGTGTGGATCTTGAAAAATATGCAATATGGATCTTGTTTGATAGATCTCAATTAGTTCTATAATACAAAGTTTTCAAAATTATGAAAAAATTATAGATTGAAAGATATAAGCAATTCAAAAATGACGCGCAATTCAAAAAATGAACAATGAAAATAGGATAGAGGGAGTACGTAATTCAAAACTTGCGAGCATGGTCCAAGTGGATCCCAGTATAATCAAAAGGAAAAACCAATTGCAAGTTGCACAGATACAAACTTCCATGCTAACAACACATCTTAGAAACTTGTAAGCCTCTCGCAAATTTGGTCTGCTCCTTTCAAAAACCTTGAAAAGAAATGCTGGGATTGGAGTTTACTCTATGGAGGACTTCCTTGGTTATATTGATGCTATTACACGCATCAAGATTTAAACCTTCTCGCTGTCTAGGTTCATCTCATTGGGAAAGCATTATGACCCATCATCTGCAGCTAAACAATATCAATTTGGGGTTTTTCTCAATCTACTCGGTGGAGGTCTTCAAAGGAAACCTAGATGGTATCAGACGTCTGAAGCTTTATTTAGGTTGAAGACATCAATTTGGGTTTTTTCTCTTTTCAGCTTCCAATTTTTGATTGGACCCGATTTGTTTTCTTTTCAAGCTATGTTAGCCCATTGGAATAGCCCTTCTCTTTTCTTTTTTTTTTTGGTTTTGGTTTCTCCTCTTTTGGGCTTCTATTTAGCCTTTTTTGGAGTTTCCTTTTTGGTATTTTCTCTCATCTCCATATAACCTTATCGAGATCTTTAAAATCTTTATTTTGCCGATTAAAAAAAAAAAAAAAAAACATCTTAGAAATTAGGTATAGAACCCACCCAAAGACACATCTAAGCATTCAGCTACATGAATAAAAATACAAAATCATAAATTTAATTCCACTACTAAACTTCCAAACAGTAGTGCACATTAAATTCTAACAAAGACCAAAATAAAGAAAACACAAGCACTCGCAAATACTCCCTTCGTCCCATTTTAAGTGCTCTCTACGGGAAATCAAAAATTTTAACGAGTCAAAAGTACTTTGTATTTTTCAGAAGTAACCTTCAAAACTGTAAAGTTAATTACATGTATTAAATTGCTTATATGTTTAAAGAAAAATGCTAACCTCCACCCTTAGGGCAAAGGATAATATGTAAAAGGTGCATTGATATCCGAGAAAATTATATAACTATCCGTGAAAAGTGTATTGTTATCCAAGAGATGTGTAGTGAAATTCGAACCCGTTTGTCTTTATATACATATTATCCTCCACCCAGCAAGACTCATCTTTAAATATGAATCTCAAAAAATATGTAATATGGATATTATTTTATAGATTTCAAAAAATTGGATGATGTTATGCCTCCATTGGGAATTTGGGAGGGGGACACCATCACAACATATATGAATAAAAATCTAGTTCAAAATTTCATAATAAATCAGTACTCATACTCATATCCTTGGTTCCTTTTGCATTGCATTGAGCACTGTCACCAAACTCGCTACACCACAAAATCTAGGGTGTTTTTTCTGTCAGAAATATGAAAATAGATCATTAGCTTTGGCAGCTGTTCCATTTGCCTCTGAAAACAAACTCTGGATTCATAAGCAAAAATAAAATGTAGAGTAATCATTAACCTATTCCAAACAGATTCAATGCCTCAGAAAAAAAAAAAAAAAAACAAATAGTTACAAACCTTTCCTTTCTCGCTCGACATTGCAATGCTAGGAGCAACCAATTCTCTCACTTGTCGCCTTGCTTTCGTGGCGAAACCTACAGTTATGACAAATCTAGGTGGAAAATGGAAAACCTTCAAAAATAGAAGCCCACATTATGTAAAAGTAAAATGCACTGAAAAGCAACTCATGCTGGTTTTAGGAAACCTATTGAAAGTCGATTCAAAAAAAAAAAGAACGAGAAAATGGAAAACCCATTAGATGCAAAGAAGCAAAGACAAACCCTCAAAAATATTTAAACCCACCTTATGAAACCATGCAATTATATGTAAATCCAAATGGAAAACCCTCAAAATATTAGAACCCACACATTACGGGAAAGGGAATGAAAAGCAACTCAAATATAACCTTGGTTTTAGGAAACCCACACATTATAGGAAACCTACCATAATGTGAGTTGCTTACACCTGGATTTTGAGGGTTTTCCACTTGGATTTACACATAATTGCACAGTTTCATGTGGTGGGTTTAAATATATTTGAGGGTTTATCTTTGCTTCTTTGCATCCAATGGGTTTTCCGTTTTCTCGTTCTTTTTTTTTTTGTTGAATCGACTTTCAATAGGTTTCCTAAAACCAACATGAGTTGAGTTGTTTTTCAGTGCATTTTACTTTTACATAATGTGTGCTTTTATTTTTTGAAGGTTTTCCATTTTCCACCTGGATTTGTCATAATTGTAGGTTTTGCCACGAAAGCAAGGCGACAAGTGAGAGAATTGGTTGCCCCTAGGATCACAATGTCGAGTGAGAAAGGAAAGGTTTGTAACTATTTGTTTTTGTTTTCTTTTCTGAGGCATTGAATCTGTTTGGAATAGGTTAATAATTACTCCACATTTTATTTTTGCTTATGAATCCAAAGTCTGCTTTCAGAGGCAAAGGCAAATGGAACAGCTGCCAAAGGTAATGATCTGTTTTCATATTTCTGACAACAAAAACACCCCAAATTTTGTGGTGTAGCGAGTTTGGTGACAGTACTCAATGCAATGCATAAGGAACCCAAGCATATGAGTATGAGTACTGATTTATTATGAAATTTTGAACTAGATTTCTATTCATATATGTTGTGATGGTGTCCCCCTCCCAAATTCCCAATAGAGGCATAACATCATCCAATTTTTTGAAATCTATAAAATAATATCCATATTACATATTTTTTGAGATTCATATTTAAAGATGAGTCTTGTTGGGTGGGGGATGATATGTATATAAAGACAAATGGGTTCGGATTTCAATACACATCTCTTGGATAACAATATACTTTCACGGATATTTATATAATTTCATCGGATATCGATGCACCTTTTTACACATTATCCTTCGCCTCGCCCTAACGGCGGAGGTTAGCATTTTTCTTTAAAGATATAAGTAATTTAATACATGTAATTAACTTCACAGTTTTGATGGTTACTTCTGAAAAATCTAAAGTACTTTTGACTCATTAAAAATTTTGATTTCCCGCAGAGCACTTAAAATGGGACGAAGGAAGTATTTACAAGTGCATGTATTTTCTTTATTTTGGTTTTCATTAGAACTTAATGTGCACTGTTGTTTGGACGCCTAGTAGTGGAATTAAATTTAGGGAAAATGACGGCTAAAGACGTGTTTTAATAATTAATACCCGCCAAAGACATTTTCAGCATTAACAAATGTTCTTAGCTTGTCCTTGGCGGGTATTAATTATCAAAACACGTCCTGGGCCGTCATTTTCCCTTAAATTTATGACTTCGTTTTTTATTCATGTAGTTGAATGCTTAGATGTGTCTTTGGGTGGGTTCTACACCTAGTTTATAAGATGTGTTTTTTTTTTTAATCGGCAAAATAAAGATTTTAAAGATTTCGATAAGGGTACATGGAGAGGAGTGAAAATACAAAAAAGGAAACTCCAAAAATGGCTTAACAGAAGCCCAAAAGAGGAGAAACCAAAACAAAACAATAAACGCTTTGTTTGGTTGGGAGTTTAATTTAGTTTAGTTTTGATAGTGGGTGAAGAGAGAAATAGGGTAATGATTGAAGAGAGGAGTAATGATTGGAGAGAGATGAGAAAGTAATAATTGGAGAAATAGAGTAATGATTGGAAAAAGAAGTAGGGTAATGATTGGAAAACTAAACTAAACTAATAACCGAATGCATTCTGCTGCTGCTGGATCTGGACATGACAAATGATGCAAAATTGCCCAAATATAAGCGCTTTATGTCCTCGACCTCCACAAATAAGGCAAAAGACAGTAATCGTAGAGGATTCAGTGTGAAACACATTAGTATATCCAAGTATATTCACCACAGCTGAGACCTACTATGCATGGAAACAAAAATTTCCATGACAGTTACCATCACAGTCAAGAAAATATAATAATATCTATGAAGAAAAGCAACAAACCAAAAGCTAATGGCTTCAGTACTCAGGCCCGCCCTGAGGGCAGGCCGGCGTTTGGTGTCTCGAGCCCCCCAAAAATTGCCAAAAAAAAGGGCCCCTGGTTTGGTTAAGCTTATAGGTAAAGTTTACAAACTTGGCAATATGTCACTGAAGAGAGAGCGGTATCCGTGGTGCGTCTAGGTGTTTGGTACAAGTCAACGCAACAGAGGTTTTCCAAGTATTTTTCCATAACTAAGTTATACCTTAGTTGTAGGAAACTCCCAAACTGGTCACGCTCCTCGAGAACTGCTTTTCCGCATTTCAGAGACAGGAGCGCAATGGGAATGCCTTCCCATCTAGATGGGAACGCGTTCATGATAGAGATGGGAACTTATGCCCAAAAAACAACCAAAATCATATCTACATACAGAGATTCAAAAAAAATTATAGGGAAACGTTCTCTATTTTGTTGACGTCATTCCCTTTTTATTGTTTATCTTAAGGTTTTATCTTCCTTTTTTTTTTTTTTTTATAAGTATGTTTTGTCTTCCTCGTTAGGATTGAAAGTAGGTTTTTTGCTTTTTGCTAGATATTTAAATCTTTGTTCGTGTCAGAACTATGTGATATGTGGTACGTGCTAAATTGTTAGTATCATTTTATGAGAATTTACAATGTTCATGTTTTGCTAGTTTTATATATATATATTGTATTTAACTATATAAAATAATATTTCTATTTTACAAAGTACTCTTAAACGCTCCTCCCAGCATTTTCAAACTTAGGAGCTTCTATGTGCCCCCGCCCCTGCTTCATGCAACTAAAAGTTACACCAAGGCTTTTTGGCTTTCTTCCAACATCACGCAGAACCACTACAATTCCTTCAAACAAATGGATCGTCTTACCCCCGTGCCCCATTTTATCATCGTGAATCTCAGATTAACAAACTCCCCCGTGCCCCATTTGACTCCTGGAACCCACCTAAAGCCAACCAAAAAAATAAACGCAGAAGCCCAATAAGATGTCATGTACTATGTCCATTGACCATAATCTCAGTCCATGGACATCAAATTCAGAATTACTAAATGCCATTCCCCACAAGTCGGACTCCAAGCCCATCTCCAAAATTTGTAGGACTTTAAGCTCAACTTACAACCTATTCATGGGAGTTAAAGAACCATCCTTCCTTTTGAACGGTTTAAGTGCAATAGTTTGCAGTAGGTTCACACAAAGTTTTTGCGCATGTGTAATTATCTAAATATACAAACGTACCTTGGGTGCTCTAGAGCTCTTTTATATTTTATTTGTAAGAAACACAAATAACATCTGTACGAACGGAGTTAAGGTCTTGAAGCTCTGAATCTTGGGTTCCAAGGATTCCAACAAATCGGCATGTTTTGATCGCTCTACGACTGAGTTTCTTGTTTGATGACAGGCTAAAATCCTGCGAGTAAAGATGAATTGTTAACCTGAGTAAAATCAGCACCTTGCTTGACTACGTTCTATGAACGAACAATGACAGGAATATAAATGATAATGAATCCAATACTATTCGAAAGGTTCAAAGCAATATCAATCACTTATCTAAGGGAGAAAGAAAGAGGTCTAATAAAATAGGCCAATTGGCAAAATCTTTGTGACGAAGTGTTTGGCACAATTGAAAGACCTAGACGGCTACAGATTTGCAAAGAGGCTTGTATACAAGTTCATATCTCCAAATTTGGTAGGGTTGGAACAAGAGCTATAGAGCGGGTGGAAGCCATTGATTTTTCTTCTTCATTGATGAGTTTACTAAAAATGACCATCAATGAAGGAAATGGGTTGGAAATGCAACCCATGTACAAAGCTTAACAACCACTTTGGCTCACCAAACCACCCAAAAAGTAGCCCATACACAATTAACATCCCCATGAACGGCCTAAACAGAAGGAGAGAAACAAGAACAAGAATGACCTATAAAACTTCCTCTACTCAAAATTCTCAATAAAATGCAAATAAAGTAACAGGTCACAACGACAATGAAAAGCTGTTACAAGATAATTTAATGCAAATAGCTTTTATACAAAAAAAAAAAAAAAAATCAGTGCTGCTTCAGTTGGACTTGAGATAAGATCAGACCAATAATGATTTCTAACAATGGCATCTGGACAGTTTTGGTGGTGGCGACTGTGGTTTGTGGCAGTGGTAGTGGCGTTTTAAGGGTTTCCTGATCGGTTCTCCTATTCCCCCTCTTTGTCGCCATTCCGTTCATATTTTCTTCCCCTAGTTACTTGAATCACCACCGGCTGTCACTGTTGGGTGCAGCCAGTCTCTGGGCTTAACGGCGTTTCGTTGTTTTGGTGGCTGGTGGTGGTCAAAAATGGCAGGGTGTGGTGGTGGCTAGGTGCTGCGGTGGCTATGGGGTGCTGAGAAGGAAAGTGATTTTTAGGGTTTTGGTTCTGGGCTTGGTCCTTTGGTTCAACCCTGTGGTGTTTGGGTTTGGCCCATTAGGGCTCTGTTTGTTTGAGCTGAAAATATTTTCCTCAAGAATATTTTCCAAATTTCTGGTGTTTGGTTGCACATATGTTGGGGAAAATGTTCTACATATAAAATGTTTTCCACCAAATCAAGGTAAATTAACTTACGGCAACAATCTCCGTAAGTCATTTACAATTCTTTTCCCCATATGTCCCCTAGCAACTGCTGAGAGAACTGTTCTACCAAATTTGAAAAATTAAAAGCATAACCCCATATTCCTCCACTGTTTGATGAGAGAGAGTTTTAGAGAGAGAAGGCAAGGAACCATGTTAAACAGATGTCTTCAGAATGCTCACTGCCATGTGGGATACTTTTTCATCCAATAAATGCCATTGTTTCCCATTACAGAACCAAACAGCGAAAACGATAATTGTGTAAAATATTTTCATGTAAAATCATTTACATTGAAACAAACAGAACCTAGGTGTTTTTGTTTTTCAATCAACCCTTGGTCTATTTCCCCTCCCCTCTCCCCTACTTGATGTACCCTTTGTCAAGTTTTTTCAATAAATTTGTCGACGATCAAAAAAAACACAAAAAACAACAACATTGCATGTAGTAAATGGGTTTTAAAGGAAGGGTTAATAACCACATAACATGAAAGAGAAAACGTCACATAATCAACTAGGAAAAGAAAAACGCAAGCACGCACATGCGCACAAATTTCACATGGTACGGAGCAGCTAATCCAAAAAGCATGTACAACTACACGTATTCAAAGAAAAAAACAAACCACCATGTCATACACTTCTGTAGGGAGGTATTTCCGAACACATGCAATTAGTAGCCGAACACGTGTTATGTGGGGTCACGATATAAATAGTGTGGGCTTCACCACCAATGAGTGCAATGGTCGGCAATAAGGACAGAGGTCATGCGAGGTCACTGGTGGATGTAGTCTGTTCGGCAATGAGAAGGCCGAACAGAGGAAGGACTCGTGTGAATATTGCCGTAAGTGATAAGGCAGTAGGAATATTCTAGAAGGTTCGTGTACAGTTGTACTCCGTAATAGAATAGGATCTCGCGAAGAAGGGATCTGCATGAATCTCCTAATGAAAGTAGGATGTTCGGCCCGTTATGGAAAGGACTCTTAAAAGGACTAAAAAGACGATTTGATAAGGGAACGAGAATCTGGAGTATCTTGGGTTTCCTATACAAGATAGGAAACCTAGGGCAACAAGGATGCTTGGGCAGCAAGCGTACGAGGGTCTATATAAACAAGGTAAAACTAGAGGCAAAAGGTATGCAATACATTGCAATCATATTACTTTCCTATCGATAATTAGGATTCCTCTAGTTAGTGATACTGACTTTGGCATCAAAGGGCCTTTGCCGACAAGAGGCATAGGTGCGCTCACCCCTGTCTATTTGGGGTTCCAGCGGAGAAGCACGTGAAGCTATTCAATCAAAAAAAACTACTGTTAGCACTAGGCGGATTTTATCCACCTACAACTTCTATACTACGGGAACACAATAAATATAATAAGTTAAGAGTTACTTGGCTTTCCCGAGGCAGTGTCGAGCATTCAAGACAACAGAGATGATGGCAAGTCCATACACAGCTTCGCGAGGTCCCTTTGTGTCTGGGGTGACTTGCGACAAGCACCTGGGGCTAGACCCGTAACCGAAAGACATGCCACGCTCCAGCATCTAACCCTGCCGTAAAATCCATTATCAACTCGATAAAACCTTCTGCACTTCCCTCTCGTCTAGCTTCTGCCATAATTTGCTGCAAATTTAACAACACGCAACATAATGCTAAGTAATTCAGATCAATGACGACATCCATGCATAAACATACATCAACATGTACTAAGAGATACATGGAATTTCGATAAACAAAAGGTACTAAATTGTCCTTCCAAATTAGCCACTTTCTCATGAGCTGTGTTGAATGATCTCGGGTATGAGTTTCAATGCAGGTATGTGTTTAAGACAAATTCTTGTAAAAAGGTTAGATAGTCAATTTTCTTTGGGTATTTTACAAATACCACCCCTGAGGTTTCTAACAAATATCGATTCCCCCCTCACGTTCTAGAAATTACAGATTCCCCCGTCACCGCCACCTTGGGTCCCACACACATGATTGGAGCCGTTCATATTGTACAGAAAAATATTTACTGGGACCCTATAAAAAACTGTTCAATCAGATATCGTTAAGTTCTTAACAATTGTACTCGGAACAGTTCTGGGTACTAACCGATATCAGATTGAGCAGATTTTTTACATGATTCCAGTAAATATTATTAGTTACAGTATGAACGGTTCCGATCATGTGTGTTGAACCCGGGGTAGCAGTGATAGAGGGGAATCTATAATTTCTAGAAGAGGGGAATCGGTATTTGTTAGAAACCTTAGGGGTGGTAATTTTTATTTACCCTTTTCTTTTTCTTTTTGGCAAGAAATATAAGGGCAATCCACTTTACCCCCTAGTGATGATTTATGCGGTGTGTATATTACAAGTTACAACCCTGACATTTAAACACAAGCACACGACTCCCCATGGATATGGACTAAAAGGCACTGTTTGAGATACCATCCAAATTAACAAACCATTGAACAGGTGCCTAGTCTATAATTTTTTTTTGACATGTACACGTGCCTAGTCTATAAATCAACATGTTAAAAAGATTTTTCCACAAAAAAAAGATGACGAAAAATGCCCAAAGGTTTCAAAGTAAAGTAAGGGCCAAAGATCTTCAAACTTGCAAAAATGCCATTTTCTTTTTCTTTTTCCTATCTACTATTTATCTTTCCTAGTCCCTCCTTCCCCTTCCCCAACCTCAACCCCCACCCCCACCCCATGCCGACACCCATGGCCCAATCCCACATCCAACTCCTGCTATGGCTACTTCCTCACTGCCCCACTCAATTTTTTAATGCGCAAGTCAGACATATCCATGTACTCAATTTACCACTTCTTTTATTGGTTCATATCATGTTTTTAGCATACTAAACCCAACATTAACAGGCTCAGAATCCAGTGACCTTCTCTGTACTTTATATAATGAAAACTTATTAAACTAATAAATATCAGCTTCTTTGGTCCAAAAACACCTACATGGCTTGTGCCATGAAATCTTATCACAACAATTCTTCACCGGTTTCAGAGAAACATTTAAGTTCCTCTGCTTCATGTTCGTAACACAATCTCATTGACATCTAGATCTTGCTTTGAGAGTTGATTTTGGGCTAGCATGGCAGTTTGCTGCTTTTCTGTTTCTGGTAATCCTGTATAATAAACTAATATGTTAACTTGTTGATCGTCTCATTTGTTTTATATTGGCCACTAATTTAACCGTTTGGTTTTGTATATGTATATGTAGTGGGCCGAATCCGACAAGGAAACAGGTCGGTCTGATTATATGAGACTCGGAGCCCAAGAAGTAATATGGCACTGTGGGCCAAATCCGACAGCCTCTGGGTTGGTTTAAACATGTGAGATCCAGAGCCCACGAAGCCAGCTGGCATGGTGGGCCGGAGCCCTCGGTGGGCTGGCGGTTGGGGCCTGTCAGGACGAAGTATCATATTGTCCGAGCAGACGGCCTGGTATGGTTGGGCTGAGATCTAGGTGGGCCAAAGCCCATGGGGAGAGGCCCAACATCTATGGAGTATCCAGTGGGGCTCAGTGGTAACAGTTCGGCCCGAGGGCTCCGACCCATGAGCCAACCCATGGTTGCAGCTGAGACAGTTGGAGGAAGCTTCTAGAAGCTTCTAGAGGTGTCATGAAGGGCTGACACCTGGCCATGTGGGTGTGGTTTCCCGGAGGTTGGTCACGCGGTGAAGCGTGGTGATGTATGGCCACGCGCTCGGTCTGAGCGCGTGGAAGCTTGGGGAGCAAGATTCGCAAAGTCTATAAATACCTAAGGGATAAACCCTAGAGAGGTACTCTGTATTTTTCCACTGAATAGAGCATGTACTCCCACCTCCTCTATACTAACAAAGGCATCGGAAAGCCTTCCGGCGAAGAGCACCAGAGTGGTTCTGACTCTCTGTCAAGTGTTTCAGGTTAGCCAAGCGAAGGACAGAACGAGGAGTTGATCTTCTATTGGACCGAATCCATCCTCTTGGACTTCGAGGTGGTGGCGGCGCGAGAACCGTCGCCAACCTCAGTAACCACCAAAGGAATCTCCATGGTCATTGTAACGCAACCGTAGATCTGAACCTTAGCTTTCAACCGGAAAACCAACGTGAATCAACAGATTGGTATAGTCCCTCCCACCGAGCGTGCCAATTGTGGGAGGTGATTCACCGTCAGGTAATCGGTTAGATCTTGACATAAAACATGGACACCACACCATCATTATCACCGTTACCAAAACAAAAAGCTAACAATCATTTTTAAATACTTAAAATATTCGAAAGTTTAAAAAATCACATTTCCATCACAGGGAAAAATTAATAAGAATACTTCAAGTTGTGCACGCACCAGTATTCCAAAACTAGTAACCAGTAAGTAACCAGTAAACAGTGGCACGTGCATCTGGAATTTTAAGCACTAGGTGCAATTGTGATAATCTCATGGAAAATAAGACAGCATTACAAACCCCGAAGATAGTTTTAAAAATGCACACACATGACAAAACAGGCAATCTTTGAAGATGATAATCATGATGAGGATGCCTATGATAACAACAATAGGTCAGAAACTCAGAATTACCATGAGTATCAGTATTGATAATATGTTCACAATAATTTCAAAAGAACATTCAATCTATTACTAAGGATAAGTAGTCATATCCACTTAAGATGAAAATAAGGGAATTATTCCATCATGTTTCTTAATAAGAGGACCTTATTTCCATATACTATTTCGTTGTATTACAGACGAATGTAAGGTACTATTCTAACAAGAGGCGTGTCCAGTCAACAGACATGTTTGCAATCCAGATTTAAAATAAAATTCACCTTATTTACTAATACTATTACATAAAATTTTCAGATTCCAAATGGTCTTAAGTAGATTGACTATGCATCAAATTATTATAATGGCAGTGCTGCTAAGGCTCTGATAACACCTTTTGTTCCAATACCAACCACGATTTTTTTGGGGACAAATATCATGTAACAACAACAATCTTAGACCTTAGAAACAGCTACATTGTTGCTAATTTAGGCTCCTGTTGAACAAATAATTGAAGAAAACAATAAACTTCTAACCTAGTTAAGAACACAGCAAATGTAAATAACTAATCCTTCCTAAATTCACCGAGAATCATTTTTTCCTCAAACCTTGGTTGTCCAAACAAAAAGTTCCAATAACACATGAATCAACAACAAATTAGTTAAAATGGATGAAAAACAAGTCACCTGTCCTTCAGCCGAACACAAGTTAATTTCTTCATGCTTACTTCCACATTCCACAGCATTCTTAAGTAGGAACCTTTCTTCCACAGGTAAGTCTAGAAGTTTAGAATATCATACTTAGTATCTCTCCAGACTACAAATAGCCAAAGAAAATAAATGTAAAAAAAAAAAATATGAGTAACAATACCTTTGAATGAAGAAAATTGCCTACTGAATTTATTGTTCAGAGTCTCTCCCCTAGAAACCAAGAATACATCACATATTTTCAGAATCTAGCATAGTAATTCATTGTGATGAAATACGTTTGAGTCACCTCATTTTATTTGAACTAGCTGGAGCAACGGTTCAAAACAATTTATGAGCGTTAGTCATACAATACTGATACTGTATAAATTCTCTTACCAAGTAAAGAGGATGATTTGCCCCATTAATAACATTACCTAAAAGCAAATAACCACTGATGCCCCGTAAGTGTTTGAGTTCTCTTCCAGAAGCCAGTACCTGTGAAAAACAGAGAATCAAGCCACCAAAATAAGCGGTTTAACGAGTAACAATGATGATCTTATGCAAAAGAATGTGACAAGGAGCAAATAAGATTTAAGCAATGAGAATACTACAGTATAACTCATAACATTACAGTAACATGAGCAATGACAGATTGGGAGGTTTCATAAGTATCGAGCCCCTTCCTCACATTTAAGTGCTAGATATCTGTATCTTCAAAATTATATGCCAGGTTTGGAATAGCATAATAACTCTCCCTGAAATATCTATCTACAGATTAAATGTGTACAGGAATTTATGTAGAGTTGGAGTGCCTCATGTTGTTTGTATAGAAAGGAAGAGTATAGCAGACTTGAATAAACTTATTTGGCTGGAAAAACACATTAAACCATCAACAGATATTTACACCACAGATGCCGCCGGCAAGGAACAATAGAGATATATAACTAATTGCAAAAGTGTATAACAATCAGTATTGTTAGGATTAGGAAAAAAATCCAACCTAACAAATGGGGCCAACAATAATTGCTGCTCAGTAGGAAAAAAGAGAGGACTGATGTTTTTACTCCATTTTCAAAATCCTAAATATTTCCCAACAGACATATTAGAGGCTACAACTTCCACAACTCAAAAATCAATATCGATAAGAAATAACAGAACAAAGCAATCACACAAGGGGTTTTTGTTTTCCCAGATTAAAACAACATACGTTACACTCAACTTATACACTTTAGGGAAAACAAAATCAAGCATAAACCCGAAATGAGCATCAGAAAATCTTGCCCAGATCTCAATGTGCATGAAGATTCTAGTTTAGTTTATTTAAGTTATGGGAAACTTCAAGACCATACATACAACAGTGTCATGATCCAACAACAATGACCACCGTTCACAAACCTAACAGAGAGCAAATCATCACTTGCAAAGGAAATAGGAGATATATGGCTTTAGATTGTCGACAATTTATCACAAAATTCACACTATAATCACAAAACAGTTAGCAACCGAAATTGGCATGGATCACTAAAATGATGAACTAAATCAATAAAGATGTAGTAAAATTAAGGTTAGGAAAATAGTCTATGCGATGTTTGCCTCCCTTCATGCATGTTCTGACGGGTGAATACGACTCCATGATACTCACAAAGTGTATCCACGTTGCACAATTGTGGAAGACTAGGGTACCGAGTCTCTATCGGATATCCCATAAAATATAAAAAAACAATATTTAAGTGGGGTTAAAAAATAGGATTAATTCAAGACTTGGTATAATATTGTGAGTGGTCCTATATTTATAGGGCACCAGATACCCATTCACAATGGACACCTCTCTTCATAATAAACAAGATAAATAATGAGAAGTCATGTCTTTTTCTTTTTTTTTTTGACTAAGCAAAAGGGGTGGAGGGGGTGACAAGCGCAGCAACCTCCTCTGTCACGCCCTCGAATTTCAATTAAATTAATAATATATTCTCTAGAAACAAAAGTCTTTCTCTCAACTATATTTACCCTTAAATGTCATGTAAATCCAAACAGCAAAATCAAGTCTCTTCTTCTTCTTCTCTCTAAAATTTTTTGTTATAAAGTCTCCCCAAACGTTTACAATTAAATGAGTTTCATAATAATCAAGGAGAGGAGTTTGTACATAGCTTTACATATCATTTAATCAAAAGATACAACCTTCAATTGCAACTCCTGTAAAAGACCCAAAGCCACCCAAAGTGTTCATCATGCCCAGAAAGTTAAAAGAAGACAGCCACGCACAGATTCGTACATCCAGCAAACAGTCAGCATTCAAAAATTCATAACTAATTGTGTGATTATCGGTTTTGCATGATCTTGGTACCGAAATCTTCGTATTGAAACGTACTTTAACTGTTATGAAGATACCAAAAATTGATTCCTAGCAGAAGGGCTCCCAAAAGACAGATTACCAAAACCCACGAAATTTTCAGCATGCTCAAGATTTATTCAAGACTCAAAATAGATGATCAAACTTGATTCTTGTACATCCAACTAACACTTAAACATGTAAAGAAAGGTAGGAGATCCCTACCTCGAAGGTTAGAAGCAAGCCCGAACATGGAGGAAACTTCGAAGTGCTCCGATCACGAATTTTCTTGGATGAATAGAAAGCTCTCGTCGCGTAGAACAACTTTAGTGCTTGGGATTTTTCAAAAATCTCACTCGTAGGAGATGAAATTGAAGAGAAAAGGTGAGAGCCGAGAGAGAGAGACGCCGGAGAAGAGAAAAAAAAAAGAAAAGGGAAAGTGAAAGTGGTTTCCTGCCCCATTTTTTTTTGGACTTATATAGCACAAATAACACTTACACCCTTTCACTCCTATTGTATTACGTCAACTCCCACAACTTACAAGTCATCTCACATTGACCCAACTCATATCTACATTGTTTTCCCAACTTTGATAATCCAAATACATATTAAACATTTCAAATTTGAAAAAAATAATTATGAGTCTCTACATCCTCTGTGCATAACCATCGGGACTTTAGACCCACGACGGTTCCTAAAAGGGATCAGTCACCCATAGGTTTCTACAGCCCCACCAAGGTGCAAGTATAACAAAGCCTCTCACATGGCATCTGGTTCACAGTTCTACCATAAGAGGGTTCGACCCTGCAACAACATGGAAAGAGCGGACACTTAAGTCCAATTGCTTTGCCAACTCATCATGTCTCTTAAGTTAAAAAGAAAAGTTGTATTTTATATTTTCAACACTTTCGTTCTCTAGTTTCGAAATTAGGCACTTACCTCCCGTCCCTAGATCTATTCCGCAAGGTATTGACTTGATTGAGCAGAGATAGTGATAGAAAATGTCTTGAAATAACAAGGGGAAAATTACTAAAATGGCCCCAATAGAAAGTACATTAGTAACACTATTAATGAGACATGCAATGCGAACTTCAACAATATTATTGAAGCTTGTCACACGTCGATTAATTATCATCTCCAAAACCAAAACTAGCATATGAGCCTAGGCGATCTCTCTACTCATTGCCAATTGGTTTTGAGTTGGATGTTTTGACTTGGTATTAGAGCTAGGCTTTCGGTTGCTTTTGGGCAAGACTCATTAAATTGATTTCCCCTTTGGTTGTACCCTAGCTGCACCATGTTTCATTGTGATCCCTATGTATTATTAGATCCATAGTTCTTTCTCCACATACGAGTCGGGGGCTACACGTGCGTGAGAGTAATGGAGCTTATCCTACATCGATTAATTATCACCTCCAAAGCTAGTATAGGAGATTGGGCGGCCTTTCCACTCATTACCAATTGATTTTGAGTTGGATGCTTTAACAAATACTCCCTCCGTCTGGATTTAATTGTCCCTAGTTCTATTCTAACCAGCTAAAAAACAGGTTATATCTTTGAAACCGTAATGAATTTCATAAGAATATGGATCTTGTTTGATAGATCTTGATTAGTTCTATAATACAATGTTTTCGAAATCATGTAAAACATTATAAATTGGAAAATATAATCGATTGAAAAATGGCACGAACTCCAAAAAATGACTATTAAATCCAGACGGAGGGAGTACCTTTTAAAATATTAAAATATTAAAATATTCTCCCAGAAGGGTAACCAAGGCAGTTATTATATATATATATATATATATATATATATATCTCTCTCTCTCTCTCTCTCTCTCTCTCGATCCTTCCCTCCTTTCTCTGTGCATAGCTACCTCCTCTGTGCATAACTATAGGGACTTTAGACCCACGACAGTTCCTGAAAGGGATCAGTCACCCGTAGGTTTCCATATCCCCACCAAGGTGCAAGTAGAACAAAGCCTCTATCACACAGCATTTGGTTCATAGTTCTACCATAAGAGGGTTCGACCTTGCAACCACAACCATAAGAGGGTTTGACCTTGCAACCACATGGAAAGAGCGGACACTTGAGTCCAACTGCTTTGCCAACTCATCATGTCTCTTAAATTAAAAAAAAGTTGTATTTTATATTTTCAACACTTTCGTTTTATAGTTTCGAAATTAGGCACTACCTCCACTCCCTAGATCTATTCCGTGAGGTATTGGCAAGATTGAGCAGAGATAGTGACCTAAAATGTCTTAAAAAAACAAGGGAAAAGTTACTGAAATGGCCCCAATAGAAAGTACATTAGTAACACTCTTAATAAGACACGTAAGCACTTCAACAATATTATTTGAGCTTGTCACATGTCAATTAATTATCACCTCGAAAACTAGTATATGCGCCTTAGCAATCTCTCCACTCATTGCCAACTAGTTTTGAGTTGGATGCTTTAACTTGGTATTAGAGCTAGGCTTTCAGACTTGGTATTAGAGCTAGGCTTTCGGATGCTTTTGGGCAAGACTCTTTAAATTGATTTCCCCTTTGATTGTACCCTAAGGTCCCTAACTGCAACTTGTTTCGTTGTGATCCCTATGTATTGATCCATAGTTATCTCTCCACGTGCGAGCCGGGGGCTGCACGTGCGGGAGAGTATTGGAGCTTATCCCACATCGATTAATTATCACCTTCAAAACTAGTATATGAGATTGGACGGCCTATTCACTCATTAACAATTGGTTTTGAGTTGGATGCTATAGCATATAGCTTTTGAAATATTAAAATATTCTCTCTCTCTCTCTCTCTCTCTCTCTCTCTCTCTCTCTCTCTCTCTCTCTCACACACACACACACACACACACGTGTATGTGTGTGTATGAATGTGCGCTCACACATTCTCGATCCACTAAAGCTTGCCAAATTAATTCATTTTTTTTTCAAATCTTAATATTTTTAACGAAAGAAACCGTCAAAAAGTAATCATATGAATCATGTACCGGCAAATGTTTTGTGCAAAGATAAATTAGGGTGTGGCATATTAGTTAACACAAAATATGGCGAAGCATATTCAAGGTAAACTTTAACAAGCGAGTTGAATCCACAATTTCTGATAAATAAAAGCTAGCTCAATCCAATACAACAAACACCTAAATCACACTAAATCCCCCTCAAACCAATTTACAAAGCTGGCATGTGTCACAAGAAAAGAAAAGGCAAGGTACTAAACAACGAAGTAGAAACAAAAGTTTAATTAAACTAGTAACTATCTCTAATCAACTAGAATCATAGATTAAATAACGTAGTTTTCTATCATCATTCAAACAAAAGTTGAAGCGATCAAGTTGCACGCAGTAAAGTTTTGGCTATGTCGATCAGCTTCTTTTTTTCTTTTTTCTTTTTCTTTTTTTTTGTAAGTATCAATTATTATGTTCCATTCGGGTAGGAGCATCAGGTGTTGGTGCATATTAAGGTGTCAAATTCATCCAAAACACAACTGAATTGCCACAACATTATAATGCTTTCATCCCTTTATAATCGGACTTTTTTATGTGAGGGATATTCCATCCCACATGAATTGACCTCTCCTTTTGAAATATTCATTCATTAAGGGATGTGCACATGAATTGTCCACTCATTTTGAAATATTCATTCATTAGGGGAAAGTTTTGTATTTTAACTTGTCGGAATATGATTCTCTTCCATTGTAGACAAACACGTATCTAACATATAACAAATAATTGATTTACAATAGACGTATCTAACATATAACATACAATATCCACATTATATTGTGCCCAATATTCACCTATTGAAAACTCTCTACATCAAAAGTAGCAGGACATGAGTTACTTTTATGTAAATCCAGAGTACAAAGACCAGGCAGCAAAAAACTTAGCAGTGAATATAATTAACAAATCCACATGGGTGACCGGACAATAATCTCAACACTAAAAAACATCAAATAAGACGGGATGTGACAATGATCAAATAAATGTATATAACCGTAAAAAAAACAAAAACAAAAATACAAAACGAGAAAAGGAAACTAATTCAAGCATTTAGTACCCCTCTTCCTCTGGTCTCATCACTCGTATAACTTGTAGGTGTGGGTACCATAGTCTGAATCCATTTCAACGACTTGGCTGAAATCTGAAATAACCGAATAATAAAATTAAAAGGTTGAGAAAAAACTATAAACCAATTATTATATAGTGTACCGATTTTTATGGAAAAAGACAAGCATATGTGGTGAAAACGATAATACATAAAAATAAAATAAAAAAAACAGTACCGTAAAAGAAGAAACACCCAAAGCTCTGACAGTAATTTTTTGTTTTAGAATCCCATACATTTTGAGGCCCCATTTGATAAGGGTATTAGCCCTTAGGATTGGACTACCAATCCCAAGGACTACCGATAACTGACCTAATCACGGAGACAATGAGAACAAGTACATATTGATCAAAATTGTCACAAAACTCCTGTGCAAAATAACGTCAACTTTCCGAAACATATACTAGGTAGAAAAACATATATTTAAATATGAAAACAGCTCATAAACCACAATACAATAGGATTTTTGTAGCAATATTGAATATCATAGAATTACTTTTTTTCTTGAGATATGCATGTGTGAAGTGACAAAATGAATTGTTCCAGCAATATTCAAAATTGCTACAAGAATCCAGTTACAAATATCTTCACCTTTCTGAAACATAGAAAACGATAAATTTAACAGCACATAAGCCATAGCACATTAGGAATCTTCATGGGATTCAAGGCTCGGTTTGGTTCGGTTATATCCAGAAATGAAGCACTATGAAAGTGACGAGGTATCATCATTACACTAGATACATATACTTGCAGTTTATAAGATTAAAAAATAATATGAAATATTCCCTTTTCGTTATTTGAGGGATTAAGAAAATAAAACGGAATGCAAACTGACAATATTCGCGCACACACTTAATAAATTAAAAGTACCCCCCAGCCCACACCTGCTAAATTCCTAGGAGCTCTAGATTTGCTCCTGACTTATATGCACTCATTTGTCAGTCTAAATATCACGCAGAAAACTATTTGCATGCCTATACAGCCTTATAACCATAATGGATGCCTCATAAATAGACAACCTTGTAAAATTTCCTATTAAGTAATACTGTAATAGAGAAGGAAGCATGAAAACCAGCGCGAGATCACTTCCTCGATTACCAATGCAAAATAAGAGATTATTCCACTGGTGGCTCCACAGCATGGTAAGGGTGTTCGAGAAAGGGGGGGGGGGGGTGTGGGAATTGAATAGAGGCTTCCTAGTTTAAGATACACTTTGACCGCCCTAAAAAATCAATGAACACGCTTATATTACTCCCACTTCACTACTGCACAGACAGATTTAACTTTAACCCAGTTCATTACATAACTGAATTTATCTCCCAATTGTAAAAATATTAGTTTATATATCCCCTCTCACTCTTCTTGGTGATCTTGTTATGTAATTGGTAGAATTGAAAATCTTGCTAGAAGTTGGCAGAGATAGAGAAGCACTTGAGATGTCCGTCTTTTTCATTTGCTTGTGAAATTAACGTCGATTCTACTTGTCGTGACTGCAGCGGTTGGAAATAAGCTTTGGGTCATGAAATATGTATACAGAGCAAACTGCATAAACGAATAAGAATCTGTGCTTTTTCTGTTACGTATATTGACAGACATAATTAATAGCATTGATAATGAGGTCACAAATGGACCGCAGGGAGGGGGGAAGGGGTTGCCACCCCAAAATTTTGAAAAAAAACCTCCTTATGATCACAGCATTGGCTGAGAATATTTTCAACTTGTATAGGTTATCCACCCCATGAGTTAGTTACGTATGCCTTTGCCTCCAAAGGTAAGATCCTCTGTTCGTCCATGAATGATATTGTTACGTGATGATTCCAAAATATGAAAACTAATAGAGGGTGGTCATAATATTTTACGTATTTGCATTTTATTATATTTTTTTGGAACGTTCATTACAATGTATTAAATGTATTAAAGTTTTGTTCATAAATTTCTTAACTTTCTAATCTAATGACTACAGGAGGGGTGATACCGATCCGGTTTTTGCCATTTTTTTGGGACCGAACCGGATTTCTGGTTTGGGAATTTTATAAACCGAAACCGTCGAAAATATTTCGGTCCGGTTTGGTCGGTTTACACAACAAAAACCCTAATTTGAATGAGAGAGAGAGCTCACAGTGGTTCGATTCGATCAAAGTTTGGAGCTGAAACCCTAGTGCTGATATGGATGGACCCGTTCGTGCAAACTACAAACCCTTGGTGGTTTGTCACCCTGTTGCAGAGAGAGGGCGTGAAAGTCAGAGAGAGACGAGAGAAAGTCTCACAGTGGTTTGAAATCGCCATCTAGAGCTCAGAGGAGAGGAGGCGTATCTGACTTTGAGATTGTTTTGTTTTTATTTGAATTGTTTTTTGCATTTATTAATTTTGCTCAAATTTTTATGATTTATTGATTCGTATTGAAAGGGGAATAAAAAAATTAAAAAAATTATTTTTATGAAAATAATTTGAAAAATAACCACTTTTTAGCAACGACATTTTTCCGCTAAAAATTGATTATTTCTCAAAATACTTTGATAAAAGTTAAAAAATTTATTTTTCCAATTACTCATCATTTCAATCAATAAATATGATAGTAACATTCACTCTCTTTTAAAGGGAGTGAATAAAATTGCACTCTAAAATATTCCAAAGCCACCACGGGATTGTTCCCTTGGACACACACAAAACCATAAACTTGGCATAGATGAAAATGAAAAGGTACAGACGCAAACGAAGGTATACAAAATATTTTCATATATATATGCGTACAGATACAAAAACCGTCAAAACGCAGATGAAAATGAAAAGGTACACACGCAAACGAAGGTATACAAAATATTTTCATATATATATATATATATATATATATATGTATATATATATATATATATATATATATATATATATATATGCGTACAGATACAAAAACCGTCAAAACGCAGATAAAAATGAAAAGGTACACAAGCAAACGAAGGTATACAAAATATTTTCATATATATACATATATATATATATATATATATATATATATATATATATATACAAAAACTGTCAAAACGCAGATGAAAATGAAAAGGTACACACGCAACGAAGGTATACAAAATATTTTCATATATATATATATATATATATATATATATATATATGCGTACATATACAAAAACCGTCAAAACGTAGAAAAAAAAAACAACAACAAAAAACAAAACAAAGGAATGCTGAACCTTTAAGAGCCCAATTTTAACACAATTATCCCACTTGATCATCGCGGAAAGGTGAAAAATCAAACATGTTAATTCATAGGACCCAACATATCAAGAGTGTCTATTTGGATTGTGAGGCCGAACTATGTTTTATCTAGCAAAGTAAAATGTAAGGTGTGTTGGGAAACGATTTTCAGAACCCAGAAATGACACGTATAAATTAGACAATAGCAAAAACCCGCAAAATCCTACAAGGCGGAACTAGGGTTTTACTTCAACTTCCCCGATACGAACGCTGGTTGAATTTGTTACAGCACACCTTGCTATATACCATGAATTCTACTTGATCGTACCTTACGATCTTCTAACGTATTCTCCAACATCTCGACTGCATTACTGAGCGTGGACTCCAAACGCAATCTTTGTGTTCTCTTTCTCACAGCTTAATTTCATATGTATTGAAATTCTATTTGAAAATAGAGAATGTAATGACATATATATATAGGGCTACGCTAGGGACTTAAGAAGTAATAAGTTTGGGCTACCAGTGTAAATAAGAAACTTTAATTCCACCAAGATTCATTTTCTTATTTCACTAATTATAATTTACCCTACTACAGAATTATAATTGCACTTCCATCATTATCTCAATAATATTTCGAACTCCATGTTATTAAATACTTATTAATCTCTCCACTTTAAGATTACAGATACCTGTTGATTAAAATAAATTACTGACAATCTCTCATTTAATTAACATATTATAAAGACCTTGAGACTATCTGCTTAACTTATTCAATATATCGGATACAAATATCCACCTATAGGGTTTGACATAATCAAAATTTATAAGTTTACTCAAGGGTTATCATCAATCCCTACTGAGACCTAGATTCCATCAATAATTAATAGTTGTCATATACATAATGTTGCGACCCAACTCACCGAGACTATTGACAATTTAAAAGATCTCACCCTTTAATGAATCAAAGTCAACAACATTAAATATATACCTCCAATAATTATCTTTAGATTAAGAGCATATGTATTCATAACAACCATGAGGTCCCAATCGTCTTATGAAGTTAATACAAAGACAATTACCTCAAAATAGTCTCGTTCAATACACACAAAGTTTACTAGCACAATGAGTTGGAACTAATACCATTCCCTGTAATCAAGATAGATCTATTAAAATATTGTGCTACAGTCCTATTGATGGTGTGTCAAATTTCATCTAAGACTGTAAAACCATAACTTATATTCCACAAGAACCAATGATCCAATCTTCTGTGTGTAAGTCGTACTCTACACATTGGATCATCTATTATGTAGAATAAAAGACACACATGCACAACATACAATAATATCATGTAAATATTGTCCTTAAAAGATTCTCATCACAAAGGGATAAATCTAATTAGTAATTAAATATTAATCCATCACATAAAACCATGACTTTTAATATAATTTCTAATAATCTCCCACTTAGACTCAAAATCATGTTGCCACGCATCTCATTTTCATTCTCTCTACGTGACTATCAAAAGTTTTAGCTTGTAAGCTGTTCATAAGAGGATCTGCTAGGTTATTTACCGAAGCAATCTTGGTCACAGCCACATCACCTCCCTGTATGATCTCTCGAATTAGGTGATACTTACACTTAATGCGTTTTCCCTTCTTAGGAATCATTGGCTCCTTAGAGTTAGCAACTGCACCACTATTGTCATAATATAGTGTAATAGCTGATTGCATTGAAGGAACATGTAACGCCCCAAATTTTGGGAACGTTAAATAAACAATTTCATTGGAAACTTAAGTAGAGTCTGGCTCGATATTACAACATAACTCCCATAAAAGTACATTTATTACACAAAAGGGAGGGAAAACTAGGGTTCCTATCTACAGCTCCGTATGCTCTTCCATCCTAGCCAGCTCCTCAACTCTGAAAGCCTCCAAGGTGTACAGCTCACCCTGATCATCTACAAAATCTGACACATTATACCAGTGTCGCCACTAGTATAATATGTCAGGGTCACCAAAGGTAACACCATAAGCTACGAGAGCTCAACAGAATAATCTCATACCCGCTAACCCTTAAATTACAAACAATAGGTCATAGAAATAATATGTCAATCAGAAATTTCAAATAGCACATGCACACTTAACAATAACATATCCACATTCGCTATTCGACTAATGTTGGTGTCTGTGATATCTGTGTTTCTCCTACATGACTCATTGTAGACCGTGTCTCATTCTCATTTACCAAATTAACATTTCGAAAAACGTTTTTACACACCCAACCTCTATTCTGTCACTCTGGGTTTCCGAGTATCCTCATAATGGTTTCGCTATTCCGGGTTTCCATTGGCACACACACAAAAACAATTATGGTTTCAAAAATATTTTTCAAAATCGTTTTTACACACCCAACCTCGGTTCTGTCACTCCGGGTTTCCAAGTATCCTCACAATAGTTCCGTCGTTCGGGGTTCCCATTGGCACACAATTTGCATTGGCTCTTCTCTGCAGATAATCAAGCGACACACCCAACCTCGGTTCTGTTGTTCCGGGTTCTCGAGTATCCTCACAATGGTTCTGTCGCTCCGGATTCCCATTGGCGCGCACACACACACACACACCACACAATGGGCTACCACGTCAGGCCACATTGCGGTTTCCAAAATATTTTCTTTTCATTAAAACACACCTTTCATTAACAACACCCTAAGTGTCATGTTTCTACTTTCTCAATTTTCGTGTCTCATTTTCGTGCAATGACTTCGCGGCAAGACTTTTCACGTAAGTAATCATAAATCATTTATTGTGATATTGAAACAAAACTAGTAAGATCATCCAACTTTACATTACTTTATCATGCTCATGTTCACGGAATCACATTCAATAATTACCACATACTTAAAGCATAGTGTCACATGGACGGACACCTTTGGACTGGAAACCACTTATGCTTTATCACACATCAAAACAAGAAATCCTAGTAAACATGTATACATGCTCATAATCATCCAAAGATCAAAATACGAATACTTTCAATCAAACCGCTATTTCTTACGTTTCAAAGTCTGTTCTTTCTTTCTTTTAGGGAAGTTCAAAACAACATATGTTTTTTTCGATAATTCAAATCGAGATATTCAACATGGTCATATTTCCTTTCGAGATTTTAGTAGAACAAGTTTGCTAGATATTTTTAGTACTTTAACTTAACATGCATTTTTTTTAACACAAAAAAAAATAACTATAACTTTTACTAGAGAAAGTGAGTAGAAATATTTTACCATTCTTCTTGGCGGTAGGTACGGCTATGGAAAAAGTAAGTGCGTCAGCTATCGAGCAGTGTGACTTCCTACAGTAAGCTTACAGTAGCTCCAAAAGAGAAAAGATAAGACTTTCTTTCTCTCGAAACTAGTTCTTGACTAGACTACTAAACTTTTTGGATCGAAAGGGTGGTCGAGTAGTGGTTTAGTGGCGACCTTGGATGAGTTTCTTGAAGAACTCAAGAAGACACTCAAGAACACCAAGAACAAAGTAAGAATAAAGAACAAACACAAGATTTCTAGAAAGAGAAGTTGAAGGGTTTGAAGGTGTGAGTTGAAGGCAAGAGTGGGGTGGTATTTACAGAAAAAATTTGGACTCCCTCCCTCCCTCTCTTTGCCGGCCTCTCTCTCTCTCTCTCTCTCTCTCTCTCTCAATTTTTTGTTTCATTGTGTTGTCAAATCTTGGCTTTAATCATGTCATAGTCTTCCCTCACTTGTCATTTCTATTTTTAGGTGCAAGACTATGTGATCATGAAGGATCCTACGGCTTAAAAGAAAATCCTAGGTAATAATACCCTAGGTTGCAAGTCTTACAAGTATAAAGATAATGACAGCTAGGCTAAGAAGTAGTCTTCCCATGTTTAGTCAATCCTAGGCTGGTTGTAAGTCAATTTCTAGGATAATTAAGGGCTAGATTTCATATTTAAAGTAGTCTAAAAATGAGTTGAAAAGTAGTACTTAGGTTGAGTGTGAGGTTGGCTAAAAGAGGTAGCTTGTTGGGGTGTATCAACACATGCACACACCTCTCTCTCTCTCTCTCTCTCTCTCTCTCTCTCTCTCTCTCTCTTTATACCATATGTGTGTATATATATATATATCTATATACATATGTGTATTTAGGTACTAAGTAGCCCTAATAAGTCTAGGAAGAGGTAGTAATTTAATGTAAGGCTTTCAAGTGATATCCCATTGACCAATGGTTAAGACTTTCCTAGAAAGTTTATGTATGTGTACATAGGCATGATTATAGTAGGCTATTATGTAGATATACATACACACACACACACACCTAGAGAAAATCTAGGAAAGTGATCTTTGGAGGGTAATTAGGTTTAATGCTATTATTTTAGGCATGCATGCATGACGAGTCTAAGCATACTACTTATGGAAGTATAATGATTACTATCTTAGGTCTAAAAGGTTCAATTAGAGTTTGGAAAGGTTCAAAGATGGTTGAAAATGTTTATTTAGGCTTAGGAAAATGTAACTTGGTGAAATGGTAATTAGGTTTTTTCTAACTAATCGGTTGGAAGCTAATTCTATTTGCCAAGTAAGATTTTTAGACAAGAAATATAACTTTAAGATTTTATTTTACTCGATCACTAGAAAAATATACAAGTGCTTCTATAAACATACTTGTCTTTAGAAAAGGACTAGATTGTCCGGTGCGAAAAGATATAATTTTATAAGTCGCAAATCTAATTATGACGGATTATTAAAGTTAAAAGGAAATTTTATCAAGCAATCTAGGGTTTAAATAAGGATTTTTAAATATTTAACGAGATTTTTATTTACTAAAAATCGTAGTTGTTACAGATCCACTTCTAGATCTATCAAGAAGTTTCTAAACCAAATGATCTCCTTGGCTGCTTCAGAAACTACCACAAGCTCGGCCACCATGATGGAATCAACAATGCATGATTGTTTGATAGTCCTCCAACTTGTGGCTCCACTTTCTAGGGTAAACACATATCTCAAGCTAGACTTTTGGAATCCTTATCTGACATAAAGTCTAAGTTTGTGTACTAGACTATCTGACTGGTAAACCAACATATAATCTCTAGTTCTTTTCAGACATTTGAAAATATGTTTCACTGCAGTCCAATGCTCCTGCCCTAATTAGAGTGAAATTTGCTGACCATGCTGACGGCAAAACAAATATCAGATCTAGTATACAGCATTCCATACATGAGGCTTCCTATTGCTGAAGCAAAAGGAACTGCCTTCATTTTTCTATTTTAGGAGACCGATCCTTGGATAGATTGTTCCATGTCTGAAAAGGAGAAACCTTTTCTTGGAATTTTGTATGCTAAAATGAGCAAGGATCTCATCGATATAAGTAGCTTATGATAAACCAAACATCCTATGCTTGCGATCTTGCGTAAGCTTAACCACCACTTTCCGTTGCGCTTCTTGTACGCACACGACTCATCCGGACATTGATCAAAAACAAAAGACTTGATTGCCTGATCAAAATGAATGTTCCAAGACCTAAATGCCTGCTTAAGCCCATATATGGACTTCTTGAGCTTGCACAACATGTGCTCTTGACCTTTTGCCATGAATCCATCTGGTTGCACCATTATGTGGATGCGTTCATCAGGATTTTCATTAAGGAATGCAAATTTCACAGCCTTTTGCCAAAATTTTGCATCTTTATTCTAGTGCCTCGTTGTAGTTGTAGGGTTTGGCATTTTGTTTTTAGGGATCATATCATAAGATTCTCCAAAGAATGTATACCGATTGAGTGGGACAACAACCCTCCCACTACGACGAGGTACTGGTGTGTTAGCAACTCTTTCTTGCTGTGTAACCTCCTATTCTATTGGTGTTGAAGAAGTTTTTGTTGATCTCTCTCCTCTCAATTTCTCCAAAACAATCTTGCTTCTGGGCTTGTGGTCTATTACATAGTCATTCACTAAGTATTGGGCATTGGTGCTAACAATGACCTTATAATTCTTAGGACTATAAAATAATCCACATTTCGTTCCTCTAAGGTACCCCAAAAAAGAAGAAGGTAAATCTGAATAACTCATCATTGATCTCACCGTATCCATAAGAATTATATTCATTCTCTCTGCAACACCATTTTGTTATGGCATACCTGATGCTGACAACTAGGATATAATCCCTTCAGCTAACAAATACTCCCTAAACTCTCCCAATAGGAATTCGCCACCCCGATTAGATCGTAGTGTCTTGAGACATTTACTCTGATGCTTCTCTGTTTTCGCCCTATACTCCCTGAATTTCTCAAAATATTCGGAGTTATGGTGCACAAATACATGTATCCATACCTTGAGTATTCATCAATAAAAATAATGAAATACTCAAAATCACCTCTAGCTTGGATATTCATACGTCCACACAAAATCAGAGTGAACCAATTCTAATAGCTCTTTGGCTCTATATCCTTTAGTTGAAAAAAGGCCTCTTGGTCATTTTACCTTCTAAATAGGATTTACAGATTGGAAGTTCCTCAACTTCCAATGAACCTAAAGGTTCATCCCTGACCAGTCTAGAAATCCTATTTAGATTAATATGATCAAGGCGTAAGTGCCAAAGATATGTTTTGGTTCAATTTAGAACGCTCATTTCTCTTACGTGGTAAATTATTAGTATTGTTCAATTCATGCAGTTGTACTATAGGAAATATAGGATTAATAATGTAGAGATCATCCACCAATGAACCAGAACAGATAAAACGTTTATTCAACTTAATGACCACTAAGTTACTAAAATAAATCAAATATCCATCTTTAATCAACTTAGAAACTGAAACCAAGTTTCTTCTAAGAATGAGAATATAAAGACAATCTCTCAAAATTAAACTCTTATTGTTACTCAAATTTAAAATAAGATCTCCTACTGTCACGACCCCATCCCAATGGTTGGATAGTAGGAATGTCGTGACCGGCCAGTGGATGTCACTTCCACCCAAGGCCTCATAACTACTCAGTCCAAAAAAACAGAAATTTTCAACAATTTAAAAACTGCGGAAGCATTATTACATTTAACAAAACACCATTAGAGCCTTAGCAAATTTACAGCCTTTACAAAACGTAGGTAATCTTACACAAAATGGGGAACTGTCAATTCCCGGTTTGGTTTTCAAAATTTAGCTATACAATATCTACATGTCCATCGGGCAGGAACATAGCTCCATTTCTACTCGCCATTACCTGTAGGAAAATAGTAAATTTTCATAAGCCGATGGCTCGTGTGAGATACAACACCAAAGTTATACGTTTTTGCCACGGAAATAACTTTCATAAACCTTATTGACATACACTACAAGAAAAATGAAAATTAGTGACGAAAAAGTGGCGACGAAATTTAATTTTGTCACTAAATGAGTATATTTGGCGACGAAAAAATAAATTCGTCACTATTTTGATAACTTTCGTGACGAAATAATTTCGTCACCAATTATGCCTGTTTAGCGACGAAAAAAATATTTTCGTCACTAAAGGTACCCATTTGGCGATAAAATATATTTTTCGTCGCCGAAAACTTAAAAAAGGTGACAAAATTAGTTTTTGTCGTCAAAGATAATCATTTGGTGACAAAAAATATATTTTGTCGCCAAATGTGAGCAATTTAGTAACGAAATATTTTTTTCGTCACCAAATGCTTAACTTTGGTGACAAAAAATAATTTCGTCACCATTTTAACGCTTTCAGCGACAAAAAATATATTTCGTTGTCAAATGGGTACCTTTCGTGACGAAATTTATGAATTACGCTTTGTCACTAAATGTATTTCGGACATAACTCTTTACTAAAATCTCCGATTGAGATAATTCAAATTGGGTTTGAACAATAACTCAATTGCCTACAACTTTCATGTTTATCAAAATTGCCAATTTTAATGTTTAAAGGTCCAAAATTACATTCGAAATATATTTTCATGTTAAACATATGTGTTATATATTAGATATTTCAAATATTTATTGAAAAGTGTGTGTAGTGCAGTTGGTTGGAGCTTGCACGAAAAACTCAAGGGACTCAGGTTTGAAACCCAGCAGGAGCAAGAAAGATGGATTTCTTTTCCCATATGAAAACATCTTTCGCAACGAAAAATTTCGTCACCGATTTCTTATATTAGTGACAAAAAATTTCGTCACCAATGTGACCCATCGGTGACGAATTTTTTCGTCGTCAAAAAGCACAATAAGTGAGGAAAAAATTTTCGTCACCAATTATTCACTTTTTGGTGACGAAATATTTCGTCATCAAAATGCACTATAGGTGACGAAAAATAGATTTCGTCACCAGGTAGGAATCCTCGACAACCTTTAGTCGACAAATTTTTTTTCGTCACCTATATTATTTGTGACGAAAAACATGCAATTTGTGACGATTTTCATTCGTCACCCAATTGAATTTTTCTTGTAGTGATAGCAGATCATAGCTTTATCATAAATTTCATAAGAATAATTGCATATCATCAACTTCGCATATGTAAACAATGCACATCCAACAGCTTAACATACATAGGGGAGCGACCCCATGTGGTGTGAAATGATCAAGTCACTGGCAGCTGGTGCCACATAACAATCCTTCCTTATAACCCCTTCGTTGGTCACGGTATCTTTAAAATCCGTCCCACTGACCTAGGACACCGCTATCTGGATACATCAATGAACTTTAAGCTCATAGAATCGTCATATCATTTCTTTTTCACCTTTAGATGGCAAGGTGTTCACAGAGTCATTACTTCTCAAACATAATCATCCTTATAAAATCATCATCTTTCAATGCACAACCCGTAGCATATTTCCATGGCATAAGGTATAAGATATAAAAACATTTCATCAAATCATGCTTCCTTATAACATATCATAACTTTTGAGCATAACAAACGCAGAACATAATTTGCTTGAAAAAGCAATATAACCAAGGTTAGAGTATCTCACCTTTAACTTCTCGACAGCTAAACTAAAGACTTGAATTGTTCTTGCACGTATTCCTCAGACCAACCTATTTGTCAATTACTTGTGTCACAATACGTTAAAAACTGTAATCAGAATATTCTTAGGCCTTCTCGATTGTGAGTCGGCCTACTGGGCGTCAGAAGTGGTTCGGGGTCAATCTATGGGTCTGCTATACTTAATCAAGTCATGTATCCAAGAAAAAAAAACCAAACTTTAATTAGCAATTAAGCTACCTGGACATGGGAATGTACCTAAACAAACAGTAAATAAAGAAAACCCAAATTGACTTCGTTAATTCTTTTAGTCTAAGCAAAACAAGGTTTGATTAGGGCTAATCAATGTAAGGATTCACGTATCCATAGGGATGGCAACGGGGAGGGTCAGGGGTGGATACCTGTCACGACCCTAGCCCGCCCCTATAGGCTCTAGTCACAACAAGGCGCCAGTGATCACATCACTAAGGCCATATTAAAGTTAAACACCTCATTAGCAAATGACTAAAGGGACTTAATTAACGACAAACGGAAGCAAATTCTATTTTATTACATATGCCAAACCAAAAGTCTTTACAAGGATCTCTACATTGCAAACCACCCAGAGCTGTGCATATTTACATACAAAAATGCTCACCAAAAACAACTCCCTATCTACAAGCCAACATCTACTTAGTGCGACCAAAAGAAGAGTTGCACGCCACCACTCTATGTCCCGTTGCCTGAAAGGTGGGAAAATTCATAAGCCAAAGCTCGTATGAATGATTAATACGCAATTCACATGCTTTCCATGGACAATGATAAAATCACTTTAAAAAAATGAATCATTTCTCATAGCAACATAGCATAGTAATGCACATCCTCTATTCATTTCATGTCTACCAGGCGTCCCCGGTAGTGGATAAGTTAAGACGTCTTTCGTTATCCGATTTAATAGCCATGCCTTGCTAGCCTTTTACCACGTGTCCCCTAGCAAGCTGGGACGTGGGAGGATGCCATTAATAGATATAAAACATGTCCACCTTCCATTGATATTCCATGGAGTTCATATCAAATTATAAAACATCATTGAAGCGTAAAGCTTATAACAAACCATGTGTTTTGGGTATTAATCACTCACCTCGTATCCACGTGTCACCCGAACCTCCTAAGACAATTAGGCAACAAAACATGATTAGAGGATGAACATAAGGTCCTATGGTAAGAATATGAGATTAGATAGCTAGCCTTAAAAATTAGTCACAAAATCTGCAGTTCCATAACCTTTAACTTAAAAAATCTGACTTTGCACGGGAATAACTAAGAAACGGTCTTCATGCTTTTTTTTAGGTCTATGAATCTAGTTTCAAAATCAGAAATCGGATCGCAATTTCATCGCCCGAGCTCAAAATTATGACCGTTTTCCTAACACGTGTCTGAGCAGTCAGCACAGTCCGAAACTGCGCGCTGCAAGGTTACGAATTTCTACAGAATTTAATACTTTGATTCTGATCCCGAAATTTTTACCATAGACAAAGGACTCATAGAGGAACTCTCAATAAAAATTTCATAATTTTTGGAGTTTAGGAACTGCCTCAAACAAAATTCCCAAAATCAGGACAGATTCAAGATTTCAATTCTGCAGATTTTTTCCAGAAAAACCCAGCCTGTTCCTCCTGCGATTTTCAACCCTTAAACCCATCCAAACTACTTCTAACTCACATCAAAACCTCAATAATCATGCTCAATCTCATAAATATAGAAGGGTTACTCCAAAAACATCAAATTCATGCACCAAAACAAGTTTAAACATCCAATCTAAGGAATTTCAAGTTAGGTTCTTGAGTTCTTGAGATTTCAACCCATAACCCAAATCCTACTTGAACCCAATTATCTAAAGCATGTATTCCGCAATTAGAACATAGAATTTAACATAAGAAACATGAAATTAAGTATAAGAGAGGGTTGAATTACCAGATTAGCACTCCAATTCAACTCAAATAGAACAAGCCCTAGGTTTCTCTCCTTTTTCCCCTTTCTTCCTCTTTCCTTCTTCTTCTCTCTCTTCCACCATTCTCTCTCGACTCTCTCCCTCTTTTCTTCTTCTTTTTCCTCTTGCTGACTCTCTCTCGTTTGTTCCCAGGCGGACGAAGCGGTGAAGTTTCAGGAAAAAAAATACACGTATGTTTTATTTTTGTCTTCCTAGGGAAAAATTATTCTGCGTACTCTTGTCTTTGTGTCTCACCTATCAAGTTTTGGCCAATTAATGATATCCTAAGCATATATATGTGTTTCGTCCCGTACAACTAAAGTAACTACACTATTTAACCACAAGATTAACTTTAAGCATGCCAAGTAGTCACGTATTATGAATAATTAAAATCAGGGTTGTTACAATACCACTATCCCCGAACCCAAACTCCTCCCCATTCCCGCCCCGATCCCCACCGGGGATTTATTTCTACCCTCCATCCCTGCCCCAAACGGGGAACGGGGATCCCCACGGGGAATCGGGGATCCAAAGATTCCAAAACTTTTTAAGAAAATAGTCACCAGCCGTTAGAAAATACAAACCTTGAAACTAAATTCCAGAAAAAAAAAAAAAATCTTGGCTGCCATTACAATTTACAAACCAAATGCCGAGGAATTGAATTGATACATATATAAAATTCATTCAACAATACATCAACTGTTCAAACTAACATCGATCAATGTTTTCATCTTTTTTTTCTTCGGCTCCATTTACCCAGTAGGTTAATGCCATCAAACTACAAAGAATTGAACATGTTGTATGGAAAGTACAGAGACCAAGGTTTGTTCGTGGTTCCCTTTACCATTTTTCCAAATCTAGCTTGTTTTTGTATTTCAAATCAGGAAAAGGAATTCGGATCAAAAAAAAATTCAGGAAAAGGAATGAGAGTCAAGATCGAGAGAGAAACCTTGACAATGGAGGGGATCTTAAGTGTGTCGATTTCTTCTCCATAACAGGAAACCTGGAAAAAGAACACGAGCAAGAATGAGAGTCAAGATCGATCGATCAAGAGAGAGAGATGGGTATCATTACGAGTCCAAAATACCAGTTCTTGTGTGCTCTTCTATTTCTCCTTTCACTTCAAACCGAAGTTCTCGGCACCTAATACCAGGTTGGGGTTGGATTTCTATATCAGTGTTCAGTCAAGAATCAAGATTCAGTAGAGAGAGAGAGAGAATCAAGATTCAGTAGAGAGAGAGAGATTACTAGAGTTGAGAGGAGTAGCCAAGTTGGGAATTGGATGGAGATTGGATGGAGAGTGGCGACTGCCGACTGGGAAGTGGGAAATGAGAAGGAAACCCTAACTTATGTATATATATACTAGGTTAGTGGGGTCAGGGGTGGGGATCGGGGAACCCTAAGTTAATAAGTTATGTATATATAAATATAATATAATTGTTATATATAGGAGGCTACCGGGGCGGGGATGGGGCGGGTACTAACTCATATCCACCCCTTACCCGTTCCCCACTTTTTTAAAAAAATTATCCCCATACCCTACCCGATCCCCAAATAATCCCCGAATCCCCTACCCATTTGGGGCGGGGCGGGGCGGCCGAAATTGCCATCCCTACGTATCCATGCCTTCCAGCACCTAATACATACTCATACACATTCTAAATTAATAATGGATGCAAAGATAAGCAACCTATATTACACACAGCAGCAGTGGTGCTGCAATTATTCCTACGTCTGATTTAGGTCGAGAGAAAAGGGGAAAAGGTATGGGAAGATCCGCCATGGCCGCTGCCACGTGCGGTGCCTGCGTAGGGAATACAAAAAGAGAGGGAAGAGGAAATTACCCACTGAAATTTTTCGGCAGTAATCAAAGGATGTTGATGGTCAGATCTAACCAAGAGTGAACGAGTTGGTCCTCTCTTTTCCTTCACCGTTTCCTTTTTCTCTTCTAGCTGGTTCTTTTCTTTTTCTTTTTACCCCTTTTTACTTACTATTCCACTATATACATATATTAGATATTTTAGAGGTAAAACATCCCCGAGTCATTCAGAACTTAAGAAACGTGGACACATGTGCCAACCAATTCTTCTAGCTATGATACGTGTAGCTCTATGGCAATTGGAAAGTCAAAAATTTTAATTCTATTTCCTAATAAAATTTGTTCTGATTCAATTATTCATGTCCGGTCGAACTCAAAAAGATTACAACGTAGACTAATTAAAATGTGTAGCTTCTTAGAGTGTCGCCCGCTTTCTAAAGAAAATATTAAACTCCTAAAATTATATCGTGCTATACTCGTATCCTAAAAGTATTTACTAAAGTGCATTTTTTTTAATCTCGTAACCTAATTAGAATCCAATAAGTATACTTTTAGACGCCGGGCCTGACACCTACTGAAACTACTGCCACTTTTGTAGTATTACCCATGCGTAGATAAATCTCTTCATCACCGAGTCATCTGGTTTCCTAAAACCCATGCAACAAATTGCAAATATGATTAGTGGCTCCCGTATCTACACACCAAGTATTGGTATATAACACCACTAAACGTGATTCAACAACTAGCGAAAAGATCTATCTTGATTGTTCACTTTATTGAGATAGAACAAACATTCCTTCTATCAGTATTCTTGCTACTTGCAGTGAAAACACTTGCCTTTAGTCTTTTTCACTCTACCTTCAAGTGCTGTAACTGGCTCCACAACCTTCTTCTGAGACTTGTTTTGCTTCTTATTGCCTTTCAACTTAGAAGTAGAATCCTTTTTTGTCAGTAATACAAATGGTTTCTTCACACCCACAAGACCCTTAACTGCTTGGAGTTCTTTAAGAAGTTTCGCCAAAGTTAAATGCATTTTGTTTATAGAATAATTCAGGCGAAACTACTTAAAACTCTCAGACTGCAGTGAGTGAAGAACGAAATCGATCTAGATTTCCCCGTCGATTTCAGCTCCAAAGATCTTGTAGACACCCCAATCGGGACCTCTAAGGTTCTTTAAATTCCCCGATGATCAAATAAGGGAAATAATACCTTCAAGAGCTTGAATGTGGACTCTCGAAGCCCAAAAACCTACAAAGCCCAAAGGCCCAGAAAAACCCAAAAGTCCAAGATTGAAATCTAGAACCGTATGGGTTACTTCTACACCGCACGACATTTTGAAGAAAGTTCTGACTGGCTCAGAAAGCTGTCGGCCACACTCACTTGAGCCATAGCTCAAAGTCGGCTTGGCAGAGAATAAAAGCCGGCCTGGAAGTCACCTGCCCCATTTGCATTGATAATCCTTGGCCTTTGCTTATAAATACACCCCTGCTCTCAAGAGAAAAGGGCCCATGACTCCATTCTTACATACTTACTCCATCCTCTACACACATTTTTATATCCCTTTGTTTCTTGAAATCCCCTTCTCCACCCATGTTTTCCTCAAAGCCTTGAGAAAGTTATCACTAACATTCTCTAGGCATCACCCTTTCTACCAAACATCCCTTCCTTTTTCTTTCAAAGCTTAGTATTCTACTTGCTTTGGAACTTTAATATTCCAAAACTCCAGGTTCTCAAGACATCCGCAATTTCAGGCCTATTCAAGCTCGAAACCAAAGGTAAAAACAAGTTTTTTTGGGCCAAGCTCAGCTTTGGCCATGAGGGGGGCTTTCTGTAGTCAGGCTTGACCTTTTGTTAAGTTCTGATTCGAAAAACTGTTTTCAAAAACTAAAACAACCACTGTGTCAGACCCACTACACCGTGCGGTATTCACGTACACCGCACGATGTAGTCTGCAACCTCACACGATATTTTGAAGCCTCTGGTTCGTTTGTTCTGACTGTCTTGATCATACTTTCTTGTTGTTAGATCCGTTATTATTGCTCAGATGATGCTGCAGGTATACTTTAGGATGAGGTTATACCTAAAAGTCGTGTTTTATCTTCTAAAAGTAACTTCTTTGATTGTCCAAATGGATTAAGTACATCAAAAAGGTTTTTTTAATCAAAAAAATAAGAAAGCTGTTTAGAGTTAATGACTTGGAGGGTATGACGTTATTCTGAAATATGCAAACCATTATGGTTCCGTTCGTTTAAGGGTTTTGGATTTTGAATTTTAATTATTATCTTATTTTTCTCCAATCGTTACTTTCATTTTTCTCTCTATTTCTCTCCAATCATTACCTTTTTTTTTTGATCCGCTCCAATCATTACCTCTATTTCTAATTATTACTCTATTTCTCTCTATACTCATTACCTATAAACCTAATCATTACCCATATTTTTAATCATTATATGTTGTAGTGCTAGTTACGAAATTTATAGTTCCTTAAAACTCTTTAGTGGATGAATTTTTGCCTTGTTGATTTATAGTAAAACGCTGATGTTTGCTTTCTTTTGCTAAATATTTAGCTTGTTGATTTATGATGAAACTTTATTGAATCTATGGATCAGTGTTAGGAAAGAAGTGTTTAAAGTAGTAAAATAGTGGAATAACTTATACTGATGTAAAGGATGCCAACAATAATGAGGGTAAATTCAATTCTCTCTTTGTAATAATTACATTATAAAATTTTACTTTTAATAAAATTAAAATGTAACTTTTTCAGGTCAAAAAAAATAATTACGTTATTGCTTGAGGCCATTGCGGTTAAGTCATTTTTTGTCGGTGTACATTATCTTCCTTTTTTCGTTGTACAATTTATTTGCAGTTCATGGCATCCACCTTTGCCACGGATTCGGGGATGTTACAAAGCAGCTCCCTATAGAGCGTTGCATAGCGCATTAGGACCATACAAATGTGTTTTTAGCGGTCCGGATTGAAACAAAAACTCTTCTAGAAAAGAAGCAAGTCTTCCCTAGAAAAGTTTGTTTTCATTTTCGGACCATTGATTACCGAGATGGACGGTACAGATGCGCCCTACAAGATACTCTACAGAGAGCTGCTCATGAGTAACTATTTTTGACATTGAGACCAATATTTTCTCTCTGCACATTACCCAAAAAACTCTTCTAATTAAATTTTCTTTCTAATTATTACTTCTACTTCTCTGTAAATCTCTCTTCACTCATTACCCAAAAAACTTTTCTAATCAAGTCTCAAAATGAACATGTACATGTCTAGTCTATGAAAAGAAAATTTCCACATTTGGACAAAAATGATGTGGGAGTCCTTCAGTTCCTTTTTTTTTTTTGGCTTTAATGGTCCCTTCAATTCAGCCTCACGACTAACGTGCGACAATTCTGGATTAATCCTTTTTATAAAGTTCCTATGCCACAGAATAGAAACAAAACATGAGAATATAAATAGTACTACTAGTACAAGAGTGGAATAAACGTGACCAATTACACTTTTTTAATAATGTTGGTTTACCAACCGAAGACCCCATGTAGCACTATATTTAATCATTGCATGCGGTGTACTCAAACGCGTTGTCAAACTGAAACCTTTTAGATCACAGTCAAGCCAATACACGTTATAATTGAAACATAAAACATGTTTTTTTCATGAATATGCATATCACCTATATATGGTTATGGTTTTCTGAATTAAGTTGAACCAAGGCAACAAAAAAAAGAGCCATCACATTTCCAATTTGCATCAGCTTCATTTTCCAAATCGATCGAATTAGCTTCATAAATCAATTTGAACCAATGGATTGCGATGGCAGTAACAGTTTCTCAAAGAATAATTACATGATATTGAGACCAGATGAAATTGATGTTTTTGATCTGGTTGGGGTGCTGTTTTCCAGCGATTTGGAGAAGAGAAAAGGTGTTCATTGTCAAGCATGGAGGGGGGAAAGTTTCCAGCGTAGGTGGATCATATTTGTGTCAATATCAATGCAAAAGTTTCTGAGGTCAGTGGCAAAACCAATGGCATGTTTTGGGTCTGTGGTGGAGATGTGGCTGAACCTCCTGTCTTGTAACCATAACTTTAGCATGCTTCTGTTGAATATCTTGCAAGGTTAGTGTGTTTTTTCCTTTTGATAATCCTCCCATGTGACTCTCATGTGATGCAGACGATCTTATTGTTTGGGCATCCATATCCATACCCACCTTAACAAGAGAAATGGATGACTAATGCTATTTAATCAAGCCTCTAACCAATATCCAATCAACACTTGACTTTTAATTTAGCATTGACGATTAGTACATTGATAATGGGTCGGATAATCAAGTGTGACCGTGTGAGTCATCCTACTTAATTAATATGATATGAGCATCTCTTGAGTACATCGTCACATTAAAAGTTCTTGATTCAGTTGCACCATCAGATGAAGTTGTTATGAAATTGTCAATTTTAACGGATTGTCAGGGTTACCATAGTTGGGGGGCCCTATACTCTTGCTTTACAAAATACCATCGAGATGCCTTATCATATTTTTCGATATCCAGCAATTGATCTAGGAGAAATGCTATAATAAGCATTCTTATTTATGTGCGTACAGTATACTCCTCATTGAACCGATTTGAACTCATATTGTTTTGCATTTGTTGTATAAAGATTCACAACATTTGGATTTGTAACATACAAACGTTACGAATTTAATTATATTTAAATGTGACTGAAAAATATTATAAATTCAAGACTAATGTTATGAATTTTATGCAAAGCATTATGAATACTCTAGGCGGTTCACGAGGCACATATCGTAGACAACCAAATATAAGATGTGTATTAAAGCTTCTCCGTTGATCGGGATATCAACAATTAAGGCTAGTATATATCGAAAACCTTGCTACATTGATCATACACATGATTCAGTGTACTTCCACGTGATTTAGAATTGTGTTAGGCTTAATTATTGCTAAGCCCGACTTTAATTTGTACCCCTCTCTGTTCTTAGTATCAGGCTGTCTCAATAGTTGACATTCTTTTAGTATTCCTTCCCCCTTTCAGCTCACAAATTAATTAAATTTAAACTTAATTTTTCATCGTTCTTATGCATTTTCTATTTTCTTTTTGGCATGATAGATAAGCTAACTCACTAAATATCCAACTAAACATGTGATTTTGTGAAAAAGACTGAATTAAATCAGGAGAGGTACGTAATTGTGTTTTGTAGGGAAGGTGGTGATGCCTGATAAAAACTCAGCAACATTCTTGTCGTTTATTGGGAATCTCGACAAGCGGGTGGAGTTAGACAAAAACATCAAACATGGTGATATCAGATACTATGGGGCACTCTCAATGATGGCTTCTAAAGCATCCTATGAGAACAAAGCCTACATTGAAACTACAGTCAATGACCTCTGGAAGGTATACAATTCATTACCTTCGAATGTTTTTGAGTAATGCTAGGTACCCATAAAAGGTACCGCAAAAGTGCCTCGAATATAGAAATTAATGGTTCAGATTCATTGTGAAAAGCCTACTCAAGAATTGTGACCCCATTGTCTGTTGGGACTTGGGACATTATAAAGCGTTAGGATCGCTTATGGTAAACGTTTTGTATTTTGTGGTTAATATTACTATGACGCATGCATGACACTATAAATAAGTAATTTTGAAAATGTTATATTTCATTTTAAAAATATTATGTGTCATGTGATAAAAATTGTTACGTTTTTTTACAGTGCATGTTATTCATGCCCTTTTGTGGTATTGATTCGTTACATGTTTTGATGTTGTTACAGCTTCATGTGGTTTGTGTTATACTCCTTATGAAAATACGTGCAATTCTAAGATTAAAAAAATAAAGTAATTCTATGCATAAAATTTTCAATTTCTTTGTACCAAGTTGAAGATCAAGATAAATTCTTTAATTAAAATGGTGCAAAAAAGTTTTTAAAATTATTCACAAAAGTTCTTCCTTATGTGATCCGAACTATTAGGTTTTTCATAAGGGACACTTAACAAAAGATGGAGAGAGTTCTTTTTTCTGACAAAAGTAAATCGAATATATGGTGTATATCTCTGGACAATTTGAGGGATAGTTTAGAAGTTCCCCTTTTTCTATCTACTAGTGCCATTGCTAAATTTCACCGTACATCAATTTTGTTTTTGAACGGACCGTACATCAAATTTTCACGTACAAATATTTGAGTGTCTATCTTCTGAGTTCTAATCTCATTTTTTATCTGTCTGTGCAGATGGAATTCTTGGGTGCATTTAGTTTTTGGAATGGTGAGAACCATTATTTCATATTGTTTTTTATTAGATCGAAAATCACAAGCTAATTCAAGTAGTAATAGTTAACTAGCTAGGTTTTGAAAACAAAAACACCTATAGCCTCCAAATTCTTCAAATTTCATCACTTTGGTCCCTGCAGTCTTAATTTCATTAACTATATGCTCCTTGCTATCTATCTTTTCTTTGGATCTGGGCGGCATAGGATTGTCGGGGTGTGTAAGTGTCAACTTTGTTGGGATATATTCTCCTTGGCATGATGCCTTAGTGCCTTTGATCCTTTTAACCTTTGTATGTTCCTTCAAAGATTGATTAAAAAAAAGTTTTGCTGTTAAAAAAAAAAAAAACTATGCCCCTTAAGCCCAAATCCTGAAATTTCAGATGGCTTTATAAATCATTGATGGAATTGCAATGATATACTTTTCATGTTGATCATGATGAATGTGTTTCATGTCGCTTAGTCTTCCCAGTATTTCAATCTCTTAGTTTTATTATTGACATTATGGTGTTTAACATTAGATTTTAACTATGGGAACTATAGTGATACTGCGCACATACTTTTGGATTTGGTTAATTAAGAAATGATGATTTTGAACAAGCCTAAAAATTTCAAAAACAAAATTTGCAAAATTGACGCTAGTACGAACACGAACCTTAGACTTCAAAATCATATACCTTCACACATATTCATTGACCGATTGAAATCTATTTTGCAGATTACCAAGAGAAAGCTACAACACAAGCATTTATGTTTCGCGATAAGAACGCCTCCTCCGATTTAATCATTGTGGCATTCAGAGGAACAGAGGCTTTTGATGCAGATGCATGGTGCACAGACTTTGACATCTCTTGGTATGAGCTCCCTGGCAAGGGAAAGGTTCATGGAGGTTTTATGAAGGCTCTAGGCATGAAAAAGAACCAAGGTTGGCCCAAGGAAATCGAACAAGATAACCATAACCAACCACCAGGGGCTTACTATGCCATAAGAGAAAAGTTGAGGGACCTATTGCAAACAAATGACGAAGCCAGATTTATATTGACTGGGCACAGCTTGGGAGGTGCCTTGGCAATTTTATTTGCAGCAGTTTTGGCAATGCACGAAGAGGTAGGGTTGCTTGGGAGATTAGAGGGGGTTTATACATTTGGACAACCAAGAGTTGGAGATGAGAAATTTGGAGAGTTTATGACTACACAATTGGAAAAATATACAATTCCGTATAATTGGTTTGTTTACAGTAATGATATGGTGCCTAGGTTGCCTTATGATGACTCAACACTTATGTTTAAGCACTTTGGGACGTGCTTATATTTTAACAGCTTTTATCAAGGCAAGGTGAGCATCTCTCTCTCTCTCTCTCTCTCTCTCTCTCTCTCACACACACACACACACACACACACACACACACTCACTGGACGTGAGTATTGAGTATATCAAATGTTACTTCTTCTGTCTCAAACACATGCATAAACTATAGGTACACTTACATTATCTCCCTAATTACTAAATTTTCCAATTAAGCCGTACGTTGAACTATGGAATTGTAGTTACCTGTCAATCATGGAACTCAAGTGGTTCGACTTCCACCCATGAGCTACATGAATTCCTGTGTTGGGCGACTCTTCACGGATTTTGCCCGAACTTTAATTGTCAACCATGCCCCTCTGCTTGATACGTGGTAGGTTAGTAAACAGTAAAATTAGTTTCCTGAGTATCAAATTACAAAAAAAATGTGGAACTTTCCAATATGGCCCAAGTTTGTTGACCCATATGTACAGAGTCCTCAGGCACTTGCATTTGTGGTCGAGCTTTATGACAAGAAAATGGCACATGAGCCTAAATTTTTTTTACTGACCCTTCATGTATTATCTTATCCGAATTGTCTTTTCAAGCGTTACATCTAGTTTTTCTTTTGTCCTATCAAGAAAGGAAATACTACATTTTAGTGGGTAACTATTGGTGACCCCTGACTTACCAAACACGTCCTCAAGTGTAGCATTACAAGTTCCTTCAACAATATCATGTGGCTTTCTCCTTTAAATACTAGGCAAAGATTAAACAGGACATCAATAAGAAAGTCTGAAATTTGGAAAATAATTTTTAACCTCTTGAGGTTTGGTGATGCATTCCAATTACACCCAATCGTTTGAAATGCTTATACTAATTGTGTTGGACCCATGCCCACCCTGTAATCCCACACAAATAATCGGAGTCCTTTAATTCGTTAAAATATATTATTAAGAGCCCTCGTCAAAAATAGCTAGGCTCAGTTGCATATCAGTAAAGGCCTAATCGACTCGTTAAATTTTTGTCTCTAAATTTGCAGGGCCCTTAAAAAATTGTTTTAAACAAATTAAATGATTTTGATTATTTGTGTGGAATACCGAAGTGGGTGTAATTAATTAAAATGCATCACCAAACCGTAGGGGTTTAAAAATCATATTCCAAAACTAAAGGGGGAATCTGTAGTTACAGGAAACCTTGGGGGGTGTCAGTGATATTTTCTCCTAAGGGTAAAAGTAAAATTGCGATATACCTTAAGGTAATTTACTCTGTTATTTGCTGAGAAAAAAAAAAAATTTACTCTGTTATTCTAAATTGCTAGTCTCTTTTAACAATTTTGGACGACTCAAAGATTTTTTTTTTTCAATTTATAACATTTTTTAGATTTTAATATAGATCTAGTTTGATAGATCGCGTAGTTTATCAGACAGTTTTCGAAATGAATAAAAAAAAATTATAGACTGTTAAACATATGCAATTTTTTTAAGTGGTGCAACTGTCTAAAAGCGATGAACATTTTGGTATAGATGGACTATAATTCAACCTCTAGTAAAGATTTCTTCTCATCTATGTAAACCCTTCTACAAGAACATATACTAACACAAATAACTTGCAAACGCATTCACATTCCCACTGGGTTGGTGTGGAAACCTGACATGAATTAATGGGCTCATATGAATGTGAGTTTGTGTGTAAAGTATTTATGCAAATGTGTGGTTGTAGACTTGTTGCATCGAAACATAAGTATTTGCCACTGTGATGCAGATTGTAACCGAAGAACCAAACAAGAACTATTTCTCACCACTGGCAATAATACCAAAGGCCATAAATGGCATTTGGGAGCTGATGAGAAGCTTCATTATTCCTCACACAATGGGCCCAGACTACAAAGAGGGCTTCGTTCTTCGACTTCTCCGGTCCATTGGATTGGTTATTGCAGGCGTATCCGCTCATTCCACACAAGATTATGTTAATGCCACCCGTTTGAGTTCCCCTCACGTATATTCATTGGTTTATCATGCCAAAAAGCACCAATAGAGGCATTGCATAGAATTTTTTTTTTTTTTTGGGGGGGGGGGAGAAACCAATGATACAATGTGCTTACTTTTTTGTATTGGGAACACCTAAGGTATCCCCTCTTACAGCATTTTCATGTTATGCCTCTGAATGGTTATTGTTTCCATGTTTGTTTTATGAGCCATGAGAGTTGCGACTACTTAAGGGGTGTACTTCTCCTAAATTAGATGAATTTTTAGGGTGAGTTATCATATTGCATGACAAGTGGAATCTAAAAGTATAAGATTGTGATTAAAGTAAGAATATTTCACTCAAGGTGAAACTTTTTTTGGAATAGGCAGTTTTGTGGTCCCAATTTTTCTCTCTTTTCAAAACTTTTTTTTTACTATGATCGAGATTTGTTGATTTTTGCAATTTTTCTCATTGACATAAATGATTTATCCTATAAAGTTTGTTAAAAAAAAATTCACTAAACTTCAAAGATATCAATCGTCATTAGTATTAGTTTGTGAGAAGCACCACCTTTAGCATTCATAGATGAAAAACATCAAACAAAATACAAACGAATTTACATATTTTCCGTTAGGTCTACATGTCATTCTTTTTCTTTCTGGAAAAATCTTCTGAAACGAAAAATTTAATATTGGCGTAGGTTAGCTTAGCTTCTTGTTTGGTTATTTTCCTAACAAGGACTGAATGTATCATGAGATGTGTTAGAAAGAACATGTAACTATCCATTTAAGATAGATTTTAAAACCAAACTATCATGTAATTATGTCTAAGGTTCTATTTCCTCAATGAAGATGATTTTTCCTTAGGCGTTGACAATTAAAAGAAAAAAGTAATCGAAATATTTGAAATTAACTTGCAAATCACAAGAATTACTATAGATCCGCAGTTAAATCAAAGAATTCCAACAACTTACAATCCATCTCTTTGCCCATGGATATTCGATCGGTATGAGAAATGAAGCATTCTAAAGCTAAAACAAATTTCATCCTCTAGTACTGCTACTTGTATTGTTTGGGTTTGGTTTAGTTTGGTAAGTACTGCTACTTGTACAATTATCGCTACCAATACATTAAAGGGAGAATTTTTGCCAGGTCCACTATGCCACTTTCCAAACCCACTAAGTCCACTTCTAAATTCTATAACCCTTTAAGTCCACTAACCTATTAATAATGATATAGTAACCCTGGTTAGTCTAATATACCCCTGTTTTGAAAAAAAAATTTGTCCCATTTTTTCCTCCATTTCAAATAGATCCAATTCATCCCCTTACAAACCCCCGCCCCCTTTACAGACGAATCAGATTCTTGGTGAGAAACCATAAATGATTTCCCATTACGAATGAGACTCGTCGGCCTACTTCGTCTTCAACCACTCGATCGTCGTCGCCGTCCTCGAGCGCTCAAATACTTGCGTCGTCTTTGTCGCCGTCGTCAAGCCCAGGATTGCTGTCGTCACTCCAACATCGAGATCTACCAACGAAAAGTAGAGATCAACCCATGTTCCAGACTTTCTTCGTCGTCGATCGTCGACCTAGCCTAAGGTACAGTTCGTTCTGAATATGAAGAACGAGAGAAATACTCTAACGAGATCAAAGGACGAAGATCGACGTTGATCGTTTGTCAAATCTGTCGACGTCTCTCTCTCTCTCTCCACTACAACAAAAACGGTCTATCGCGACGAAAACTGGCGACGAAATCCAAAATTCGCCGCCAAATGGTACTTTTTGGTGAGGAAATCAGATTTCGTCGTTAAATGGGACTTTTTTCGCGAGAAAATTGAATTTTGTCGCCAAACGATACCTATTGTCGATGAAAAAAAAATTTCCTTGTCAAATGGGGCATTTTTGCGAGGAAATTAATTTTTCGTCGGCAATTAGTACAATTTGACGAGGAAATTAATTTTTCGTCGCTGATTGGTACAATTTGACGACGAAATTAATTTTTCGTCGCCAATTCTTAAAAAAATTTAAAAAATTTAGAAAAAAAAAATTTAAATGAATAATTCTATTTTCTGTGTATATTACATATATTTCACACATTGGTTAATTTGAAAATTCTCAAAAAATGTCTATATATATATATATTTGATTTTGCATAACTATCAACAAAGTGTTGGTTGGCCGAGTGGTTGGAATCATTGTTCAAGGACCCGTGGGTCTCAAGTTCGAGTCCGTGCAACAGCAAAGTGGAAATTTTTTTTGAGTTTGGGTGTTTTTGGAGACGAAAATAAATTTCGTTGGCGAAATGTACATTTGACGACGAAAAAATTCGTCGTCGAAGGGGCCAACCCTTTTTGCGTGAAACAAAAGACGATGAAATGGGGTGACGAAATTTTTCGTCGCCAAAAGCTTTAGCGATGAATTTGGCTTCTTTGGCGACGAATTTTTTCGTCGTCATAGACCTTTTTTGTTGTAGTGCTCTCTCTCTCTCTCCTATTATCCACTTTGATCATTTGGCAGATATGTTTCTTAGCCAATTACACGTGAACTTAGGTTATATATGGTTATATGAATGGTTTGGCTAGGTTAAGTTAGGGTTTTGATTGCGAATATATATGGTTATATCAAACTCTGATCGGTTTAGTCAAGATAGGGTTTTGATTGTGAGTATATGTGGTTATATCAATCTTTGATAGTATATATATGATTATATCAATGTTGGTTATATACAAATTTCGTGTTTGGCTGCGAATGTAAACTGTGTGTGAATAGATGGTTCTGTGTGGTATGCTTTTTTAATATGGTTATATGATGATACAGGTTATATAACCTTATATATTTATTCAAACAACTCCAAATATATCAGAAACAAGTCGGGGAGGCCGCTGCGCAGACCAATTCAATAAGTGATTGATGAAAAGCACAATTGTAACCTTATATTTTTATTCAGTACAGGTAACGATTTTTGCTTATATGTATATATAGTTACTGATTTAACGTTATATATGATCTACTATCTTGTGAGAAATTATATATGATGTTATGTTCTGGAAGGTATAGGGTTATATATGATTTCCTATATAACTTTGAGTAGTAATGCAACACGATTTAATGCTATATATGTTCCATATTACCTCTATCTGTATTTTACTTATATATATGGTTAAATATCAACGGCTGTATTTTACGCAGGTCCAGCTTAAACATTGTGGTGAAGCTGCTGCAGACTATTCCTAACGGGGAATTCACAGCACATCAAATACAAGAGATCAAGAAAACACCCTTTGCGGATCTTGTATTTGAGATTGCCGAAGCGAAGCTGGATGAGGCGTACGTAAGGAATAGCAATACTGACATTTTGCAGTTGGTAAAACAATATGAAGGGACAGGTGGAAGTTTCAAATTGGGGGGCGACTCTGTCAAAATAACGGCGAAAGATGTTACACTTATATTTAGGACAAAGTCTGGTCCTACAAGGATTGTTATAAATCCAACTCCAAGGGTCCCAAAATAAAATTTCGCGGATCGACTACAACCCATACTTACAAAAGAAATATGGTTGTTGAATCCATGACAACTGCATACATAACAACACACAACAGAATAAAAAAATCAAATAATCGAAATACATGGTCATATATCAAAATCTGTACAACGTTACAAAGATATATGTAACTCTTAAAAAGGAGAATATATAACATTATATATAGTGTATCAGAAAAGGAGAATCTTCGACTGTTTTATAACGTTATATAAGTATAACACGTGATTGGCATGATTTCAAAACTAGAAGGGATAATGGGCTAAACGGATGGGATTTGAATGGAAGGGTAATTCTATCAGGCACTAATTCTCTTTTTAAATGTAGTGGACTTTATGCCTTACCAAATACATATTAGTGGACTTAGTGGGTTAGAAACTTGATTAGTGGACCTATTGGGTTAAAAACATGCTATAGTGGACCCTAGGCCAATTTTTTATACATTAAAGCTAAGGCTGACAAACATAAAGTTTTTTAACTGATCGAGACTGCTTCTTCTGACTACTGGCTTGGTATGAGCCTCATTTTTCTAATTGTCTATTTTTACCCAACAAACTAGCTAATTGTGCTTCTTGTAACCACTTCTCTTGAGCTTGCCACTTGTCCTTTCCCGCTTGAACTTGTGGTTACACTACAAGAATATGCTATTTTCGTCGACATATTTGCGTCAACAGTGAATGCCATTGCAAAAAAAAAATTTAATTGAGACAGCTTACATCCCGTCTCAAAAGTTATCAATCTGTGTCTGCCACATCGCCTTTGCAAACAACTAGTGGCAAATACTTATTTTTGCGTCTGCAAAGTACGCCCAAATGTATGCGCGAAAAAGATTACGATCGACTAAGAATTGGTGGGGGACGAAAAGTTTTAAATTTTTTGAAGGATTAAATCTTTCATTTTGCCCATAAGGCATGATTGCCCCAAACCCCAAATCTTTCATTTTGACCACGGCCAAAGGGATTTCCAACAAGACAAATGAAGACAATTTCTTTTAGGTCACTACAAGAAAACATGTAATTGGTGACGAAAAATTTTCTTCGTCAAATGGTTAGATATCGTCGCCAAATAAATTGGCGACGAAAAAATTCGTCGACGAAGGTTGGTCGCAAAAGAGCTCGGCGACGAAAAAAATAAATTTGTCACAAATTATTCCTTTTGGCGATGAAAAAATTCGTCACCAAAAATTGAACTTTGACGATGAAATTAAACAATTGGCGACGAAAAATTTCCCCGCCAATTGGTTTTTGTCGCCAATTTGTTGTAGGGAGGTATTCCCAAACAAGCCCAATTAGGGCCCGAGCAAGTGGTACGTGGGACCACAGAGTAAGTAAAATAAGATAAAAAGCCGTGGAAGGCGGTGATCGGCGATACATGACCAGTGACATGAGAAGTCATTGGTCCAAGTAGTCTGTTCGGCAGATAAGGACAGAAGATACGAGAAGTCGTTGGTCCAAGTAGTTGGAAAAGACCAGTGACATATGAAGTCATTGGACCAGATGGACTGCTCGGCAATAAGAGGGCCGAATAGGGAAAGAACTCATGGTACGAGGGACCATGGTATAAATATGATAGGGACAGTCGCTGTGCAATACGGTGGTCGGCGATTTTGACCAGTGACATGAGAAGTCATTGGTCTAGGAAGTCTGTACAGGGCCTTGGACCGGTGAACATGAGAAATTATTAGTCCAAGGGATAGATAAAGAACCAGTGACATGCGAAGTCACTGGTCCAAGTAGCCTGTTCGGCAATGAGAAAGCCAAAAGGAGGAGAAATTTGGGGAAAACAGCCTTAGGAGCAAGGAACACTGTGGAAGGGTCCAAAAACAGTGGTATTTCGTTAAGAAATGAGATCCCGAGAATGTAGGATCTGGGAAAGATATCCAACGGGAATGGGATGTTCGGCCAGTTATGAAAAGAGTCCTAAAAGGACTAAGGTAATGAACCGATAAGGGAACGAGAATCCAAGGTGTAGGGAGGTATTCCCGAGCACATACATTTAGTTGCCGAACACGTGATGTTTGGGAGCACGTGGTGAATACGACCGGACTTATCGCCGGGCAGTATGAAGAACAACGATATGGATCAACGATATGGGAAGTCCTTGGTCCATGCAATCTGTTCGGCTAAATAGAAGCCAATGACATGACAACTCACTGGTGTAAACTATCTGTTCGGCAGATAAGAGACATTCTGATTATGTTAGGACCAAGTTACATGTGAAGTAATTGGTCTAGGAAGTCTGTTCGGCAACGAGATGGCCGAACAAAAGAAAGAACTTCAGTCAAGTATTGGAGCATAAGGAACATTCTGGAAGAGTCCAGAAACAATAGTATTCCGTTAAGGAATAAGATCCCGAGAATATAGGATCTAATAAAGATACCCAATGAGTATGGGATGTTCGGCTTGTTATGGAAAAGAGTCCTACAAGGATTAAGGTAATGAACTGATAAAGGAAACGAGAATCCTTGATATCCTGAGATTCCTATACGAGTTAGGAATCCTAGGGCAACACGGATGCTTGGCTAGCAAGCATACGCAAATCTATAAATAAGAGGTAAACGGTACGCAATACACTGTATTCTTATTGCTTTCCTACTGATAATTAGGGTTCGATTTCTAGTACGTGATACTAACAAAAGCATCGGAGGGCCTTTGCCACGAGAGGCAAAGGTGCACTCACCCCCTGTCTATTTTGCAGATTAGGGTTCAGACGACGAGTTAGGGTTCCGGTGAAGAGGCACGAATAAGCCGTTGCGATCCAGTTGATCCGAAGTACCAATTGTTTTCATCCCCCTACAATTGGCGCCGTCTGTGGGAAACGAACAAACTTTTCCGAGAAAGTAATCATGACAGAAGAAAATCCAGTCACTCCGTTCAGTCCAAAGGACCAGTTGGGTGGGGGAAGGGATAAATCCCCACCAGGCGCTCCGAGAAAGCCCACTGGTAGACATGACAGAGATAACTCCAAAGAAAAAGGAGACAAGACTGCTACTGGTTCCACAAGAAGGAGTAAGTCTCATCGAATAGAGGAGTCAGTTACTCGTTCAAAGAGTATACACAACGATGATGACGTCCTTGATAAAAAAAGAAGAGAAATCGAGGAGTATGCTCGTTTAATAAGAAAATGAGAGTACGAGATACGGGAGCTGCAGAGGGTACGAGAGCACCCAGAAGATTCTGGACTTTCACGAAGGAATTCCCAGAGAGACGGACGGGCTCTGGTGGTTCATAAACAGACTCATTCACGTAGAAGGGGGAGCAGAAGTCCTGTTATAGGGCGTCATGAGGCTTCTCCACGAAAAAGGGGAACAAGAAGTAGAAGCCGAACACCAGAGAGAAGGACTTCTTCACGAAAAAGGAAGAGCAGAGACCGAAGTTCTACCCCCGAGGAAGAGGACACGAGAAAGCATCATCGAGACAGGTACGAGAGACCAGATGCTGATTGGGTTAAGGCTTCGTCCCACAAGTCAAAAGAGCAAGAGGATGGGACAGTGACTGCACGAGAAGCAGCACGCAAGGCCCTGAGTAATATTGCAGCCTCCCCCTTTACAAAGAGGCTACAAGAAGCGAGATTGCCGAGCAGAGTGAAGCACGGTGTGTTCGTACTTTACGAGACAAATACGGATCCCGTGGCTCACATACAACATTATCAACAGGCCATGTTTATGCATGAAGGGGATGATTCCATCTTGTGCAAGATGTTTCCCTCCAGTCTTGGCAAGGTGGCGTTATCCTGGTTTCATAAACTGGCCCTACGATCCATACGAGGATGGAGGCAGTTGGCCGAGGAATTCACTACTCGGTTCTTGACAAGCAGAAAAGCCCCAAAGACTTTTGAGAGTCTTTCCACCATGAAACAGGAGGAGAACGAGCAGATCAGGGATTATGCAAAGAAGTACTGGGAGACTTTCAACGAGATTGAAAGTTGCAGTGAGGAGTACGCAATTGCTACTTTCAAGACTGGTCTGCCTGTTCGGGGAGAGTTGCGTCGTTCATTGAATAAACATCCGGTAGCCACACTGGCTAAATTGATGGAACGGATAGAGCAACACGCCAGAATGGAGGATGACATACTCCGTGAAGATGGCAGGACGGTTGCCGAACAGCCAAAGGCACCTGCCAAAAAAGTAGATAAGCCAGAGCCCAAGACTTATAAAGAGAGAAGGGAATATGGGCAGGCTAAGAAAGAGCCGTACAAAGATAAGCAAGCTCCTGATCCAAAAGCTTTCTTTTCTATCACTACGGTTTGGAAGGAACCAATATACATGATTCTTTATCGAATAAAGAATCAGCCATATTTCAAGTGGCCCCCGAGTCTAGGCGGAGACAAGGATGCAAAACGTGCTACGAATCAGCACTGCAGTTACCACAAAGATTGGGGCCACATGACCGAGGACTGTGAGATATACAAGAGGCACCTTGATGATTTGGTCTCTCGGGGCTATCTCAAGGAGTTTATCCAGGAGGACCCTAAAGAGAAAGGGAAGGCTATGGAGCTGGGTTACGAGCAAAACCCTAAAGGCGTATTCATATGATACATGGGTTGGCTGCACCTCATACGAGGAGTGAGGTGAGGCTGTTGCAAAGACAGGTCAAACACGATCAGCACGTGATGCGATTGGGAAACAAGAGAGGGCGAGAGACTGATGTATGCAATGAGAGCTTGGCATTCAGTGATGATGACTTGGGGGTGGTCCAAATACCCCACAACGATGCATTGGTCGTAACCCTATGAGTTGGGGAATATGACATCGAAAGAATTCTAGTGGACTCAGGGAGTTGTACAGAGGTATTGTACTATGATGCATTCAAGAAGCTGGGCCTGGCCCAATCAGACTTAGAACAGTCAACAACACCTCTTATTGGGTTCGGTGCAGGAGCAGTCTGGCCCCTTGGAAAGGTAACGTTACCTGTTCGGGCTGGATCAGTGGTGTTGAGAACAGACTTTCTGGTGGTCGATGTCCCATCTTCCTATAACGCGATTATAGGGAGGACGTGGTTGCACAAGATGAGAGCAGTCTCCTCAACTTATCACCAGATGGTGAAATTCCCAGGTTCAAATGGGATTGAAGTCCTTAAAGGCAACCAGAAGGTGGCACAACAATGTTTGATTTCCATCATCAAAACAGCTCCAAAGGCCCTCCATGTTCATACATTAGAAGTACCGGATCAACCAACCATCGAGGATGTTGGAAGAAGCTCAGCTGAAAAAGTGGTTGAAGGATTGGAGAAGATTCAGATCAACGAGACTGATCCTGAAAGATATTTTTTAATTGGGGAATCACTACCAGCAAACGAAAAGGCTAAGTCGATAAGATTTCTAAAGGAGTATATTGATGTTTTTGCATGGGTGCCAGAGGAAATGCCCGGAGTGGATGCAGATGTGATCTGTCACCATTTAAACATTGACCCTCAGCACAAGCCGATCATTCAGAAAAAACGAAGGGCAGCCGTGCAGCATGTAGATGCAGTGATTGAGGAAGTCGATCGTTTACTGGAGGCCAAGGCAATACGTGAAGTCTATTACCCAGAGTGGTTATCCAACACTGTTGTGGTAAAGAAGAAGAATGGGAAGTGGCGTGTCTGTGTGGACTTCGCAGACCTAAACAAAGCGTGTCCTAAGGACAGTTTTCCTTTGCCCAGGATTGACCAATTGGTTGATGCAACCTCTGGTTACGAGCGAATGAGTTTTCTCGATGCATATTGAGGATATCACCAGATTGCTATGTTTGAACCTGATCAAGAGAAGACTTCGTTCATCACACCACGAGGGTTATACTGCTACAGTGTCATGCCATTTGGGCTGAAGAATGCTGTGGCTACGTACCAAAGACTTGCAACCATTATGTTCAAGAAGCTCATTGGTAAGACTTTGGAAGTTTACATAGATGATATGGTGGTAAAGAGTCGAGAAAAAGGAGGGCATATTACTGATTTAAAAGAAGTGTTCGAAATCCTGAGGAAATACAAGTTAAAACTCAACGCCTCGAAGTGTGCGTTTGAAGTTGGTTCGGGAAAGTTCCTGGGCCATTTGGTAACCATGAGAGGGATAGAGGCAAATCCCGATCAGATTGATGCCTTGCAGAGACTACAGAGTCCCAAAACTACCAAGGAAGTCCAGAGGCTGACTGGAATGGCAGCAGCACTTAACAGATTCATCAGCAGGTCAAGTGACAAGTGCAGACCCTTCTTTCAGCTATTAAAAAAGAGGGAGGGATTTGAATGGGGAGCAGAATGTGAGCAAGCTTTCCAGGACCTGAAGAAGTACCTGGCCGAACCCCCACTGTTGTCAACTCCACAACCAGGTGAATCTTTAATTCTGTACTTAGCTGTTTCCGAGCATGCAGTAAGTGCAGTTCTGTTGAGGGATTTGGGGATCGAGCAAATCCCTATTTATTATGTTAGCAAGACATTGTTGGATGCAGAGACGAGATATCTGCCTTTAGAAAAACTTGTCCTGGCACTTAGGACAGCCACAAGGAAATTGCCACATTACTTCCAAAGCCATAAGGTTGTGGTTTATACTGAATTTCCATTAAAATCGTTGTTACGAAAGGCAGACTTTTCGGGAAGGATCTCGACATGGTCCGTGGAGTTAAGCCAGTACGATCTCGAATATCAGCCACGCACAGCAATCAAGGGCCAAGTGTTGGCAGATTTTGTGGCAGAATTTTCACCCACTGTGGCTCCCCTACCTTCTACGAGAAAGGAACAGGTGACTGAGACATCATCCATGGAGGATCAACCTACAGCCGAACAGGATCCCACGGAGTGGAAGCTATTCGTTGACGGATCAGCATGTAATACTGGTTCTGGAATTGGGGTTGTCCTTTTTCCTCCTCAAGGAGTTCTGATTGAACTATCTGTTCGGCTTGGATTCAGTGCATCGAATAATGTGGCTGAATATGAGGCACTCTTGGCTGGATTAAGAAGTGCAAAGACTCTTAAAGCAGAACGGGTCAGGGTGTATTGTGATTCCCAGCTTGTTGTGAATCAGTTGTCCGGCAAGTACGAGACTCGAAATGAAAAGATGGTGGCCTACGTGCAGGCAGCCAAGGACTTGCTTGATACCTTCGAGAGGGTATATATTGAGCAAATAAGTTCAGGACAGAATGCTCATGCAGATTCCTTAGCTTGGTTGGCTGCAGCTGTACCAACTAAGTTCAAAAGAAGGGTGGCAGTAGAATATCTAAATGAGCCGAGCATTGGGAGGCGTGTAGACTTGGTCTTGGACGTGAACCAAGGACCAAGTCGGATGGACCCAATCATGGAGTTCTTACGAGACGAGATACTCCCTTCTGACAAAAAGGAGGCCCACAAGATAAGGGTCAAATCTGCTAGGTTTTGGCTGTCCCCAGAGGGAAAATTGTATAGGAAATCCTTTACGGGTCCATATTTGCTATGCGTACATCCTGAAATGGTACAGAAGTTCCTTCACGAAATCCACGAGGGAACATGTGGGAGCCATGCTGGAGGGAGATCCATTGCCCACCGAGCAATTACTCAAGGCTACTGGTGGCCACACATGCAAGAAGATGCAAAGGTATATGTGAAGATTTGTGAGAAGTGTCAAAAATTCTCACCAATGATTAGAACACCCGCCGAGGATCTGGTGCCTTTGACAAGTCCCTGGCCGTTTGCCCAATGGGGGATGGATATCGTGGGTCCACTACACAAAGCAACTGGGAATCGAAAATTCCTGCTTGTAGCAACTGACTATTTTACAAAGTGGATTGAGGCAGAACCACTGGCCAAAATCACTGAACCTATGATAGAAAGGTTCGTGTGGAAAAACATCATCACTCGCTTTGGGGTCCCTTATTCATTGATCACAGACAATGGATCCCAGTTTCAGAAGAAATTTAAGGCTTTTTGTGCCCAGTATGGAATAAGAAATTATTATTCCACCCCAGCCTACCCTCAGAGTAATGGGCAAGCAGAGGCGTCTAATAAAACTATCCTTGATGGAATCAAGAAAAGACTGGACAAAGCAAAGGGTAAGTGGCCTGACGAGTTACCATTAGTTCTGTGGGCTCACCGAACAACGCCTAGGAGGTCTACGGGAGAGACCCCCTATTCATTGGCCTATGGAACAGAGGCTGTCATACCTTTGGAGGTGGGTTTGCCGACCAATAGGACCGTTTTGGTTGAAAGTGGAGGCAATGACAGGGCCCTTCAAATCGAGCTTGACCTCGCCGAGGAGAGGAGAGAAAAAACCTTGGTACATCTTGCTTCTTATCAAGAACAGCTGATGAAAAGCTACAATAAGCATGTCCATCCTCGTGAATTTGGTGTTGGGGACCTCGTGCTACGAAAAGTGCTCGGCAACACCAAGGTGGCTAACGAAGGCAAATTGGGGGCCAACTGGGAAGGCCCGTATAGAGTAACTGAGATTGTAGGCATAGGAGCCTATCGATTGGCAAATTTGGATGGTGACCCAATCCCAAGGCCTTGGAATGTTCATAATCTACGAAAGTTCTTTGTTTAGAAGTATTAAAATCTGTCTTAGATTTGCACTACGTGATTGTGTGGGAATTACGAATATAATTCCTTTGTTCTAGTTTTGATTATTCTCGTCACAAGGGGTACGAACACAACCCTCTTGAGTTTTATAGATTCTGAATAAAGTCTTGTTCTAGTATAACTGTTGGTATTTGTTTTAAAATACGAACTACGAGTTTGGTTTCCCTCATTCGTATTGGGGAGCAGGGTATACAGTGAAGTACGTGACACTTAAACACAAGTATGAAACACTTGTGTGATTTTCAAACAGTTAAGTACGTGACACTTAAACACAAGTATGAAACACTTGTGTGATTTTCAAACAGTTAAGTACATGACACTTAAACACAAGTATGAAACACTTGTGTGATTTTCAAACAGTTAAGTACGTGACACTTAAACACAAGTATGAAACACTTGTGTGATTTTCAAACAGTTAAGTACATGACACTTAAACACAAGTATGAGCACACTTGTATGCCTTGTTTAAAGTACGTGAAACTTAAACAAGTGTATGATTCTTTAAGTACGTGAAACTTAACGGATACAAGTATGAAAACACTTGTATGGACTTTAAAATACGAGACACTTGTACAAAGTTTATTAACTTGCTTAAAGCATAAATGAATATATGTTAAGCCACACTAATTCAAGTACGTGAAACTTAACGCCTGTATGATTGTTTGAAAACAGTTTGTTGCAACTATTCTTTAAGTACGAAACACTTAGAATTTGTTTAAGTATGTGAAACTTAAAACATGTCTTGTTTTGTTTAAAGTACGTGAAACTTACAACAGTTGAGTACGAGAAACTTAGGAACATTCAAGTATGAGAACCATTTAAGGTGGAACGCTTTTAAGTACGTGAAACTTAAAATTCAGAAACAGGAAATCATGTGTGAAAGATTTGCTAAAGTACGCAATACTTATGCAAACAAATGATGATTAACAGTACGAAATACTTAGATTGAAATTGCATACGAACAGATGCAGCAAACATGGAAGCCGAACAAACATAAAAGTTATGCCACGAAGGGCCAAATACCTATTTTAAAATAAAGTATTGATAGTACTAGTACCACGCAGGGTAAAAAAAAGCTATGGTCATGCAAGACCAGCCGGATGATTTTTAAAAACTACTTGTTTACTATCTTAATCCAGGTTCTGAACCTCAGGAGGGACATCAGCCTCAGCAACAGCAGCAGCAGTTTGTACCTCTGGGATAACAATCTCATTGGTCACTTCCAGAACAGATGATTGCACAACGTCATTTTGTGATTCAACTTGTATTTCTTCATCAACATCTGCAAAGTCGTCAATCTGTTGATCAACATCATCTGCTGGAGCTGCAACTTGGCGACTTGGTAGATCATTCTCAACCCATAGGGGAGAATCCTCAGCAACTCCTGCCTTTGTAAGGCATGCCTCCCAGCATGCGATCCAGATTTGATCTTGAATATCAGGCATCTGTTCGACATAACTTGATGTTGTGGCGTCAAAACCCTTCTGATAACCATCTTCAAAGGATGCCTTTTTGGTGCTGTCCATCTCGGCCAAAACTTGATGAAGGCTCTCCTCCGTGGTCTCAAGCTTGCCCTTTGTCTCAGACAAATCAGCTTTAGCTTTATCTCTCTCCCTCTCTAATCTCGTGACTGTTCGGATCAGCCTGGTGTTGTCATTTAAAAGCCTGATCCTCTCGGCTTCAGCTTCCTGGAATTTTTGGCCCAGTACGACCATTTTTTGGATAAACTATAGCAAATACCAAAACGTGAGTAACTTTTCTCTTAAATATTACAAAGATGGAGCTTTAAAAAGAGAAGTTTTTGTTACCTTGATTCCACTGACGAGACCAGTGGACACAAGCCGATCAAGGGGAGACGAAGACTCTTTCTGTAAGTCAACAGGGAGTAGCAACCCTTGGGCCAGAGCAAGTGCTGTTTTCGACGAACTAGCACTGTCCCCGACGTGAACGGGACGGTCTCCTCTAGTGAATAGAGGAGTCCATGTTTGAGGAAGTACTTTGGTAGTTGGTGAAATAGGGTGATGTGTTTCGGTATCTGCTTAAGAAGCAGTACCAGTTGGGTCTTCTGATCTAGGCCGTTTGTCTCTGTGAGCATCACTGGCCTCTATGGTAGTATCCACTTCACGAGATGAAGTGGAGCGGTTCGAACCTCCTCTGTTACGACGGGGTGCAAGAGGGGCGTTCCCTGAGGAAGCTACCCGACCAGATCCCCGTCCCCGAGAAGAGACGGTGAGGAGAGAGCTGAGGTTTAAACGCTGACGTGTCATGGTGCTTGAGTTAGGAGAAGATTGAGAGTAACCTGAAGAGGATGATTGACTGGTGTCAAGATTCAATACTGGCTGTTCGGGTTGAAGAGGAATAACCTGTCTGGATCTTCGAACTCTAACTCGAGGTAATGGAACTCCTTCGGAAATAGGGATTTCACCCAGTTGACCAGCTACAGTTACTCCTGCGTTAGCTCTTGTGCTCCTAGGCTGAGGAGCAGTTGATGTAGAGGCAGCACTGGTGCTGGGGTGAGCAAGCCTCCTGTCGATGACACCTCTGTACGCAGGATCGTATCCCAGAAGCACGTCAGCATCACGACCCCGACCAGCTGTTCGGGTACCAGGCGCGCCTGTATATTTTAGGACTTTGTTAATGTCCTCTGTTCGGATGTTGCTTGATGTACGTCTGGGACGATGATTAACGTTTTCAGCTGCAAAATTCAAATCGAAAACCAAATTTAGTACATGAAAAAGCTACGAGAAAGCAGTAAATGAAGAATTGTAAAAGGGTAAAATCAAGAGCATACATGGATAGCCCCATATGTGGGGGCAATGGAGCCCCAGCACTTGGCCATCTTCCCCTAAAGGCTCAAATGCTCCAATCACATAGAGGAAGTCGATCTTATGGTCACGAGCAGAATCTGGCAGATTGAGCACGAAGCGCTTCTCTGCCCTCTTAACTTTGAAGTAGTAAGTATTGTACTCAGGGTTTAGTACTATACTATACCACCACTGGATGTCCCAGATTCCTAAATTGGTCTCTAGAATCCCATTTAGGGCTATAGTCCCCATTATCAGTCTGAAAACGTTCGTAGAAACTTGCATGGGTGTAAGACGGTACCAGCTTAAAATCTGGCGAAGTAATGGATGAAGGGGGAAACGGACCCCGCCTTCGACAATGGACACGATTGGGATACACATTCTATCCCACGATCCAGCATCCCTATCCGCTCCTAATGGGGCAAGTTCAAGCCCTACGTTTTCAGGAATATTGTATTTTTCTCTAAATGCCGCCATGGCAGCAGGGGTATCACAAAGCTTCCTAAACTTACTGGGTCTAGGAGGGTTGTCATCCGCCATGAGTATATTCAGAAAAGAAGAAAAGCTGGAAATGGGTACGAATTGAAACCCTAGAAACGACCCACAAAATCTGAGAATGAGATCTCAGATGGAAACCTAAGAAGAAGAAAGGGAGTGAGAACGAGAATCTTACGAGAATACTGTGACGATTCCCTGGAATGCAATCGAATTTGCAGACGGCGGCGATGGCGGATGGCGGGATGTTTTTACTTGGTTTCTAGAGAGAGAAGGAACGAGTATGAAGTTTTGGGTGAGAAACCCAAAATGAGCCCTTTTCTGGGGTTTAAGGGTGAGAAACGGAGACGAAACGTCTCCTCTTACACCGTTACAGGATAAAGTAACGGAAAGCAGAGTTCGTTCTGACGCCGTTTCATAGAACATCAGTTCGAATTTAATGATAGGCATACGATATGTGCCACGTGGAGTCATTACCTCGAAATGGTATAATAACAAAGGTGCCAAAAGACATCAATGACATATTGAAATTATGACTGCACGGGATCAGAAGAGTCTGGTCTAAATAAAATTCTGTTTCTAAAGCATCATATATTGCCCCCGAACAGTGGTAAATAGATGAACCTGGGGAGCAATTGTAGGGAGGTATTCCCGAGCACATACATTTAGTTGCCGAACACGTGATGTTTGGGAGCACGTGGTGAATACGACCGGACTTATCGCCGGGCAGTATGAAGAATAGCGATATGGATCAACGATATGGGAAGTCCTTGGTCCATGCAATCTGTTCGGCTAAATAAAAGCCAATGACATGACAACTCACTGGTGTAAACTATCTGTTCGGCAGATGAGAGACATTCTGATTATGTTAGGACCAAGTTACATGTGAAGTAACTGGTCCAGGAAGTCTGTTCGGCAACGAGATGGCCGAACAAAAGAAAGAACTTCAGTCAAGTATTGGAGCATAAGGAACATTCTGGAAGAGTCCAGAAACAATAGTATTCCGTTAAGGAATAAGATCCCGAGAATATAGGATCTAATAAAGATACCCAATGAGTATGGGATGTTCGGCTTGTTATGGAAAAGAGTCCTACAAGGATTAAGGTAATGAACTGATAAAGGAAACGAGAATCCTTAATATCCTGAGATTCCTATACGAGTTAGGAATCCTAGGGCAACACGGATGCTTGGCTAGCAAGCATACGCAAATCTATAAACCTAGAGGTAAACGGTACGCAATACACTGTATTCTTATTGCTTTCCTACTGATAATTAGGGTTCGATTTCTAGTACGTGATACTAACAAAAGCATCGGAGGGCCTTTGCCACGAGAGGCAAAGGTGCACTCACCCCCTGTCTATTTTGCAGATTAGGGTTCAGACGACGAGTTAGGGTTCCGGTGAAGAGGCACGAATAAGCCGTTGCGATCCAGTTGATCCGAAGTACCAATTGTTTTCATCCCCCTACACAAGGTATCCTGGGTTTCCTATACGAGATAGGAATCCTAAGGCAACAGGGATATGCTTGGGCAGTAAGCATGTATAAATCTATAAATACGAGGTAAACCTAGAGGTAAAAGATACGCAATACGTTGCATTATTCGATACTTCCTACTATTATTTAGGATTTTTTGCTAGTACGAGATACTAACTTAGGCATTGGAGGGCCTTTGCCACAAGAGGCAAAGGTTCGCTCACCTCTTGTCTGTTTTGTAGATTAGAGTTCAGACGGTGTGCTAGGGTTTTGGCAAGGAGTCACGTGTAGCCGTTACACTCTTGTGCTATTCAAAGCCTATTTCGTTTTTCTCCACTTACAATTGGCGTCGTCTATGGGAAACAAAAGAGTTCTATTTGAAAACGGACCATGGTGGAAGAAAATCCAACAATGCCATTCGACCCAAAGAATCTGCTAGGAGGGGGAGGTGATAAATCCCCATCAGGGCTCCGAGAAAGCCCGAAGGCGGACATGGGAGGAAGGTGACAAGCAAGGGTAACCCCCTGACCGTCCTGGATAGCTCCAAGAATAGGGAGGGCAGGACGGCCACGGAGGAGTAAATCCCGCCGTGAAAGGAAATCAATTGCACACTCAAGAAGTGTGCACAACAGTGAAGATATCCTTGACAAAAAGAGGTAGGAAATCGAGGAGTTTGCTCGTTTGATCAAGAAACGAGAGCATGAGATTCGAGAATTGGAACGGATCCGAGAACATCCTGAGGACTCTGGACTTTCACGAAGAAATTCCAAGGGAGACAGACATGCTATGGTGGAGTACAAGAAGGCTGCTTCACAAAGAAGAAGGAGCAGGAGTCCTACTTCTAGGCGGAATAAGGCTTCTCCACAAAAAAGCAGTAGGAGCCGAAATCCCTCTTCTCTTCCGAGGAAGAGAGAACAAGGAAACACCACAGGGAGAGGCACGAGAGGCCTGATTCAGATTGGGAAAAGAATGCTCCCAACAAGACAAAAGAACGTGAGAAGGAACCATGTCTGCATGAGAAGCAGCACGAAAAGCCCTCAGCAATATAGCATCCTCCCCTTTTGTAAGGAGGTTGCAAGAGGCGAAACTGCCGAGCAGGGTGAAGCATGGTGCATTCATCCTCTATGAAACAAACACAGATCCTATGGCACACATACAACATTACCAGCAGGCAATGTTTATGCACAACGGGGATGATGCAATCATGTGCAAGATGTTCCCATCGAGTTTGGGAAAGGTGGCTTTGTCCTTGTTCCATAAGCTAGGCCCGCGTTCCATACGAGAATAGGGGCAACTGGCCGAGGAATTCACTACTCGGTTCCTGACAAGCAGAACAGCACCAAAGACTTTTGAGAACCTCTCTGTTATAAAGCAAGGAGAAAACAAGCCGATCAGGGACTATGCGAATAAATACTGGGAAACTTTCAACGAGATTGAAAGTTGCAGTGAGGAGTATGCAATAGCTACGTTTAAGAATGGGCTGCCTGTTCCGAGGGAGCTGCGCCGATCATTGAACATGAGTCCAGTAGGAACACTAGCAAAATTAATGGAAAGGATTGAGCAACATGCCAGGAAGGAGGATGACATACTCAGGGAAGATGGCAAGGTGGTTGCCGAGCAGGCCAAGGCGCCTGCGAAGAAAGCAGGTAAGCTAGAACCCAAAACTCACAGGGAAAGGAAGGACTATGGGCAGGCTAAGAAAGAGCCATACAAGGAGAAGCATGCCCCGGACCCCAAGTCATTCTTTTCAGTTACCACAATTTGGAAAGAACCAATCTATCAGATTCTTATCGAATAAAGAACCGCTCGTATTTCAAGTGGCCCCTAAGGCTGAAGGGGGATAAAGATGCAAAGAGAGTTATGAGTCACCATTGTAGTTATCACAAAGATTGGGGTCACATGACAGAAGATTGTGAGATGTCCAAGCAGCACCCCGATGACTTAATTTCATGAGGTTATCTGAAAGAGTTCATTCAGAAAGAACAAAAAGGTGCAGAGAAAGCAATGGAATTAGATTACGAGCAGAATCCAAGGGGCGTAATCCATATGGTACATGGATTAGCCGCACCTTATACAAAAAATGAGATGAGGTTGCTCCAGAGGCAAGTAAAGCACGAGCAACACGTGATGCAATTAGGGAAGAAACGAGGACGTGAAGAAGAAGCATGCAACGAGGGCATAGTCTTCACGGATGAAGACCTAGGAGGAGTCCAGGTGCCACATAACGATGCCTTGGTCATAACCCTACGAATTGGGGAATATGACATAGAGAGGATTTTGGTGGATTCAGGAAGTTGCACTGAGGTCCTATATTACGATGCATTTAAGAAATTAGGATTGACACAGGCAGACTTGCTGCAGTTAACAACTCCATTGGTCGGATTCAGTGTAGGAGCAGTCTGGCAATTGGGCAAAGTAACTCTACCTATTCGGGTAGGAACAGTGGTACTACGAACCGACTTCCTAGTGGTAGATGTTCCTTCTTCTTATAACACGATTATAGGAAGAACATGGTTGCACAAGAGGAGGGCAGTTTCCTCCACTTACCATTAGATGGTAAAGTTTTTCGGATCAAACGACATTGAAAGGATCAGGGGAAATTAGAAGGTTGCCCAGCAGTGCCTGATTTCTATAATCAAGAAGGCACTTAAAGCAAAGTTGGTACAAGCCATTGAGGTTCTAGACCAGCCGACCATCGAGGATTTCGGAGGGAACCCCGCCGAGAAAGTGGTGGAGGGCTTGACGAAAATTCAGATCAACGAGACTGATCTAGAAAGGTATTTCCTGATTAGGGAAAACCTAAACAAGGAAGAAGAGAAAGAGTTGGTTGGGTTCCTCAAGGAGCATGTTGATGTGTTTGCTTGGGTACCTGAAGAGATGCCTGGGGTGGATGCAAATGTGATTTGCCACCACTTGAATGTGGATCCACAACATAAGCCCGTAATGCAGAAGAAGAGGAGGTCAACCGTACAGCACGTAGACGCTGTTATCAAGGAGGTTGACCATTTGTTGGAAGCAAAGGCTATACGAGAAGTTTATTACCCAGAGTGATTGTCTAACACTGTGGTAGTAAAGAAGAAAAACGGGAAGTGGCGTGTTTGCGTCGACTTCACTGATTTGAACAAAGCCTATCCTAAGGACAGTTTCCCACTCCCAAGAATAGATTAGTTGGTGGATGCAACAGCTGGGTATGGACGCATGAGTTTCCTTGATGCATATCGAGGATATTGATGTAAAATTTTAATGTACTCGCAAGCGCACGAATCGTATTAAAGTATAATTATGTGTAGACACCCCATTCTGGACTGTCCAGATAACGTTATTTGTCGATCTTTTATTCCCCCAATGATGATTATGGTCGAAAACAGTCTAAGGACGAGGGTGTGTTTGAGCTTTGAGCGTCCCAAACCCCTTTCGAACCCATTTCAAACCCTTCAAACCAGGGCCAAACAGCCCCGGCAAAACCCAACTGGCCTACGCCAGAGCCTTAGAGGCGTACGCCAGTTATCTGCCACGTGTCAGTCATCGACCGTTGACTCAGCTATTACTGGCGCACGCCGGCCCATATGTGGCGCATGCCAGTCAAGCCCAGTCAAATCAACTTTATTCAGCCACATGGACGAGACTTTTGTGCCACCCTGACGTCGGCTACAGTCTCCTTGATGATTACTCTCGGCAGAGACGCTCCCTCTCTCTCCTACACCCCCCATCAAGGCAAGTCCCATGCATTTAATGCATGGGAGGCTCCTTTCCTCTTCCAACCAGCCAAACAGGGCCTTAGCACCAGACTGATCTCAGTTTCTCTCCCCTATAAATACCCCCTTGCATTCATTTGCAAGGGGTTAGCCTCATTAAGAAGAAAAATCTCTCTTCCTCCTTTCTCCTTGCTTTTCATCTCCTCTTCTTCCATTGAAAGAGGAAAGCAAGCAATCCACTTCCATACACCCTACTGATATCCAGTCACCATCTAAGCCTCCATTTCTAAGCTTTAAGCTCAATATCACCTTCAATCCTCAAACAAAAAGGTATATCACCTTTGTGTTCTTTACTGTTTTCAACCCCTGAGGGGAACCAGTAAGGCCCAGGCTGGTAAACAATACTAGTCCTGGCCTTAAACTGGTAAAATACAACAATCGTATGAGATGGAACATGGCGCACGCCAGTACTCCTATGCCGTACGCCAGTAATGGCAGAACGAGCACTACTGGCGTAGGGATCATGGATCACCATTCCTGTCATTTTATCTTTCTGTCAATCACCCTTGCATGCTAGATAACCAGTTTACTGCTTTCTGTATGTTTAGAACTGTTTAGATATTGTAGTTATTACTTATTCTTTATCTGTTTAGAGGGCCTCTGGGATCCTTCTGGTCATGTTCCAGAGCCCAGATGAATGCAAAGCCATGCACTGGATAATGGTCACACCTGCGTACGGCATCGTATGACTGGCGTACGGCAGTTGTCCCACGACTCAGTGGCTGGCCCTTGCATCTTAGTGTGATCTTGGCCTGCTTCATGTCCCCACTCTGTTTAGGGGGGCTTTCTGTCTATCTTTATGGCTTCAAGCCATTTCATCTGTCTGTAAATATATATATCCTGCTTATTTAACTGCATGGTTTGTCCTGGGTGTGCGCTGGTCCTTTTCCAGAGCCCAGAGGGTTGCAAACAAAGACTGTGAAACCAAATATGTGGAGTACGCCAGTTTTACTGTGGCGTGCGCAGGTCCAACCAACATGCAGTGGCTCGACCAGTGTATGCGGGTAGAACTTGCTCATGCCCCTGCGGGGCAGCGTACTTCAATTTGTCCAGTTTGTTCAGTGCTTGTTCTCAATCTATATTTAGCATTGCAATCAAATCATCCACAAACATTTTGTCACATGACTACAACTTGTCACGGTTTTAATCCCCATTAACTGCTCCCCCGCCCTAACTGGCTAAAAAAATGATCAAATGAGAGAAAAATGCAAATGTTTAACAAAATGCCCGAGTAGAGACCGATCTCCGGATTGGGCGAGAGGGGTGCCATAAAACCCTTCCCCTCTCATAACCTGGATCTCGAACCTCAGATATCGAAGGTGACGACGGACTGGTCTACAAGCCTTTTTCAAATCAAACAAACGTGGCAAACGTTTTTCGAGTTCGGTTCCTTGGGTGTTCTCACAGCTAAAACCCGAGTGGCGACTCTAAATCGAGGCGTTTCGCCGCGCTTTTCCAACAAAAAGGGCCGCACCCAATTTTACAAACAAAATTTTCGGGTCGCGTGCCCACAGTGGCGACTCCGCTGGGGACCAATTGCGTTGGTTGATATTTGGCGATTAATACATAATTGAACAATTCTCAAAAGCTTGTCAAAACAGTACGCTTCGCGCTGCTGAAGAACGGAATGGTAACGTAACAAGATCTCAGCATCCGACCAATCCGAACTGGGGCTTTTACTATTGTTCTCTTGTGTAGTTTTCTCCAAGTATCAATTAACCAAAAGTGAGCCAAGCTTCAAAAGGCATTTGTTTTCAAAAGCGTTGCATTTTTCTCTCGTTGAATCATTCTTCGGCATTCTCCGTTTGTATCGATGGTTGGTCAGCCCCGTTGAGGTGTTTTGGGTAACCGGCACAGTTTACTGGAGCCCGGGGTCCTCGAACGCCCAACAACCTTGGACGATGATGAGTCATACTACCGTTCGACCATTGCTTTGCTCCACGCGTTGCAATGGGAGGTATATCGCGGCTCTAGTTAGAGGAACCCCTTTAAGCCAAAACCGACCTCTACAACGTTTACAAAGCACTAGAACCTTTCAACCTAAGACAGGAACCCGCAGGGTAGGATTACTTGCGTCTAACCCCATATCCTGTCTATGTGTTACCGCTTTCCATATCGCATGCTTGTACATACATTCATGACCGTTTTTGCATAGGAGCATGCTAGGGCGGCTTTTAGGATATCTTTTGTCGAGTCTGTCTTGCGCCCATTCGGCGTTGCCTTGGACCGATGACGAGTCGTGCATCTCGATGTTGCACGTTACCAAAATCTTCAAGTCCTTAATCAATGAGACTTCGGGAAATCGATACTTTCTAAGTCCTTGTCTAAAACCCCATCGAGGTTTCAAACCAAAAACTAGGAGCAACGGAGAGAATGGCATGATGCATACACCGCTCAGGTTAAAAGTACTAATCACTTACACCAGGCTCCGGCACAATGCTGCTTACGCCATTTCGGTTACGGTATCATGCCATCTACACCGAGTTGTTCCAAAATCAAACTTTGAAACTTCGAGAAGGGAGGAAGTCAAAGACTTAGGCTGTTTTGGCATCTCTTAGTAGCATTCGATTCAATCAAGGATGCACCGTCGAAAAGAAAATCCAAGGATTCCATGGCAACTGCCCGAGTGTCGTGAAGCAGACTCCCCCTAGTTCTAGAGTCTAAGAGGACACCGACGACATTGGCATGATCATTTTTCCATTCTTGTCGTTTCTTTCAAATAAAATGATTGCAGGCTGTCACTGAGCTCTTATACCTTGCTGTCTAGTCATGCCAATGCCAAAGCAGAATTCCGAAATCAAGAGCCAAACCTACTTGGGACCGTCCGTCGAGTCTGTCTGAGGATTTGATTTGGGGTTCATCTTTCAGTCGACCGCAACGGAAGCTTTGGCCTGCACTGTGTCGCGGGAGGATTCACCACCGACTACTCCGCACGAGTCCCTTCCATCTACTCCGTCTCCACCAGTATCTCCAAAGCTTGTTAAAGCAGAAGTACTAGCCATGGCGAACGTCCCACCTCCAAATCTTGCAACCATGTTAGCTGATCTGCAGCGCAACCTGGCTATCATGCAACAAAGGGCCGACTAGGCCGACGCCTCTATGGCCAATCTTCAAACCCTAATCGAGGAGCGACTTCCCCTTGTAGCAGGAGGGGAAGGCGGTGAAAGGCGTGAGCAAGGAGCCGCTGCCGAGGAGGAGCCACTAGTTGAGAATCCTGCTCCAAGCCGAGAAATGGCAGCCTTAGTCGCCAAAATGGCCAAGTTGGAAGAAGCTGTTGCCAAATCCTAAAGAAAAGGGTCGGAAGTATTAGACATGGACCGCCTCTGCCCATTCCCGAATGCCAGGCTCCCCGATCGGTTCAAAATGCCCGACTTTGCAAAGTTTGACGGTACTGGAGACCCGAAAACTCACCTGTTGGCCTATCATGGAGCCATGAAGCTGCACGGCGCCGGGGAGGATGCCATGGCTCAGCTGTTTCCGCAAACGCTTGCCGGTCCCGCCTTCCAGTGGTTCCTGTCGCTCGACATCTCCAAGAGGCGGACATGGGAGGACATCGGCACGGCCTTCAATGCTCAGTATAGCTACAACGCCCAACTCAAAAATGACCACTCGGGAATTGGAATCCACCAAGATGACTGCAAAGGAGTCCTTTGCAGACTTTATCCAAAGATGGAGAGCCAAGGCCGCTCTCATGCCCGACCGCCCAAGCGAGAAGGATCAGATCCGCATCATCTCCCGTAATCTGCAGCCCGACTTCGCCAAAAACCTCGTGTTGGTTCAGGGCGCAAACTTCGAAACCTTCTATGACTCCGGGCTGGCCATCGAAGAAGCCCTTCAAACCGGCATTCTGCCCAGGAGCGACAATTCCTCCTCAACCTCAGCCTCAAAATCAAAGCCCCGTGCATACACCGGGAATAGCACTGCTCTGTTCGGTGGCAACAGCTACGCCAACGCGAACTCTGCCAACAACCCCTCTGCCCAAAGCTCTAACCACATTGCCGACATCAACCAAGTTCAAACCCCTCAAAGGCCCCGAAATCGCAACCAACCCCGTAACTTCGCCAACTTCGAGGCACCTCTCTCCTCGGTGTTGGAGAAGCTAATCAAAACCGGACACCTCAGGCCTCTAGCCCCAACTCCGCTTCCTCAAAATCCACCCCCTAGCCATAACCCCAGCGCTTTCTGTGCGTATCACCAAATGCCCAGCCATTACACCGACTCCTGCTATCGCCTCCGTCATGCGATACAGGATTTGGTGGACAATGGCACCCTTCCGACTCCACCCACAAAGCCCAATGTCATCTCCAATTCCTTGCCCAAACATGACCCTAACCCTCAAGTGAACCAGATAAACCTCAGCTCCACCATATTCAACCCCACTGACCATATTATCTCAACCATCAACCCAAGACCAGTTGTACCCTTTCCCTCCGAACCAAGCATTAACATGATGGCGGCCGGTTGGGCCATGGAGGACAAAGCCAAGGAGTGGGAAGAGCTTTGCGACGATTGGATCGAACAGTATAACATGGGGTTTCCCGCGCACCCTCGGGTCAATCAAATATGGCTAGACCAGTGGGAAGGAGAATGGAACGTGGCGCAGGTTGACCCTTTGGATGGTCTTTCTTTGTTCGCGCTCTTTTACCAGCCCGAATTGAACCAAGTCGAAGTGGAAGCCGAGGAATACGTGTGGGATCCACAGCCTGATGAATGGCAATTGGGTCGGGGTCTCGAGACCGATGTGAACCAAAACGACATCAGTGAGGATTACTGGGACCAATTCCAAGAAGGGGAGATTGTGCCCGATATCCGTCGCCCACTAGGCGCCATGTTACCTTTGGTGAATTCTATTGTTGGCACGGTCGACCGTCGCATCCATGAGTTTGATCCTACTCTCGACATTGTCTCTGTGGAATAGCCTCGCCCTATTGTTTCTGCTCCCGGAGATGACTGCTCAATCATGGTCCTGGATGCGCCTCCGGCCGACCTCTGGGATGCAGAAGAAACCATTAAGACTCCACCGCCTGTTGATATTTGGGACGTCGACAACATTGTTGACCTGAACATGGGGAGCGAAGTATGGACCGTCAATGCCGCTCTCGTCGATGGAGGATTTTGGGACGTTCCGTTCGTCACTAACCCGGGAGTGCCATTTGAGGAAGAGGCTGCACAGGATCCTGCCTTTTGGGAAGGTCTAGTGATGGAGGACTTGGAATGGGACACAGCTCTGGGGCCAGACTCGTCCGCAACGGTGGCGTCAACAGACAAAGGGAAACGCAAGCTAGAAGAGGTATCGGCCGATCTGTGGGATTCTATTGACTCACCTTCTTGGTGGGATGTGGCCAACGTCACTAGGAGCGGCTGAGTGTTTCAGCCATCCAACCTCCAGGCTGGAAGCTCGTCCAATCCGCCCGGTCAGAAAGCCACTGCTCCCACTGCTCAGAGGACTGATCCGCTCTTTCCGAATGGGGTTCCAGAAGAAGACGCCATTTTGAAACAGCTCGAACGGATTCCGGCCGCGGTCTCTATCTGGGGTTTGATATCGTCATCAAAGGAGTATCGTGAAAAGCTGTCCTCCGCGTTGGCCCGGCTCACAGTACCGATCGACATCACTCCCGAGGCCATGATTGCCCTCGTGCTGCCACTTCTCTCTAAGCACTCCGTCACATTCACCGAAAGGGATCTGCCCGTCGAAGGAACCACTCACAACCGCCCACTGCACATCACCGTCAAGTGCCGGGGACATTGGGTGCCAACCGTGCTAATTGACAATGGCTCGGCCATCAACGTTTGCCCAATGAGGGTTGCCTATCGTTTGGGGTTCTCAAAAAGTGACCTAATGCCCTCCAATCTGGCCGTCAAGGCATACGACAGCACTCGCCGCATGGTGGAAGGAACTCTGATGCTGAAACTGGATGCTGAGGGCTTCGAGATGGACGTAGAATTCCACGTGGTCGATGTCCCTGCCACCTTTAACCTGCTGCTGGGCAGGCCATGGCTTCATAGGGCCGACATCATGGCAGTACCTTCAACCCTGCACCAAAAAGTCATGCTGGGGCTTCCTACCGGAACTTTAACAATCTGCGCAGACTCTGGGATCCGTCCGCTCACAGATGACGGTACACTTGTTTTGGGCATAATGCACGGGGAAGAAGACTCGGACTTCGGGGGATTCTCTTTCGACACATCTGGCTTAGTCCTCGCCATCGCCATGGATGATGACTTCACCATAAGCTCAACTGTCCTCGAAATGATGAGGAAGATGTCATTCATGCCGGGCCTAGGACTCGGGGTCAACCAACAAGGGATCACTGAGTTCCCTGTCTTTCCTTCCACCGAAGGCCGCTTTGGTCTTGGTTACACTCCGCCGACCAAAGGCGCCCAAAAGAGGAAAGACACGGGAAAACCTCGAACCTTTTTTGGTAACCCCGACAGTTACTTTGTGCGAGAGGGAGGAGGCTCTGCTTATGCGGGACAGATAGAGCCATTTTGGGACCCGGAGACTTCCACTTGGCTGCCGGGGTTTGAAATCTTTACTGCGGACACCTGGTCCGATGAGGAGACGGCCGAAGAGAAGCTTGCCAAAGGGGAGTTCGAGAAACAGCTGGGTCAGACCAAGGAAGAGTTTGATTGGCTGAAGGCTTTTGATTAAGGGGGTCTGGAGATGCTGTTCTCCCAAGTAGGTTTGGTTGGCAAGGGCGAAGAAGCTGAAGTGCTGATGCTCGGGCCCGACTCCTCAGATGCTCTCGAGGATCCTACCTCTCTCATCGTGAAGGCACAGGGAAGTCTCAATAACTGCATTTTCACTCCGCGTCTAACATGCATTGACGATGAGTCTGAGTCTGACACAGAGTCTGTCAAGTCTAAGTCTAGCTCAGAGTCGGAGTTTGTGCCTCTTGGCCCTCCACGTCGTAGCTTTTACTTCGAGTTCGAGTCTGTTGTACTTGGCAACCCTGTGGGGTTTTATGAAATGCATGACCCTACTTTTGACTACTTTGCTAGCTTCTATATAAACTGTGTTGACCCTGACGATGAAGGAACAGACTTCGACGGGGACATCCCGGCTGAGTTGTGTTCCCTCATCGAAAAGGAAGACGAAAGGCGTGCTCAGCCTTTAAAAGAAGAAGTAATTTTTATAAATTTGAAAGACGAGGATGACCCCCGCATGATGCAAATTGGTGCAAACCTATCCCCGGAGAACCACGCTGGAACAATCGAGCTCCTCAAAGAATTTCCTGAGGTTTTCGCGTGGTCTCACAAGGATATGCCCGGCATCGATCCTGAAATAGTGCAGCATCGAATCCCGTTGGAGCCTGGGGCTGTCCCCGTCAAACAGAAACTCCGCAGGATGAGGCCGGATTGGGTTCAGAAGATCAAGGAAGAGGTTACAAAGCAGATTGATGCGGGATTCATAAGGGTTACAGAATACCCCAAATGGGTCGCCAACATCGTGCCTGTCCCCAAGAAGGATGGAAAGATCCGAGTCTGCGTCGACTTCAGGGACTTAAACAAGGCAAGCCCCAAAGATAGTTTTCCCTTGCCGCACATTGACGTGCTTGTGGACAACACGGCGGGGCATGCCTTGCTCTCTTTTGTCGACGGATTCTCCGGATACAACCAGATCTCTGTGGCGCCCGAGGACCAAGAGAAAACGACGTTTGTCACGGAATAGGGCACCTACTGCTATGTGAAGATGCCTTTTGGGCTGAAGAACGCCGGGTGCACTTTCCAACGGGCTCAAACGACCTTGTTTCACGATTTTATCCATAAGACCGTCGAGATCTACGTCGATGATATGATTGTAAAGGCAAAGGAGGAAAAGGACTATCTTCCCTCGCTCAGGCAGTTTCTCGAAAGGCTTCGCAAATACAACGTGCGTCTGAACCCACAAAAGTGCACATTTGGGGTCACGTTAGGCAAGATGTTGGGATTTCTGATCACCGCGAGGGGAATTGAAGTGGATCCTTCCAAAATCAAAGCGATTCTCGAGATGGAGCAGCCTAAGTCTGAGAAAGGTGTGCGAAGTTTTCTAGGGAAGGTCAAGTTCATCAGCAGGTTCATCTCCAAGTTAACTCTAACCTGCGGGCCGTTATTCCGTTTGCTCAAAAAGGGGGTCCCATTCGAATGGACAGAGAAATGCCAGGCCACTTTCAAGTCTATTCAGAGGTACTTGCAGAACCCGCCGGTACTGATGCCGCCAACGCCGGGTCGACCTTTGATTCTCTACCTGTCCGTTTCTTCAACAGCCATGGGATGTCTGCTAGCACAGGAAGGAAGCAATGGGGTCGAGAAGGCTGTTTACTATCTGAGCAAGAAGATGGTGGGATCTGAGGAACGCTATACCCCTCTGGAAAAGACGTGTTGGCCGCTAGTTTGGGCTACCAGAAAGCTTAGACACTACATGCTAGCCTATTCGGTGAGACTGATTTCTCAGATGGACCCTATCAAGTATCTGTTCGAGAAGCCTGCGCTCACCCATAAGCTAGCACGTTGGTTGCTTCTGCTAGCTGAGTTCGAACTCCAACATATCACGAGGAAGTCTGTAAAGGGGCGAGCTGTGGCCGAATTTCTAGCCGATCACCCGATCGACGGCCTGGAAGACGTGGATTTCACTTTCCCCGACGAGGAGGTTCTAACAGTGGTCGAGGAAGTATGGACGCTCTACTTTGATGGGGCTGCTAACCAAAAGGGATTTGGGATCGGGGTGTTGTTGATCACGCCCGCCGTCGCTCACATTCTGCTCGCCTTCAAACTAAATTTCGATGTCACCAACAATCAAGCCGAGTACGAGGCTTGCATCGTCGGAATGGAAGCTGCTATTGCCCTTGGAGTTGAGAAGCTCGAAGTAATTGGGGATTCAAATTTGGTGGTTTCTTAAGCCAATGGGGATTGGAAGGTTCGTGAAGAAAAGCTGAAGCCTTATCACCAAGATTTGGAAGAACTGATTCCTCGCTTCAATAAGGTGACTTTCACCCATGTCCCACGCTTGAAGAATCAGTTCGCCGATGCCTTGGTAACTTTGGCTTCAATGATCGAACTTCCAATAGGTGTTAAGTTGCGGCCGATTGTGATTGAACAGAGGGACTTGCCTGCTTACGAGTATATCAACGCCATTGATGATGTCGATGATGGCCTACCATGGTACCATGACATTTGGAACTTTGTGGAGCGTGGGGAGTTTCCTACCGAGGCCACGAAGAAGGATCGGATTGCCTTACAGAGGTTGGCCTCTCAGTACATCATCTGTGGGGGGGAAACTGTATCGAAGGTCGCACTGCGGGATGCACAAGCTCTGTGTCAACGGCGTCGAAGCAGCAAGGATAATGGAAGAGGTTCACGAAGGAGTCTGCGGGCCTCACATGAGCGGCGTCATGCTCGCTAGGAAAATCCTCAGGCAGGGTTATTACTTGTCTACAATGGAATCTCAATGCATCGACTACGTACGGCGCTGTTACAAGTGTCAAATCCACGCGAACTTGCAACATGTCCCTCCATCTAAGCTGTATGGCATGACTTCACCGTGGCCGTTCTCTGTTTGGGGCATCGACGTTATTGGGATGATCAGACCGTCTGCTTCAAATGGCCATAAGTTCATACTAGTGGCGCCGACAAGACACTGACAACGGTTCAGGTTGCTCAGTTTATTCGAAAGAACATCATTTATCGGTACGGGGTCCCTCAGGCTTTTGTGTCAGATAACGGGAGTCATTTCAAGGGAAGGGTTCTGGAACTCTTTGAGGAATTCAGTATCGAGATCCATCACTCAACGACCTATCGCCCACAAACAAATGGAGCGGTCGAAGCTGCAAACAAGAATGTCGAGATGATCATCAAGAAGACTGCCGAGTCTGCAAGGGATTGGCACGAGCAGCTGCCTCTCGCCCTTTGGGGGTACCGGACGTCTATCCGCACTTCAACTGGTGCAACTCCTTTCTCCTTAGTCTATGGGATGGAGGCGGTGCTTCCCATCGAGCTTGAGGTACCGTCGCTGAGAATCATGGTCGAAAGTGGTCTCGAAGAATCTGAGCGGTTGAGCGGGAGGTTTGTCGAGCTGATGTTGTTTGATGAAAGAAGGCTCCGGGCTTTGTATCACATTCAGGGTTATCAGAGTCGAGTTGCTCGCGCATTCAAAAAAAAGGTGAAGTCCAGGGGCTTAGTCGAGGGAGACATGGTTACAAAGGAAATCCGAGCCCCAGTGTTTGATCCCCGCGGGAAGTTCAGGCCGAAGCGATCCGGGCCGTACATCATCAAGACCATCCTATCCGGGGGTGCTGCTAAACTCATTGACCTCGACGGCAACGAATTCAACACCCTGGTCAACCTGGATCAACTCAAGCGCTACTATCCTTGAGAGATGCTTGTTGGGTCGAAAACCACAAGGGTGGGCGATTCCAAGCAAAAGTTAGAGCAGCCTGCTAGACCGAAAACCTAAGGAGGCGGTTCTAGGCAAATAAATAGGCCAAAGTCGAAAGCTCGCTAGACCGAAAACCTGAAAAGGCGGTACTAGGCAAAAGTTAGAGCGTAAAAGGAGAGGTAAAATACACGAGCGAACCTTAGCCTGAACTACGTTCTGACCTGATTCCCTGAAAAGGGATATGTAGGCAATCTCACCTTGAGATTCGGTCACGTTCTGTCAAAACTTCGATCCAGGTTCGGCATTTTGGGTACACATCACAGTTTAGGAAGGTCGAGCACAAGTCGAAGGCTGCATTGAGGAGAATCAGAAAAGGGGAAACCCATCGTCTTTTAACTTTATTGCAAAATTACTATTTCTAATACATAAGCTGAGCATAAAAGCCTTAAAAACAGTGAAGCATGAAAAACAGAACAACATGCTTAAGAAGTCTAACGGCTCGCAGTTTATTCTAAGCAGAGCAGAGTGGCCCGGAGTCAGTCAATATTTTCCCTTGCATTCACATCGGCTCTCAGCCACGGCCTGTAGCGACTCCTTAGCCCTGTTGCAAAATTCGGCATCTCAGCTTGAAGGGCTCTAAGGCCCCAGCGTCGCTGATAACCGTTGAGTGTTTGAGCGCTGAAATTCGGGACACGGAAGTCCCCAATGCTGATGCGGTGGTTCTCTTGAGAAGCGCCCAGCTGTCGAAGAACACGGCCAGGAATGTAAAAAGTAAAGCTCGACAGTCCCGCAATCACCACCCTGTCGAACCCATCGGAGTGAATGGCCATGTCCGGGAGGTCCAGCCAGGGGCACCTCCAGGCAATCTCGTCAGGCTGCATTTGCCGCATGAACTCGTACCAGCTTTCTGTGTCCATGTCAGGGTAGCGCATCTCCCTTTGATGAATCCTCTTCGGAAAGATATTCCAGCCCGCCACCGGAGGGTGCAATAGATTCAACTTGTCCGACAGCCACAACTGCATGAGAGAAAAAGACAAGTAAGAAGTCAGATAAAACCTGAGCGAAAAGATAAGTAAGGAGCTAGGGAGCAGCCTAAGCCGAGCGCCGAGGTAAAATGAGAACGTGTGAAAAACTGGAAAAAGGTGAGCTGAGTGAGATTACTTGAAGCAAAAGCGGGCTGCCGCTAAAAACGGCTGTAACGCCCCGAATTTTGGGTACGTTAAGAAGACAATTTATTGATAAAATCTATAACGCCCTGAATTTTGGGTACGTTAAGAAGACATTTTATTGATAACATCAAATGGAGTCTGGCTCTTATTACAACAATTACTCTCACAAGAGTTCAATATTTACACAAATGAAGGGGGTTCTAAGGTTCCTAACTACAGCTCCTCAGCACCTCTATTCTTGCCAGCTCCTCAGCTCCAAAGCCTCCACGGTGATCTGCTAACCCTGATTATCTACAAAATCTGACACATTATACCAGCGTCACCACCGATATAATATGTCAGGGTCACCAAAAAGGCAACACCGTGAGCAACAAAGCTCAGCAGAGTAATCCCATACCCGCTAACCCATACTTACAAACTACAGGAAATAACACATCGATTTCCACATGATAAGTATAAAAACAGTTTAATCAATGATACATCCACATTCGTTTAATCAACTATCGTTGGTGTCCAAGATTTCAGAGTTTCTCCTACGCGTCTCATCGTAGACCGTGTCGACATTTTCATTTACAAAACAACCTTTCAAAAACCATTTGTTTAACACAAAAACATTTGCATTGGCTCCGTACCGCGGATAACCAAGCTACACACCCAACCTTTTTAAAATCATTAGCATTGGCTCCGTACCGCGGATAACCAAGCTACCCAACCTTTAAAATCATTTGCATTGGCTCCGTACCGCGGATGACCAAGCATACACACCCAACCTTGGTTCCACCGCGCCGGGTTCCCGAGTATCCTCACAATGGTTCCGCCGCGCCGGGTTCCCATTGGCACACAAAAATATTTGCATTGGCTCCGTACTGCGGATAACCAAGCTACACACACCCTACCTCGGTTCCGCCGCGCCGGGTTCCCGAGTATCCTCACAATGGTTCCGCCGCGCCGGGTTCCCATTGGCACACAAAAATATTTGCATTGGCTCCGTACCGCGGATAACCAAGCTACACACACCCTACCTCGGTTCCGCCGCGCCGGGTTCCCGAGTATCCTCACAATGGTTCCGCCGCGCCGGGTTCCCATTGGCACACAAAAATATTTGCATTGGCTCCGTACCGCGGATAACCAAGCTACACCTCACCATGGTTCCGCCGCTCCGGATTCCCATGGGAACGCACACATTTTAAAACCCTCGGTTCCGCCGCTCCGGGTTTCCGAGTATTCCCACAATGATTCCGCCGCTCCGGGTTCTCATTGGGTTTTACCACACAATGGGCTACCACGTTCGGCCACATTGCGGTTTTCAAAACATTTCAAAAACCTTTTTCAAATGTTTCTTTTACACACGCACACAACTCACATAATGCCTCCCAAAACCGGTCATTATGTTGTTTCAAAAATAGTCCCTTCCTCGGAAAACATTTCTTTTATTAATCACACCCTAGGTGTCATGTTTCTACTTTCTCGGTTCTCATGTCTCGTTTACATTCAAAGACTCCGCGGTAGGACATGAATCTTTCTAACAAGATCATCCAATTCTATATTACTTTAACACGCTCAATCACTACTTATAGCATAACGCCACATATACGGACGCCTTTGGAGTGTATCACTTATGCTTTATTCAAAGCACAACGCCACATGTACGGACGTCTTTGGAGTGAAATCACTTATGCTTTATCACATACCACAAGTAATACAAGCAACTCATATACGCATATTCATAACTATCTTAAAGATCAAAATACGAATACTTCTAATCAAACGATAAGTACGTAAATAAAGATAACCTACTTTGTATTTGAGTAAGTAAATACATAGGGAGTAAGTAAGGATTTCCTTACATATACGTTGAGTTAGGGTCAAGGGGTTCTACCTTACTTCTTGGCGGTAGTCGGCTACGGAAAGTACGTCGGTGGTCGGACGGAGTAACTTCCTACGGTGGTCTCCGGTAGCTTCGAAAGAGAAAGGTTTCTCTCGAAACTTCTACTTGACTAACACTACTACTACTTTTGGATCGAGAGGGTGGTCGAGTGGCGGTTTAGTGGCGGCTTAGGTTGAGTTTCTCGAAGAACACAAGAACACTCAAGAACAAAGGAAGAACTAACAAGAACAAAGAAAGAAACAAAGAATTCTAGAGAGAAGGAAGAGCAAAGCTTGAAGGTGTGAGTTGAATGAGAAACATGGGGTGCTATTTATAGGCAAAACCTTGGCTCTCCCCCTCTCTCTATGGCCGGCCCTCTCTCTCTCTATATCTCCCATGGATTTTGCTCCATCAAGTCATCAAATCAACCTTTCAACCAAGTCATAGCTTGTCCAATCTAAATCTTAGGTGTAAGGCTATGTAATCAACTAAGATCTTAGGCTTTTTAGGTAGTCATAACCTAGGTTTAGCTTGTAGTCAAGGTCTAAGGCTAATAAAAGCTAGGATTATGTCATAAAGGTCCATCATAGGTTGTCATTAGGCATAAAAAGACTAAGGCCTAATATGGTAGCTTGCAAGGCTAGTTTAGTCCTTGGATTGAACTATGGGAGATTTGTTGGAAGGATAGGAGACAAGGGGTACAAGATTTGTTTTGAACAAATCCTAGAAGTACAAATGGGAGTTATATTTGGTTAGGAAAAAGATTCTCCATGGACTTGAAAGATGAAGAAAGATCATGGAAGATCAAGGTAGGTACAAGTCTACTTCCTTCTTCCTTCCTCCTCTCTCTCTCTCTCTCTCTCTCTCTCTCTCTCTCTCTCTCTCTCTCTCTCTCGGCATTCTCTCTCCCTCTCTCTCTCTCTCTCTCAAGTACACACACACACACACACACACACACACATATATATATATATATATATATATATTAGAAAGAATAAGAAAGTACAAGATTCACAAAATCTAAAATCCCAATAAAGAAATACAATTAGGCACATGCCCCTTTAAATAAATAAATTAGGGTACTTTGTAATCTAGGAAGATCAACTCCCCAATAAATTAATCCAATTGGGTACAAAACCCCAATATAAAATAATATAGGAGTACTTAGGAAAAAGATTTGGGCTTTTACCCAATGGATAATAAATCCCCTAACTTTTATTGTCCAATGGACAATAGCTACAAGGAAAACTTTTATATTAAAATAATCGAGGAGTACTTTTTAAAGTATGTGACAAAAGCCCTATATTAAATATGGGTGTGGTACCAAGTACCCCAATTAAATAAAAATGCTAGGATTCTCCCCATTAAAATAATAATAAAGTACAAGTCAAATCAACTGTATTGGAAAGTTTTCTTGTCACATCGGTACTTTATTTGGTCAAAAGATTCTCCATGGACTTGAAAGATGAAGAAAGATCATGGAAGATCAAGGTAGGTACAAGTCTACTTCCTTCTTCCTTCCTCCTCTCTCTCTCTCTCTCTCTCTCTCTCTCTCTCTCTCTCGGCATTCTCTCTCCCTCTCTCTCTCTCTCTCTCAAGTACACACACACACACACACACACACACATATATATATATATATATATATATTAGAAAGAATAAGAAAGTACAAGATTCACAAAATCTAAAATCCCAATAAAGAAATACAATTAGGCACATGCCCCTTTAAATAAATAAATTAGGGTACTTTGTAATCTAGGAAGATCAACTCCCCAATAAATTAATCCAATTGGGTACAAAACCCCAATATAAAATAATATAGGAGTACTTAGGAAAAAGATTTGGGCTTTTACCCAATGGATAATAAATCCCCTAACTTTTATTGTCCAATGGACAATAGCTACAAGGAAAACTTTTATATTAAAATAATCGAGGAGTACTTTTTAAAGTATGTGACAAAAGCCCTATATTAAATATGGGTGTGGTACCAAGTACCCCAATTAAATAAAAATGCTAGGATTCTCCCCATTAAAATAATAATAAAGTACAAGTCAAATCAACTGTATTGGAAAGTTTTCTTGTCACATCGGTACTTTATTTGGTCAAAAGTCTCTATTATCCAATGGTCACTAACTTTCCTAACGGTTATTACCCAATGGATAATAGTTTCCCTTGCGGTTAATAACCATTGGTTAAAAGAGTACAAGTACCTTTAAAATAAAATTTTGAAAAGACTACATGTACTTTTTATAAAAAGTTTATTATCCAATGGACAAAAATTACCCTTGTGGTTATTAACCAATGGATAATGGAGGGGTGGAAGAATCCCCAATAAATAAAGCATACAAGTACTAGCACATGTTTTATAAACCATTAAAATACTATATTTTGTACTTTACCAAAATATTTAAATGGGGGGCCTATTGTCCAATGGACAAAGATTACCCTAACCATCATGGACCAATGGGCAAAGGCAAAAGGTTCAAAAGGTTCATCTAGTAACTAGGTAAGTCGGTTGCTTGGTTCCTCCAAGTAGTCGGTTGGAAATTAACCAAATTGGCCAAGTAGGGTTTCTAGTTGAGACCAAAATCTAATTACAACGAATTTTACAAGAAAACATATAGTCACTCAAAAGAAAATAAGTAAATTAAATAAAATTCAAATTTTTAACGAAATTTTTATAGACCAAAATTCAGGGTCGTTACAACGGCCAACTGGCCCGTATATACCAAGTCCAAACCCAAGAGTGTCTTAGCCAGGACCAAAGGGATCACGTTCCTTCGTATCCCCATTTGTGCAGCAACGCTCACCAATGAAGGGCTAGCCTGCCCGTGGGCCGGCATGAGCAAATAAGCGGCAAGCAAGCAGATTACCAAGGTGAAGCGGCGGCGCGCCTGAGCGTCATCATCATCCAAATCGCCGTCCGGGCTGTACATCTCAATCAGCCGCATGATATTCATTTGGCCACCCTCGAGGATAGTATTCGCCAAGCCCCGGGAAATGTTGAGCGAGCTGGCCAGTAGTTTTGGCATGCTTGCTTGATAAGGCGGAACTACAAGCGTAGGGGACGAGTAGGTCCGAAGGTACGCCTGGAATTCCTCGACAGTGGGGCACATCTCGTCGTCGCCAAACCGAAAGACATGGACGTCAGGATCCCAAAATCTGAGGGCAGCTCGCAGGAGCGTCGGGCGGAGCGACACATGTTGAAGAAAACGAAACGAAGCCAGGCCGTGATATTGGAAATTGAGCCAGTCAACGCTTAGAAATTGCGCCAACCAAGGCCTAAGCAAAGTTGGGAGGGGGTTGTCCATGGAGAATGTGAAATATACTGAGGAAAAGGGGAAATGCAGCCGTGAAAGGATCTCAATACCTATGCCTCTGCTTTATAGGCCTTGGCCTTTCCTTTCCATCACCAATGAGTCACTCAAGCCTTATGCTAACTTCCAAACCATGCACCTGCAATGGAAACTGCCTTCTGGGAGCTCAGAAACCGTGTGCAAACCGTGTGGGGGTAAAAACAAAATGGCCCCTGAAAAAGGACAGTTGGTCAGTCAAGTGGATCTGGCGTTCAGAAACCTGGCGTACGCCAGTTTATAACTGGCGTGTCCGTGTCCCCCACGTACTGGCGTACGGGCCTCAAAGTCTGGCGTACGCCAGTATGTTTCACCAGAAACTAGTTTGCAGCAGCTACTGCCTCCGCATGGTCATTTTCAATTCCGGGGCTGGCATTGACCGTTTGTTGGTTCCTACAAGTCACAAACATCATTTAAGACTATGGCAAGGCGTCGGATTCTAAAAGTCATGCCCAATGGAGAATTTGGACCCTCGGCGGCCCATTTCAAGCTAAAACCAAGGATACGGGAGGTCAAAACTCGTTTCCGGGGCTTCTGCCAAGTTTTGTCATACCATACATGTTACATAGGCCTTATGTGACTGTATGGGGGTGTCGGTTTCGGTCCGGGACCATATCAAGTCTTCTTTTGCGTCTTATGTCCATTTTTGCGGCATTTTTAGTTTTTTTTTTGGTATTTTCCTCGCACCGGGGCAATTCTGCCGGTTTTGATGGTTTGTGCAAGTCTCTATACACCTATGTCACCTTTTACAAGGGTCAGTTTCTTCCCCCGGGGGGAATCTCGGAGTTCGGCCTACCGGCGCCCAAAACTCCCGTATCCCCCGCGTGTTTGGGTTACGTGTCGTATCCTAGGACTTTTCTGTCCATCTTTTCTTCGAGCTAAGTCGATTATGTGCATATACAAGTGTCTATTGTCGATTCAGAGCATTCATCAATGCATGTTGGATATTAGCGGATGTTTTGTTCTTTTCCTTTACTAAGTCTCATCAAGGTAAAGGGAAAGCGATAAAACAGAAAATGCATATGTTATATACTACTGTGTCAAGACGTAATGGTAGAAATGTAACAAGCATCAAAATGGCGCAACGGCCCGGGTAGAACTAAAAGTGTCAGGGCACACTCGCCCACAAAAGTCAAAAGGCACGCAGGCCCTATCCCAAGTATCAAAGTATCTACTCAAAAGTATCAAAGTACCGGCAAAATAGACTAAGGCTCGGTGGTAGCCCTCAATCGTCAAAAAGGTCCTCGTCGTCGTCGTCCTCCTCGCTCTCCTCCAACTCTCGAGGATCCATCCGGAACCTAGGGTCACTCGCTGAGTCAGAGCCGCTGCTAAGGGACGCCTCCTCCTCTTCTTCTTCCTCTGCCTCTTCCTCTTCTCTCCTTTTCTTCTGCAAGGGTCCCTCGACAAGCCTCTTCTCTGCAGGCCTCTTCCTCAGCTCCCGGCAGAACTGGAGCTCCTCGCTAGCCGGAGTAATTTGCACTCCCCGTTCCACCCTTGCCGCTGGCCGGGAGGAGCTCGAAGCTGCCTTCTTTGCTGGGGGAGGCCGCACGCTTTTCCTCCTAGGAGCCGCCTTAGCATGTCCCTGCATAGTCATTCAATTCAGTTAGCATACATTGTGCATATTGTATATATTGAAATGCTGAGTGCAGGAAACGTCAAAAGCAATTCTAGTCAAAAGTAAAGGGGAAAAGTTATACCTGAGGCTGCACGGCAGGAGCTGGTGGTGGGTAGTGCAACTGCAAAGAAGCACCGCCGGCTATCCTATGAAACTCTTTCTCCATGGCCTTCATCAGGCGAGCTGCCTCCCGTACCCACTCTATCGGGGCCTGTGATGCAATTTCAGGGCAAAATCAGACTACAAGCCAAGTGTACATGCTGAAAGTAAAATACGGAAACTACAAAAGGGAAGAAGGATGTCTTACCGACCTTGTGATTTCTGCTGGGTCTGTCCTGGCCGGCTCGAACCGAACTACGGCCTCCTCTCCTTCTGCGTCCCGCACTGCTAGAGTCCAAGAAAGCCGAGGCAGCCTGGTCGCTGTGGCATAGTCACTCCTCTCTCTCGGCTGAGATGCCCTGCTCTCCCGGCTCCGCTTCTCCTCGCCAGCCTCAAGTGCTTCACTCTGAACGGCGACATGCTCCAGCACTCCAAGCGGCCTCGCCAAGCGCTGCCTCCTATAAACAGCATAGTCATGCTCGGGCTTCAGAAAAGCAGCAAGCCCGGCCGGAACGGTGAAGCGCCTCAACTCAGCCAGAGTGTACTTGTCCGTGTGAGAAGTGTGAGGAGGAAGTGGCCCAGGAACCTGGAACTCGAGGGAACCCAGTGACTGCCGTGTCACCCGGTCGCCCAAGTACCACCGCCACCCGAAGGCCGACTCCAACAGCACCCGGCTCGCTGTCACCACCCTGCTCCGCGCTAGGTACTCAGGCTCAGGCTCGGCGCTGCTCCATGGGTTCCATTTGACCTGCAAGACAATGGCACGGATGGTAAGGCATCAGCGACAACATTAAAGCAATTCTAAGGGCAAAATAATCAACTTGACATGTTGCTTACCTGAGTGCCGGACAACTCGTCGAGGTACGTCCGAAAGGCTAGGAGGCTCCCTCTCGACTTCTTCTTGCCGCTATACATGGGACCTCAGATCATGGCACGGGGGAGCATCCTCAGGTTCGGGCACTTGTTCTCCGGAGGGTACATCTTCAGCACCTCGTAGGCCCACAGCTGCAAATGGTTAGACAATCAAGGCATCAGAATACAGTTCATATGCAAATTAAATACAAGTACAAGGAATGGGAAAGCTGGAAATAAATGACAAGTTTTGCTTCTTACCTCCCACACTCTCCAGTAGCCGGCTGTCGCCTTCTTTCCCCGTGAGAACGCCCCCATAAAACCATAGCAGGTACCCAGAGCTGCTCCTCCCCAGTCAAATCTCCAAGCTGTGCTCAAGTCATAGAGGGCCGGCAAGTAGGACAGGTGCACCGTGGATCGCTTGTTCGGGTACAAGGTAGCCCCGAACAAGTACAGCAAGTAGACCCTCGCCATCTGCTCTGCCTCCAACTCCGAGTCCGGCTCCCTCCCGTGCAAGTACCGCTTGAACTGATCATAGTGGACGGTCTTTGCCTCACCTGCTGGCGCCTGCCCTAAGAACCACTCCAGAGCCTCGGGATCCCTGTAAATCCTTGAGTCAAACGGGATAGGCTCTCCACCTACCCTCAAGCCCGTGAGCGCTGCAAAGTCAGACAGGGTCACCGTCATCTCCCCAATCGGCAAGTGGAAGGTATTTGAGGAATCCCACCACCTCTCGGCCAGTGCTGTCAGCAGAGCGTGATCGCTTTTCACGGCCGTCAGCGTGAGAATAAACGGCCGAAACCCTGCGGCGTCAGCCAGAGCCCTGACTCGCTCGGGCAAGCTTCGGTACAACTCAAGTGAACTCGCTGGACCCCCGTGGCCCCGAGTGCTGGCTGCTCCCCTCTGCATGACAAAGACAGACAACAAAAGGGTTTCATCAAGTAATTGCAATCCAAACGGTTAGTTGAATTCAGAATTTCAAAAAGTAACTCTACAGTCGAAACAGGCATCATAAGGGTCGAACAAAGTTGCCGGTCACTTGTATTATCCTATCCAGTTCTGCTATCGGTCGAATCAATTCAAAGGTGTTTCTCAGTCAAGTCCCGGGCCACAAGACTTTATTTCTCTCGAGGCACAGCTCTCAGTCGATTTCACAAGTATTCTGTTTATCAATGTGGTCGATTCAAACTAATGGACATGCCATCCGGGCGTTGACATGTCATGGCAATCTCCCTAGTCGAGTTCAAGTTCAAAGGACAATCTTATCAAGTCGAGGCTATTTATGATTGATTCGAGTTTGGCACTAACGGCTTTGTCGAAGTTATGGGCATTCTACAAATCAACTACCTCGAGTGTTATATCATTCAAGCCAAGTTTCGAAGTCGAGGCATGCTATTCAAAGTCCTACTTTCTCAGTCGAGTTACAGCTCAGGGTTCTAGTCAACATGCATTACGAACTAAGCCATAACAGTTCAAAACTATGTAGTGGTACATATGACAAGGCATGCATATCAAAATGAGTTCAAAAGGGTACCTGCGCCCAATCCACGGACAGGTGTCTCTATGGGACTCTCAGAACAAGCTCTGCGTTATAGCTCTCTCGCAAAGGTGCAAGACTCTCAACCCCAGACGGGATAAACACGTGTGGCTCGGGCAAAACGTACGTGGCCGCGTCGAACCTAGCACGGGGTGCCAGCCGTATGGACTCTGCGAGCGTCACTGCCCGCTCAAAGGACCACACCTCCCCCTGAGCCTCCTCGGCTGCCTCAGTCTCGCTCACAAAGGCCTCCTCCTCGGCCTTGGCCCTCTCGACCTCCTCCCTTAAGCGCTCCTCCTCCTGCGCTCTCTCAACTTGCTGGGCTCTATCCTCCCTTGCTGCCAGCACTGCAGCCACCACCCTCGGGTTTTCCCGGAGCAAACGGCCGAGTTCCTCCTCCGATACGAACTCTGCAAAATCCCCTCGAGTGATGGGTACATGAACCGAAGGCCCCACTGCAAGCCGGAACTCCACCTCCTCCGTGGGTACCTCTCCAGACACTCCCTCTTCAACCACGGGACCTTTGCCCCTCGCCGGATCTCTCACCGGTGTCTCCGGCCGGCCACCATCATCACCACCATCACCACTGCCCCTTCCACTGCCGCCGGCTCCAACCGAGCCCACACTGGTGATCACCACACCCTCTACCCCACTGCTTGGATCTAATCGACGAACCTGGGGACCCACAATCACAACAGAGCCTGGCGTACACCGCAGCCCTCCTGGCGTACGCCCCTCGTCGCCACCGCCAACCTCTGCTGCATGGCCATCGCCACCGCTCAAACCACCAGGAACCTCTGCACTGATCACGGATGGGGCTTCGCCTAGCGGTTGATCGTCGATTTGAGGGCTCTCGGGCTCGCCCCTTGGCCGAACCCCGTCACCACCACCTCTAGCGCTGCCATTGCCGCCATTACCGCCTCCGGGTTTAGCCATGGCTACTATGGGTAAGTGGGTTTTGAAGAAAGGTAAGGGAGATTGAAGTTTAAAGAAGGATTTGAGAGGGATTTTAGAGTCTGGAGTTCAAAACTGAAGAAATGGCGGTTTCTCTGCCTTCTGCAACTGTTTATTCGACGTAGGGGCGTGCTGGGCCGGATCTGGGCTCGGGTCTGGGCTCGGGTCAGTATAATAAGTGGCGCACGCCAGTGTGGTTATATCGTACGCCAGATAATGTTGGGCCTGAGGCCTAAATCACCCCAAACGACGGGATCCATTCTCGAACAGTGTCCTAAATTGCCAAGGGATGCGTTGATACTCGTGTCGAAGTTATCCCCAAGCAGAGGCCCAAATTCAAATCAACGACGATCTATCTGTCCAATTTCAAATCAACGACGATCTATCCGTCCAAATTCAAATCAACGACGATCTATCCGTCCAATTTCAAAGCAACGACGATCTATCCGTCCAAATTCAAATCAACGACGATCTATCCGTCCAAATTCTAGTCAACGACGATCTATCCGTCCAATTTCAAATCAACGACGGTCCACTCGTCCAAGTTCAAATCAACGACGGTCCACCCGTCCAATTTCAAATCAACGACGATCCACTCGTCCAAATTTCAAATCAACGACGATCTATCCGTCCAAATTCAAATCAACGACGAGCTATCCGTCCGACGGTCTTCTTCCCCCAGCAGGGTCGATGCTTTTGAATCATTCCCCAAGAGAGTCCACGTTCTATGATCTGTCCGTCAAAGACAACAAAGCAGCGGTCTGTCCGCCCCGAATCAAACAGGTCTTTTAAAATTCACGTATTCTGAATAGCCTCGAGGAGGGTGTCTAGAAAACCTTTGACGTTACTTGTCTCCAGTCGATGGTGCTTCAAGTGCTGTCAAAGGGGGGCTTCTGTAGACACCCCATTCTGGACTGTCCAGATAACGTTATTTGTCGATCTTTTATTCCCCCAATGATGATTATGGTCGAAAACAGTCTAAGGACGAGGGTGTGTTTGAGCTTTGAGCGTCCCAAACCCCTTTCGAACCCATTTCAAACCCTTCAAACCAGGGCCAAACAGCCCCGGCAAAACCCAACTGGCCTACGCCAGAGCCTTAGAGGCGTACGCCAGTTATTTGCCACGTGTCAGTCATCGACCGTTGACTCAGCTATTACTGGCGCACGCCGGTCCATATGTGGCGCATGCCAGTCAAGCCCAGTCAAATCAACTTTATTCAGCCACATGGATGAGACTTTTGTGCCACCCTGACGTCGGCTATAGTCTCCCTGATGATTACTCTCGGCAAAGACGCTCCCTCTCTCTCCTACACCCCCCATCAAGGCAAGTCCCATGCATTTAATGCATGGGAGGCTCCCTTCCTCTTCCAACCAGCCAAACAGGGCCTTAGCACCAGACTGATCTCAGTCTTTCTCCCCTATAAATACCCCCCTTGCATTCATTTGCAAGGGGTTAACCTCATTAAGAAGAAAAATCTCTCTTCCTCATTTCTCCTTGCTTTTCCTCTCCTTTTCTTCCATTGAAAGAGGAAAGCAAGCAATCCACTTCCATACACCCTACTGATATCCAGTCACCATCTAAGCCTCCATTTCTAAGCTTTAAGCTCAATATCACCTTCAATCCTCAAACAAAAAGGTATATCACCTTTGTGTTCTTTACTGTTTTCAACCCCTGAGGGGAACCAGTAAGGCCCAGGCTGGTAAACAATACTAGTCCTGGCCTTAAACTGGTAAAATACAACAATCGTATGAGATGGAACATGGCGCACCCCAGTACTCCTATGCCGTACGCTAGTAATGGCAGAACGAGCACTACTGGCGTGGGGATCATGGATCACCATTCCTGTCATTTTATCTTTCTGTCAATCACCCTTGCATGCTAGATAACCAGTTTACTGCTTTCTGTATGTTTAGAACTGTTTAGATATTGTAGTTATTGCTTATTCTTTATCTGTTTAGAGGGCCTCTGGGATCCTTCTAGTCATGTTCCAGAGCCCAGATGAATGCAAAGCCATGCACTGGATAATGGTCACACCTGCGTACGGCATCGTATGACTGGCGTACGGCATCGTATGACTGGCGTACGGCAGTTGTCCCACGACTCAGTGGCTGGCCCTTGCATCTTAGTGTGATCTTGGCCTGCTTCATGTCCCCACTCTGTTTAGGGGGGCTTTCTATCTATCTTTATGGCTTCAAGCCATTTCATCTGTCTGTAAATATATATATCCTGCTTATTTAACTGCATGGTTTGTCCTGGGTGTGCGCTGGTCCTTTTCCAGAGCCCAGAGGGTTGCAAACAAAGACTGTGAAACCAGATATGTGGAGTACGCCAGTTTTATTGTGGCGTGCGCAGGTCGAACCAACATGCAGTGGCTCGACCAGTGTATGCGGGTAGAACTTGCTCATGCCCCTGCGGGGCAGCGTACTTCAATTCGTCCAGTTTGTTCAGTGCTTGTTCTCAATCTATATTTAGCATTGCAATCAAATCATCCATAAACATTTTGTCACATGACTACAACTTGTCACGGTTTTAATCCCCATTAACTGCTCCCCCGCCCTAACTGGCTAAAAAAATGATCAAATGAGAGAAAAATGCAAATGTTTAACAAAATGCTCGAGTAGAGACCGATCTCCGGATTGGGCGAGAGGGGTGCCATAAAACCCTTCCCCTCTTGTAACCTGGCTCCCGAACCTCAGATATCGAAGGTGACGACGGACCGGTCTACAAGCCTTTTTCAAATCAAACAAATGTGGCAAACGTTTTTCGAGTTCGATTCCTTGGGTGTTCTCACCGCTAAAACCCGAGTGGCGACTCTGAATCGAGGCGTTTCACCGCACTTTTCCAACAAAAAGGGCCGCACCCAATTTTACAAACAAAATTTCCGGGTCGCGTGCCCACATTATGCAAGTGCGAGGTCAAACCCCACAGGGACATGTGAATTTTTTATAGGAAAACTAAATAAACCTAAACCAATTAAACCCTAACCTAGTTGACAAAAGTTGTGATTGATTTTTAAACTAAAAACTTAACAAAACAATGACAAAATAATAATGAAACTAGCACAGAAAAGTAGTGGAGATTACAATTGAGAAAAGTAACTACGGTCACCCACAAATATTTATCTACTAATCTTATGCAAGGATATTTCCTATGATTTCTACACAATGATTTAGAAGCTAATCTTATTCACCGTGGATAATATACCATTAAGCCCTTTTTATTTTCCGTCAAAATATGTTCCTCCTCTTCTTCAAAAGTTTAAGACAAAATCATCAACTGTATCTGTATAAACAAATCACAGTAGATGTCCCAAACTTAAATATTAACTTTGATAAACCAAGCAATTCAATTAATAAGGTGATATCAAATCATAGAAAAAACCCATTCCAATTGAATCCATATCCGAGGTTCAACCACATTAATTAATGAGATTAGAACAATAAATTATGAACGCATGTAGGAAAAATCCAATGCATAAAACCAATCAATAATATTCATGAGGTTTCATCCTCAACCCTAGTTGATGATTTTAGCCTCTCATTGATAAAAACAAATCAAGCCTCCGACTAGAATCCATTTACGCTTACAAATAGGTATTTCTTTTGCTCATGCTCTTTTGTTCCCATCCGTAGAACTGTAGCCTATAGCCGCGGTCGTGGTCCATGCTATTCTATCTGTCCAAGATCTCCAAGCCGTATTCTGTGATCCCGCCTCTCGTGCAAACCGTAATGCAATGTTATGCCCACTGTCGAGATTTCTTTCCTAAGTAGAGAGTCCTTGTAAAAAACCTTGTTATTTGGTCCACTCAAAGATTTCTTTCCCTTAAGATATTGCCTAATCTTATAATTCCATTTCTACCAAAGTCTTCTAAATCTGCCAAGCCAATGAGCTTCCAAAGAATCCTTGTCTTGACTTAGCGCTTGCATTAATTGAATCCTATGAGCAAAATACATTTTAATATCATCTTTTCTTGCATATTCAATAATTTAAGGTGAGTGATAGAAAAGATAATAATAATGTCTAATTAAGCACAATAAATAACTAACAACATATGATATTGGGGCCTTTAAGTGTTAACCTTTTGTGCTCATCAGATATCACCAAATTGCTATGTACGGGCTCGATTAGGAGAAGACTTCCTTTATTACACTAAGAGGGCTGTATTGTTACAATGTCATGCCCTTTGGTTTGAGGAATGCCGGGGCAACTTACCAGAGGCTGGCAACAATTATGCTGAAAAAGTTGCTCGGTAAGTCTATAGAGGTTTACGTAGACGACATGGTGGTCAAAAGCAAGGAGAAGCATGACCACATAGCTGATTTAAAGGAAGCCTTTGAGATTCTGAGAGAATACAAGCTAAAGCTCAATGCCTCAAAGTGTGCGTTTGGAGTAAGCTCAGGGAAGTTCTTGGGCCACCTTGTGGCCATACGAGGGATAAAGGCAAATCTCAATCAAATAATGGCCTTGCAGAGGCTCCAAAGTCCTAGGACCACGAAGGAGGTCCAAAGACTGATGGGGATGGCAGCAGCCCTAAATAGATTCATCAGCCGGTCCAGTGACAAGTGTAGGCCCTTCTTTCAATTGTTGAAGAAGAGAGAAAGATACGAATGGGGAGCAGAATGCGAACAAGCATTCCAAGACTTGAAGAAGTACTTGGCTGTAGCTCCGCTCCTATCCACTCCTGATCCGGGTGAGTCTTTAACTCTGTATTTAGCAATGTCCGAGCATGCTGTCAGTGCAGTTTTATTAAGAAATAAGGGATCCGATCAAATCCCAGTATATTATATTAGCAAGACATTGGTAGATGCAGAAACAAGATATCTGCCCCTTGAGAAATTGGTCCTGGCGCTAAGGACAGCGGCAAGAAAGTTGCCTCATTATTTCCAGAGTCATAGAATTGTGGTTTACACAGAGTTTCCATTGAAATCATTGCTACGAAAAGCAGATTTCTTGGGACGAATATCGACTTGGTTGGTAGAACTTAGTCGGTATGATATTGACTATTAGTCGCGCATAACAATTAAAGGACAGGTGTTGGCAGACTTCGTGGCAGAATTCTCACCAACAATAGCTCCTCAGCCTCCTATGAGAAAGGAGCAGGGACCTGGGCCACTGGCCAGGAAAGGAAAGAAGCCAGCCGAGCAAAATCCCTTGAAATGGAAACTGTTCGTTGACGGATCAGCATGTAATACTGGTTCGGGGATTGGAGTTGTGCTCTTTCCTCCTAAGGGAGTAAAGTTGGAGTTGTCTGTTCGGCTAGGTTTCAGTGCATCAAACAATGTGGCGGAGTACGAGGCACTCTTAGCAGGTTTGAGGAGTGCAAAGACTCTAAAAGTTAAAAAGATAAGGGTGTATTGTGATTCACAACTAGTGGTGAACCAATTGTTCATTGAATACAAAACCCAGAATGAAAAGATGGTAGCCTACGTGGAGGCTGCCAATGATCTGCTTGACACTTTTGCGAAGGTGTACATTGAGCAAATAAATTCTGGGCAGAATGCCCATGCAGATTCACTTGCTTGGTTGGCCGCAGCTGTGCCAACTAAATTCAAGAGAAGGGTGGTAGTAGATTATCTTTCTGAGCCGAGTATTGGAAGGAGCGTGGAATTGGTCTTGGATGTGAACCAAAGACCAAGTTGGATGGATCCAATAGTGGAGTTCTTAAGAGATGGGACACTCCCCACGGATAAAAAAGAGGCTCACAAGATAAAGACAAAATCTGCATGATTTTGGCTGTCACCCAAAGGAAAATTGTATAGGAAGTCCTTTACTGGACCATACTTACTCTGTTTGCAACCCGAGATGGTGCAGAAGTTCCTCCACGAAATCCATGAGGGGACGTGTGGAAGCCATGCTGGGGGCAGGTCCATTGCCCACCGAGCAATCACCCAAGGTTATTGGTGGCCATACATGCAGGAAGATGCAAAGGTGTATGTGAAAATTTGTGAGAAGTGTCAAAAATTCTCACCAATGATCCGAACACCGACTAAAGATCTGGTGCCGTTGACAAGTCCTTGGTCATTGGCATAATGGGGGATGGACATCGTGGGTCCACTTCACAAGGCAACAAGGAACAGGAAATTTTTGTCGGTAGCAACAGATTATTTCACTAAGTGGATTGAAGTAGAACCATTGGCTAAGATCACTGAACCTATGATAGAAAGGTTCGTGTGGAAAAGCATTATTACTCGATTTGGGGTCCCTTATTCGTTGATTACAAATAATGCGTCCCAATTTCAAAAGAAGTTTATGGCTTTCTGTACCCAATATGGCATAAGAAATTATTATTGAACCCCAACCTACCCTCAGAGTAATGGGCAAGCAGAGGCGTCCAACAAAACCATTCTTGATGGGATCAAGAAGAGGTTGGACAAAGCAAAGGGGAAGTGGCCGGACGAATTGCCACTGGTCCTGTGGGTGCACTGAACAACTCCCAGGAGGTCTATGGGAGAGACCCCCTATTCATTAGCATATGGAACAGAGGCTGTTATTCAATTAGAAGTTGTCTTGCCAACCAACAGGACCATTTTTTTTGAAAGTGGAGGCAATGACAGAGTCCTGAAGATCGAGTTGGATCTGGCCGAGGAACGGAGAGAGAGGGCTCTGGTTCATTTGGCCTCATATCAGGAGCAGCTGATGAAAAGCTACAACAAGCATGTCCACCCATGAGAATTTGCGTTGGAGACCTTGTGCTTCGTAAGGTACTCTGCCATACCAAGGTGGCCAATGAGGGCAAGCTAGGGGCCAATTGGAAAGGCCCATATCGAGTAACTAAGATAGTGGACATTGGGGCTTATCGTTTGGCGAACCTGGACGGGAACCCAATGCTAAGGCCTTGGAATGTCCATAATTTGAGGAAGTTCTTTGTGTGAAAGACTTCGGTTTATTTTTCATTCTATTTTAGGATGCACATCGTGATTGTGTGGGAATTACGAATCAAATTCCTTCGTTTTTTATTCTTTGTTAGTTGCAAGGGGTACGAATAACGCCCCATTGAGATATCAGATCATGAATAAGGAATTTAATTATGAGTGTTTTCAAATTTATGGTCTTTTATAGATATGGATTTTTACTTCACTCATTTGTTTGAATACAGAGCTAGAAAGTTGTACACCGTCTTTCCTTGCTTCGTATTAGGGAGCAGAGGGGTGTAGTGTAGTGCAAAATTACGAGAGCAATTCAACATAATTTGCAAGTACGAATATACTTGGATATTTGCACAGGTATGAACAAACCTGGAATGCATACGTGAACATGCACAATTCTGCCAAATATGAATACATTTGGGCTTTTAAGTATGAGAAACTTAAACACTTTTCCCAGTACGAGTATACTTAGGGTGCATACGAAGACATGCAAATCATCCAAGTACGAATACACTTAGGAGTTTGTCCAAGTACGAAGCACTTGGACTGTATACGAGAACGTGCACAATTTTTCCAAACATATGAATACATTTGGGAACCTATCTAAGTATGAGACACTTTGAAGCAAATAATCCCTAAGTACGAAATACTTAGATGCATATGACAAACATGCACAAATAGCCAAGTACGAGCACACTTTGTGATTTATCCAAATATGAGAACACTTGGGATGCATACGAGAACATGCAGTTTATTCAAGTACGATTACTTGAGCAAAACCAAGTGTTGTGCCATGAAGGGCCAAATACTTGTGCCACGCAGGGTTGGAACTACGGCCACGCAGGGCCTGCAAACAGTTTCAAGAAAGGAACATTGTTTTAAGTTGTGCTATCATCAATAAGACCACCACTGGCTTCCTTTTGGCTAGGGTTGGTCACCTTGGTGGTTACCTTGTTGGACACCTCATTAGGATCTTGTTCGGCATGAGCAAAGGGCTGTTTAGGGATATCAACATTGAGTTCTCTATCCAAGCTATCCTCCTCCTCTTCCTCCGTAGGTTCTTCAGGAACACTTTGTGAGCTTGGAAGATCGTTCTCAATCCACAACGAGGACGTCTCTGCAACTCCAGCCTTGGTCAAAGCAGCGGCCCAAGCAGCAACCCATATTTCATCTTGGATTCTAGGCATTTGAGTCTTGTAGCTCTCTGTGGCCACGTTGATCCCTTCATTGTATCCCTATTGGTATGTAGATTTTTCTCCAATCTTGCTTGACTCAAGCTCCATGAGAGTCTGGTTGAGACTGTCCTTGGCTCCGTCTAGTATACCCTTTAGTTCATCCACCACGGCACGCGTTTGGTCTCTCTCCCTCTCAAGCCTAATGATTGAGCGTTGGAATTTGGCATTCTCACCAGTAAGCTTAGCACGTTGAGGCTCGGACTGGCCTAGTTTCTGGGCCACAGTTACCATTTTTTGCATTGCCTGGTACAACAAAGGAATCAGTAACTCCAATATAAGCAAAATGGGATTCAATGACAAGAAAAAAGAATATACCTTGGCGCTGTGCACCATGAACGAACCAAGAAGGTTGTCAGGGGAGCTAGCCACTTCGTTTTGCATGTCTCCTGGTAGCATAAAAGCCTGGGACAAGGCAAGGGCAGTCCCCTTTGACTCTACGCTGTCTCGAATGGTGACAGGCCAATTACCATGGGTAAGTTGAGGAGCCCAAATAGGAGTTGGAGTTGTAGAGGTCTGATATGGGAGCCTTTCATTCAACAAAGATTCCACACGCTGGCGTTTGTCACGATGGGCATCAGCAACCTCATTAGGGGAAAAGCCTCGTGGAGCGTCAGTTTGGATAGTGGCACGACATTCATGGCCTTGAGAGCCATCGTGGCCACAAGAAGAGCCACGACCACGGCTGTGTCCTGGAAGGGAGACTAGGCTGCTGAGATTGATTGGCTGATTCATTTCTTATGATGGAGGAGATGGATTGTAGCCACTGGAAGATGAAGTAGTAGAAGCTTCCTCGGCGAGTTGGATGGGCTCGTCAGGAATTGGTGGAGTTGGGGAACGACTGGTCCTTTCGTGAACGGGACTTGAGGAAGAGGCGATAAGGAGCTCAGGGTTGTTAGCTGCTCGTGTGCGGCGATCAATGAATCCCCCGTATGAAGCCCTATAGCTTAGCAGCACTTGTGATGCTCTTGCCCGGCCTGCGAGATAAGTTCCTTGTCCGTTGAAAGCAAGAGCATGGTTAATATCAGTCACGTGGACTTGTGGGATAATGATGTCATGACCTTGGTTGACATTTGTGGCTGCAAAGAGAATGCAACAGAGTGAATTAGCAAAGTACGAGTAAACTTTGAGAAACAAAGGACGCAGTGAGAGAAAGAAACTAACGTGGTTGCCCAAATCTGTGAGGGGCGTGAAAACCAATTACTTGACCGTCCTCGTCTCTGGGCTCGAAGTTCCCCGTGACGATGAGGAAATCATCATCGTCTCCTCGAGTGGAATCAGGGAGTTCAAGAACGAGTTTTCTCCTGGAGTCCCTACTTTTCAAGTAATACGTGAGGGCAATCCTTGGTTCTGGAAATGTTGTACATATGATGAATATCATGTAAACTTAGGGAGGTGCCTAGCATTTGATTTATGGCATTTATGCCTGTAAAGACCCATTATTTTTTAACAAAAAAAAAGAATAATTATTATTACTTAAAAAAAAATTAAATTATTTCTTTTAGTTCATTTAATGCGGAAGATTATTTTTTGTCATCACACCAATTTTAATTCCGTAATCGATCGTGTGCGTGCGTATCCGGCAAGTGTCTTTTTTTAGTACGTGCGTGTGTTACTCCGGACCAAACCCTCACCATTTTTTTAAACTTTCGGCTGAGAAATTGGGGGGAACCAAATCCCTCATCTCCTCCCTAATTTCCTCTCTATTAGACAACACATAATACTCCATGGGTTAATACCCTCCATGCAAATCCAAACCAATTTTTAAAACCCATGCCTCCCATTTGTTTTGCCACTTTGGCAGAGAGAGAGAAGAGCAGACAACAGGGCATCCATTTCCAGCCACCACCGTGCACCTCTCACCACCATAGCTCCACTCCTCTCAACTTGCTCATCACCACCTCCCACCGAACCTAGCCTCCTCCGTCCCACCTGAACACCACCACCGGAGAACCGCCTCCTTCCTCCATTACAGCCGGGTCACCACAGCCGTAGCACCATCACCAACTACCGAGCTCCGCCGCCCCCCGACTCGCCACCCAAAACCTCTTCGAAAAACCGTTTCGCCGGACGAGAGGTAGTCTAGAACTCACCTCCCTACGTATATTTATCATGTATATATGTCGATTTTAAAGTTCGATGTGTTCATATTCGAACCCGACATCGTAAATCGATTTTGGCCGAAGCCCACTGTTTTTCCCGGAAAAAAAAATGATGGACACTGAAAATTTGAAATCTTGTTTAGTTTAACTACGGTTGAGCCCTTACATTTGAATAACTTATAAATAACCCCAAGCGAATAAGGAAAATATATTACAAGCCCTTAAGTTAAATAGTTTTGTAGGGGTTCGATTTAGGAGGGACCTTGGCCTGAGTTAGTAGTCCTCTTCCGCTGCTCTGTTCCTCCGCCTCTGAACCTGCAACAAGTCACTAAGGCTAGAATAGCCTAGTGACCCTCCGACGATCTAGTTAGATGTAAGGAGAGATGTTTTAGGTCTAGGGTTAGGGAAAGATGGCATACCTCTCAAAGATGAATATCCCTTTGTATTTATAGACCTAGGTTTACTTGGCCTCCAAGCTAGCGCGCAGAGGTCACGCTCAGGTAACCGCCTCGGGTGATATCATAGATGACACGCCAGATAAGACGGTTACGAAGCACATGGCCAGACCTGGCCCTCATGATCCTTTCCGCCACGCGTCGCTCTTGGTCCCCTCTTGCTATGCAACATTCTTCCAAGAGGCTTTAACGGAATGCACACTTCGGTATTTAACCGAAGCGTAGACAGGGGACTCGATACCAACCGAGTAAACAGAAGGATATACACAAGCCCGTGCTGATATGAGGCCTCGGTTAATGGTGGTCCGGTTAGATTACGGAGGCCATGACCGAAGCCTCCACAAGTTTCATTTCAATGTTAGTTTACTCGCATGATTAATTCATTCGCATGATAAATTCTATGGCATGATTAATTGTATCGCATGCTTATGTGTTGTTAGCATGTTAGTATTTTTAGTTGAAATGTTAAATTTTGTACAAAGTTGTTGTACTGATAGAATGGACAAATAGGTTCCCGGGGTTGGTTGCGATGTGCGGATTTAACTTATTAGACGTGAAAGTAGGTTTAATGGAAAGGATAATAAAGTGAGTCTGAGATTTGGATTCTGGGCTAGGAACCCGTGGCGATGTATTGATTGGAGATTGATTGGTGGTGAATTTGTGAATTGTTGGTTTACGAAACCCTGGGTACGGCATGGTGGTGGTCGGCTCTCGGATATTGGGGCGGGTCATAAGGGAGGCATTGTGCTTGTGTCACAACTCGGGCTCGAATGTGCTCGCGTGCGCATCCGGTGAAGTTTTATCCAAACTTATGGTCGCTGTAGACACCCCAATCTGATTTCCCGATCATTTTGCTTCGTTTTTCGGTTTCTTGTTTCCCTGATGATGAATCAGGTCGAAAACAATCTTGAGAACATGAAATGGCTTGAGTTTGGCATGTGTGGAACCCATCCTTAGCCCTGAAAACCTTGAATCCAAGCCTGGACCTTAGGTTTGAACGTCGCGCGATGCACTGGGACCCTCGCGCGATGATTCAAGGGCCAGGTGGCGGTCAAAGTCAAAGTTTTGACTGTTGACCCTCGCGGGGTTTAGCTTGACACTCGCGCGATGGACTCACTGTCTCGCGCGATGGTCAACACCTGTCATTTTCACCCGGATTGCGTGGTGATCAGGGGGCTACAGGCCTATGTAACCCCGTTTCGTCGACTGAACAGCGTTCTGGGGGCTCCCCTTGCAGCACCTCTACCCCATTCTCCCATCACCTTTGCCACCCCACTTCTCCACCAAGCAATTGTGACCAGCCTTGTTGGCTGGTTGCATTGCCTTGCCTAGCCACCAACCAACATCTCCCTCTATAATAACCCCCCCCCCCCCCCCCCCCCCATGCTTCATCTAAAAGGGTTACAAAAAAATTCTCAAGGAAGAAGAGGCAAATACAAGCACAAGCATTCCATACTACACCCATTCCCACATAATCACAGTCCAAGCCACATCACCTCATTCAAGCCATTGTCAAGACATTCAAGCAAAGGTATAATACCTTTCTGCTTACTGTTCGAACCCCTGAGGGGGGCTGGCAGGGTCAAGGCTGGTAATCAATACCAGTTCTGGCCCAAAAGCTAGCAAGGTTTCAAGAGCCGTTGCCAAGATATCCCTCGCGCGATGGTCCCGATCACTCGCGCGACAGTTGTGTCTGCACGAGATTGGACCACGTGGGGAAGGGATGCTGGTCTTTAAGTTTCTTGTCATGTTCGTAGTCACTTTCTAGTCTTTTTAAAGTATTAGCTCACTGCTTTGCATGTTAAAAATCATAGTTTTGCTTAGTTTACAACTTCACTTGGTTCGGGTTGCTCTTGGGATGCTCTCGAACATGTCTCAGAGCCCTAGGCATGCAAAGCAATTCCCGGAAGTCCAGTCAGAACAATCGCGCGCGTGTCTCACTCCCTTGCGCGATGGTTCTCTGATTTCCAGGGACTGCCCTTGCATGAGCAGCTTGGCCTTGGCCACTGTTTAGTCACCCCCACTGTTTAGGGGTCGTGTTTCCATAATATTCCCATCTGCTGTAATATTATTTACCTTCAAGTACGTACATAAACTGCGTGGTTTGCACCTGGGTGAGCACTGGTCCTTCCAGAGCCCAGAAGGGGATAAAAGACAAGCTGCTTGTGAAGTATCAACACTCGCGCGAGTGTATGGGACTATCGCGCGATGGTTCATTTGCATGCAGGTTGATCCACGCATGCAAATTGGCCACCGCGTGTGTCAATCTCATACAAAGCCCTGTTTTGGTATTTCAATCATAAGCGTTGGTTTTTATCCTGCTTTTATTTGTTTATTTAAAACGTTCCATCCATCCATGATATATCCATCACATCCTGCAAACGTGTTATAGTTTTAATCCCCGATTAACTGTTCCCCGCCCTAATTGGCTAAAAATTGATTAATGAAACAGAATCGCAAACAAACATTTTTCGCAAATGCCTAAGTAGAGACCAATCTCCGGATTGGGCGAGAGGGGTGCCATAAAACCCTTTCCCTATCGTAACCTGGCTCCCGAACCCAGATATGGTTATAACGGACTGGTTCTTTAACTTTTTCAAATCAAACAGCGCGACAAGTGCTTCGAAATACGGTTCCTTGGGTGTCGGACCTTCAAAACCCAAGTGGCGACTCTGTATTTTGCGAGCGCTTGCTTCCCCGCTCGCGCTCCCTCGATCTGGGCCCTCGCATTTTGGAATCCAGAAATTCCAAGGGCACGCTGCCCACAGTCGCGGATGGGATACCGGGTATATAACTTAGGTATCTTTTATCCGGATCTGGAAAAGGGGAGTCAAACCACACCAGTGTTTGTGCCAGAGGTTATGGGTAGGAACGGATCTGTGGATAAGATCCGAGATTTCACTTAGGTTAAAGATTAGTAATGAAATAATGGATTTGTTCTCTTTTGATGTTATTCTTAATGCATTCCTATTATATATCTTGTTGCTTGTAAGTTATGGGTTCGGGTGGGTTTTGGCTGCTGAGCGTTCTCGCTCACGGTATTATGTTGCCTAGGCAACTCGAATGCCAGGTACTGAAGACGGAACAGAAGTTTCGTTCGAGCAGATCGACTTCAACCCTACTATAAACGGAGGTGAGGAACCTTGGTTGCCGTATGCTTAGATGCTCTGACAGTCATTTGGTCATCTTATTTTGAAAGCTTAAACGTTAAATTTGGAAAGTGTAATAACTTGACTCGTTTGAAAACTTTAAATTAAATTCGATATGGTTGTAATATTGTGACGTATGCTTTTGGAACGTTTAACGTAGTAAATCGGATTTATCTTTTGAGAAATTGGTCCTTTAGTATTTACTTAACGTTTCCCAAATTCGGGACGTTACAATGCCCATAATGACACGAAATAAGTTGGCAGAAACTTGCAATGGGGACAATCACTAATGGGCTAGGACCTGACGAAGCAGGGGAGCTAAAGGAAACCTAACCCTTCCTTCTACAATGGCAACGACGGGGATATGGAGGGTGTCATTATCAGGACACTCACGTATGACGTCCTCAGGGGCCAATGTAATGGTTACGTTATCAGGGATCTCATAACGAGATCTAAATTGGCCATGGCTTGAGGAGTATTACAGTGTCGTCTAAACCTCCCCATTTTTGGAAGGAAAGGTTATTCAGAAAGATGGGGGCAAAGAAACCCTAAACGAAGAAATACCCTAAATCGAAGAGAATAATAGGGCAAAATGAGGAGCGGTGACTTACGATATAATGATCAGAGTTCCTAAACTGCAGAAAGGAAGGGGCCTCGAGACGGTGAGCAATACTCCAATGGCGGGTGAAATACAAATCTTCTTTCTGCAGAGGGAGTTTAGAGAGAGAGAGTCCAAACGACACTTAGAGCAAAGAGAAATGTGTTTTAGCCTTAGTAGCACCATCGATCTTTAATTAAGTCTACTTTCAGCCCATTTTTTTATAAATTAAACTTCCTTATTTATGTGTTTGGAGTCCACCATCTTATACTTTCAAAACTCTCTTTATTAATATATGATAAACCTTAATCATATTTGAATCGAGGGAGATAAGAGGATTTTACTAAAACGATCCATTTTCTAACCCACAAAGGGTAAAATCATCATATCTTTTGATGTACTAAATATTTTTGATCCTAACCACTTGGGTTAGAAAGTATATTTAACAGGCTTTCCAACGGTCTAAAGAACACACAAAACCGAATTTAGGAGTGTCTGGAGCGAGCCCGCGAAGTTCGGTCTTTTGCTGGAAAATCCTTTTCTCGGTCGAGACATCCATTTGGTGGCCAGCAGATCATTGTTTTTCAGATTCTAGAATGTTCAATAGCTTTTTGATCTGTTCCTCTGAACCCTAGCAGCCACGAACCATTACTTCGGGGCTACGAATACACTTACCATAGATGTCTTAAAGCCCTAAACTTCCATATCAATTGGGTTAATCTCGTTCGTTTGATCGGTCATTCGAAACCTTTTAATTAGGGGTCCTCTAGAGCTCCAAAATACACATCTCTCCACTCCGTCATCTACCCCCAAATTCACAGGAATCATCTTTTATCCATCCTCAACAAAAGCCCTAAACCCTTGTGATTAGTTGCATCCAAGAGTGAAAACCCCCAAAGAACCCACTTCGTTCTAGGGTTTTGTGAAGTTGACCACCATAATCAACCACCATTATCCGCAATCAATCGCAATCCGAGGAATCAATATCTAAGGGATCAAGGTGGTGAGGCCCAGGGGCCTATGGATTGATTTAATTTCTGTCCTTTGCGTTTAATCTGTTCTTACTATTAACTATTCATAATCTGGCGTGAGGAAGAACACCGGCCGAGACTTTGTTTAGTCGGCCGGTACATTAATGCAGCGGGATCCCACGACCTTGACATCCATTCACCGACCGTGGAATCCATGGGACAGATTTTACTTTCGTTTGTTTATGTTGCATATGGTTTACTTACTGTCATGGGTCACCTATTAAATTGTTTAAAGGCTTAATAATCGATTTAATTATGTAGGATTAAATAAAGCAAATATTAATTGTGTGTTGAATGATTATGGGCCGGTCTTGTGACCGGGCGAAGAGGGGTGCCTAACACCTTCCCTTCATCGTCCTTTTGGCTCCCGTACCCGTAATTTCTACCTATTTTCTTCGTTTTAATAAACTAAGTGGTGACTCTATTTTAATGATAACCACTATCGTGTGGAGATGTTCCTAGCCATGGGAATGTGTACAATTCTGGTTTAGAAGTGGAAATAAGGATAGAGGATATCTGTGTGGCGACGCCCCTTTGGGAAGGTGTCGACATTTAATGGCTTAATTAATGGGTTCTTGTGACAATCATTTGAAGTGCATCAAATTGTCTTATGTCGAACAAGTAGAAGCCAACCTTTTAGTTGGGTGGAAAGGGGTGCCTAACACCCTCCTTTCACCGTACTTGTCGCACCCGGAATTTTACCCTCGGCCGAACATCTCGTCCGCGTTCGAGGAAGGAAAGGAGCACACAGAAGGGAAAAGAAGGAGATTTGTGTTCTATAAAACGGGTTCGGATATTTTAGGAAAAGGTTTTTGAATTTTAGAAAATGAAAGAGGTTTTTATTAAAAAGGGATCAAGCTTTTGTCAAGTTGCCTATGTATCTCCGGGGAAAGAAGAATCAGGTTCGGTCGTAGTTTGGACCGTAAAAGGGGTTTAGTAAATAACTCAGAGTCGCCACCGGGCATAGAGTTTAGGTGTGCCTGGTCACCTCATGAATATCTGAAGAATAGTTTAAGTATCTTAGAAAAAGGACCGCGAGCCAGAGAGCCCGATTTTTAGAAAAGAGTGACTCCATTTTGCTTTTAAGGAAAAGGCTTTAGGTTTGAGAGGTTAGAAAAGAAAGGGTTCGGTAGTTCATTGTTACGTGTAGGGAAGCCGGAGCACCCTACCCCACCCTTGCTGTAGGTTGACAAAAACGAACAGTGTTTAGAACGGCTCAAGATCGTAACGGCTTCTCGTGCTTCTTCACTGGAACCCTAGTTCGTCATCGGAAACCTAATCTGCAAAACAGACAAGGGGTGAGCGCACTTTTGCCTCTTGTGGCAAAGGCCCTTCGATGCTTAAGTTAGTATCACGTACTTGTGAAACCCTAATTATCTGTAGGAAAATAATAATGCAATGTATTGCGTATCTTTTACCTCTAGGTTAACCTTGTTTATATAGGCATACGTATGCTTGCTGCCCAAGCATCCCTGTTGCCTTAGGTTTCTTATCACGTATAAGAAACCCAGGATTCTCTGGATTCTCGTTCTCTTATCTATTTATTACCCAAGTCCTTTTAGGACTCCTTTCCATAATTGGCCGAACATTCCATTCTCGTTGGGTATCTTTCCTAGATCCTACATTCTCGGGATCTTATTCCTTACTGGGTCCCACTTTTTTGGATCCTTCTAGAGTGTTCCTCCGACTTTAGCATTTGAGGCTGCTTTCTCAATAGTTCTTTCCTTGTTCGGCCACCTCATTGCCAAACAGTCCATTTGGACCAATGACTTCACATGTCACTAGTCTTTATTAATTATTTGGACCAATGACTTTTCATGTCTTTTGTCCTTATATGCCGAACAGACTGCTTGGACCAGTGACTTCACATGTCACTAGACCTCTATCGATGACTTGGATTAGTGACTTTTCATATCTGGACCAATGACTACTCATATCTGGACCAGTGACTTTACATGTCTTTGGTCCCCTTCGCCGAACACTGCCCTCATCAGTAATACGGCCTGTCTCATCTTACATGTGCTCCTATATACCACGTGTTCGGCCACTAATTGTGCTTGTTCGGGAATACGTCCCTACAATTGCTCCTCAGCTTTTGCTCGCTGCCACTGCTTGGGGCTGCTGGTAAAGCTAGAAACAAACCTTGAGCCGAACTCCTTTGGTTCGTGGAGTCATAGCATCTATACTCATTGATGCTTTTGGCGCCTCAATCATTATGCCTTCTTGAGGCATGAACTCCACGTGGCGTTTCTCGTACACTTTGCATTAATTTCGAACTGACATTTCAGCCAAATGGCATCAGGACGGCATCCTTAGAAGCCTTCTTTCCGTTACTTTTTCTTGTAACGTCGTCAGAGGCGTCGTTTCGCCTCCACTCTCCCTTATATTCTCTTAAGGGGTTTGTTTAGGGTTTTCACCCTCATTTTCAAATCCTTTCTTCCTCTCTCTGACCGAAACCAGGCGAAAGCTTCCTTTTCCTCCGCCATTGCTGTCGTCTGCAACTTGATTGTGTCTTTGATAACCGCTGCAACAACCTCGTAAGATCCTTATTCATTTCTCTCTTTGCATTCCATTCTGAGATTTCGTTCTCAGATTCACCTGCTTTTAGGGTTTCGAATGCATCCATTTTCAGATTTTGAGTTTGTTTCAGAGTCCTTAACATTATCCATGGCGGATGAGAATGAAAATCCACTAAAACCCACTAAGTTTTGGAAACTCTGTGAGAGCGCTGAAGATATGGCATTAAAATGTTCCTGATAACGTTGGGCTTGAGCTCGCCCTTTTAGGTGCAGACAGAGATGCTGGTTCTTGGGATAGAACGTGTATCCCAATTGTAGCCATTGTTGAGGGTGGAGTTCGTTTCCTCCTCCACTCATTATTTCGCCATATTCTGAATTGGTACCGACTTACACCCATGGAAGTTTTAACCAATGTGTTTAGGCTAGTAATGGGGGTAATAGCTCTGAAGAGAATCTTGGGGACCCAGCTAGGATTATGGGACATTCAATGGTGGTATAGCATTGTGCTAAACCCCGAGTACAACATTTACTATTTCAAGGTTAGGAGAGTAGAAAAACGTCTCGTGCTAAACCTGTCTGACTCTGTTCGTGATCATGAAATTGACTTCCTCTATGTCACTGGAGGCTTTGAGCCATTGGGGGAAAACGGCCAAGTGATGAGCTTCCATTGACCTCACGTATGGGTCACCCACATATGCTCCTAATTTTACTTTTTATACTTGTCATTTTCTAACTTGCTGCATCTCCAGCAATTGTCTAATTGTCTTTGTTCTTGTATTTGCAGCATCCAACGCTAATAAAAGACATCAAAGGGAGCCCAGCTATGTCCGAACAACAGAAATCAATAGGATCCTATCTTACACAAGAGAGCCTGGGACTTTGACAGCTGGTCGGGGTCGTAACGCGGATGTCCTATTGGGTTATGACCCTGCTTGTAAAGGCTTTATTGACAGAAGACTCACCAATCCTGGCACTAGCGCCGCCTCAACCTCATCTACTCCCCAATCAAGGAACCTTAGATCGAGTGCTAGAGTAACTGTTGCCGAGCAACCAGGTGAGATTCCAATTTTTGAAGGCGTACCGTTGCCCCGCTTGATCGTCAGAAGGTCCGTACAACGATAAGCCGAACAAACAACTTCAGATCGTGACACCAGTTAGTCTTCATCTTCCGGGTATTCTCCGTTTCCTCCAAATTCAGGTACAATGTCTCATCAACCTATGAATCTAAGTTCTCTTCTTACTGTGTCAGCACGAGGATGTGGTACTCGGATCCCGTCTATTGGCCATCCCCCTCTACCATCCCGTCGCAATAAGGGAGGCTCTACTCGGTCCATATCATCTCATCGGGAGTCCAACACTATTGTCGAGGCCAGAGATGCTCATCAAGACAAACGTTCTAGGATCGAAGACTCGGTCAGTTCTGCTGCACTGGCTGATATAGACATCCAACAGCCCCAATCTTTGACCACCCATGTACTACCTCGAACATGGGCTCCCTAACTCATAAGGGGAGATCGGCCCGTTCACATCGGGGACAGTGCCAGTTCCTCAGAAACGTCATTTGCATTTGCTCAAGGGCTGCTGCTACCAGTGGATATGCAAAAGGAATCTGGATCTCTGCCTGATCGGCTAGTTGTCACTGGTCTTGTCAGTGGTATCAAGGTAATACGTTTTAATATCTTTGAGTTACAACTTCTTTCATTTTACTTTACATATCTCGTATGTTCCCCACTTTTAGCAATTGCTCGGCTCTTGCCAGTTTATCCAAAAGATAAGTGTTAGGGCAAAAGGTGCAGGAGATTGAGACAAAATGCAACAGGCTTCTAAGAGACAACACTAGGCAATTACAAACAATCTCCAGACTCGAAAGAGAGAGAGACAAGGCAAAAACAGAGCTTAACGGGACAAAGAGTAAACTCGAGACCGCTGAGGACAGTCTTAGCCAGGCATTATCAGAGATTGATAGTACAAAAAAGGCAGCTTACGAGGAAGGTTATCAGAAAGGGTTTAATGCAGCAACGGCTAGTTATGTGGAGCAGATGCTCGCCATCCAAGATCAAATCTGGACTGCATGTTGGGAAGCATGCCTTACCAAAGCTGGGATTGCAGAAGATTCCCCTCTGTGGGTAGAGAATGACCTGCCGAGCAACTGTCTTTTGTCATCCCACGTACTCGAGGAGCATCTAGAAGACGATGTCGAGCAACAGATAGATGAATTTGCTGATGCTAACGAGAGTATGCCTACTGGATCGCTTGAGGCTACTACTGATCGTTCACCTGCCCAGGAAGGGATCAATGAATACATAATTCTAGAGGAAAATGCTACTGGCGGTGGTGGTGCCCGCACTGAGGTCATTGCTGATGTTCCTGATGAAACTTCCCCGGAGGTCCAAAACTTGGACTGATAAGTAAGTATTTTTGCTGTCCCCAAAACACTTAGAACATTTTGTAGGTCCTGCGTGACCGTTGTTTCAAGCCTTGCGTGGCATCAGTACACTTCATACTTTTGATAACACAGGTATTCGGCCCCTTGTGGCTTAACATTTCATTTTGTGGCCATGCATGGCCTTTGTGTTTTGCTCAACCCTTTGTTGCCATAAACTCTAGTCTTAGTTTTAAAACTTGTTGGGTATCTCATATCACCATACAATCGTTCATTTAACCTGTTGCAGGGGTAAATACATACTCACCGGGTATACCCAGGTGAATCTTATATGCTCGTATATATTTGTTTGCTCCAAATGCATATGTTCAAATGCATATAAGTCATCTAAGTGTTTCATACTTAGTCTAAAGTTGACATATTTCGTTATGTCTCCACCCAAGTGTTTCATACTTGGGAAGCGAGCAAGTTTTTCATACTTGCGAGTGATGAAGTAGTCTTGTACCATCACCCAAGTGTTTCATACTTGGAAAATATTTACACATATGCTACTTAGTGTAACGACCCTGAATTTTGGTCTGTAAAAATTTCGTTAAATATTTGAATTTTATTTGAATTACTTATTTTCTCTTGAGTGTTATATGATTTCTTGTTGATATTCATCGTAGTTAAATTTTGGTCCTTGGTTAAACTCGTGACTAGAAAAACCTACGTGACCAATTTTGTTAATTTCCAACCGACTGCTTTGAGGAACCGAGCAACCAACTTACCTAGTTACTAGTGGGACCTTTTGAACCCTTTGGACCTTTTGAACCTTTGCCATTACCCATTGGTCCATAATGGTTAGGGTAATCTTTGTCCATTGGACAATAGGCCCCCCATTTAAATATTTTGGTAAAGTACAAGATATAGTATTTTAATGGTTTATAAAAACATGTGCTAGTACTTGTATGCTTTATTTATTGGGGATTCTCCCACCCCTCCATTATCCATTGGATAATAACCACAAGGGTAATTATTGTCCATTGGATAATAAACATTTTTATTTTAAAAGTACATGTAGTCTTTTCAAAATTTTATTTTTATAAAAGGTACTTATACTCTTTTGTCCAAAGGTTATTAACCGCAAGGGAAACTATTATCCATTGGGTAATAACCGCTAGGGAAGTTAGTAACCATTGGGTAATAAAGTCTTTTGACCAAATAAAGTACCGATGTGACTAGGGAATCTTCCAATAAAGTTGATGTGACTAGTCAAACTTTTCAAACCCTAGAAATTTCTTATTTATTTCTTTTTATTAATTTGGTTTTATTCTTTGTCCATTGGACAATAAATGTTAGGGGAACTATTATCCATTGGATAATAGAAACCCAATTCTTTATATTAAAAGGGTTTTTGAAAGATTTGACAAGTACTTTGATCTTTTAAAAGAAATGACATTTATAATTATTTTGAAAAGTACTTTTGATTATTTTTTCTAATAAAAGTACCATAGTAACTATTGTCCATTGGACAAAGATTGTTAGGGAAATCTTTACCCATTGGACAAAAGCTTTTCCTTTATTATATTTGACTAGAGTACATATATATAAACACATGGGTAAAATTCAAAAGGACATGTAGTCTTTTAAAAGACTTAAATTATGATTTAAAGTACTCGTACCTTATTATCCATTGGACGATAACCGTTAGGGTATTTATTATCCATTGGGTAATAGAGTTATTCTTTCACCAAGTACATGGGTTTATTAAATTAATCTTTTTTTCTTAAAACCCCATGTGATGAAGTACCCATATTTTAATTTGAAAGTACTTATTAGCCTTGTAGCCTTTAAGGCCTAAATATTCTCCTAAGTACCTTTGTATTATTTTGAATTGGGGTTTTTTGTACCCAATTGAATTTGTTTAATGGGAGGTGTGATCTACCTAGATTACAAAGTACCCTAGTTTGTTTATTTAAAGTGACATGTGCCTAATTGGATTTCTTTAATGGGTATTTGATTTTGTAAATCTTGTACTTTCTTATTCTTTCTTACATAAGTGTGTGTATATATATATATATATATATATATATATATATATATATATATATATATGTACCTTTGCAAGAGAGAGAGAGAGAGAGAGAGAGGGGAGAGAGATTGCCGAGAGAGAGAGGGAGAGGGGAGCCGAGAGAGAGAGAGAGAGGGAGAGAGAGAGAGAGAGAAGGAAGAAAGGAGGAAGATGGGTTGTACCTTGACTTGACCTTTCTCATCTTTTCAATCCTTGGTGAATCTTCCTTCCTAGCTAAGAAACTTCCTCCATTGTACTTCTATGCTTGTTTAAAACCAAATCTTGTACCATTGTCTCCAAATCTTCCAACATATCTTCCAAAGATCAAATCCAAGGACCAAAGTAGCCATGCAAGCCTACCATTTAGCCATTGATCTTCCAACCAAGCCTTAACTTCACCCATCAAGCTTTCAATCAAGCTTGACATGTGAAAGAAAGGTGAGGAAGAAAGAGAGAGAGAGAGATTCGGCTAGAGAGAGAGAGAGGGAAGCCCTTGCCTATAAATAGAAGCTCACTCCAAGCTTAAACTCACACCTTCAAACCATTGCTCCAACTTCTCTCTAGAAATTCCAAAAGTTCTTGCTTTCAAAGTTCTAGTTTTCTTATGTTCTTGAGTGTTCTTGAGAGAAACCACCAAACCACTTTCAAAACCACCTTTAGATCTTTTAAAGTAGCTTAGTTAGTTAGAAAGTTGTTTCTAGGAAAAGAAAGTACAACTCTTTTCCTTTCGAAGCAAAACCGACGCCGTTACGCCGCCGAAATCCAAAACCGACGAACAAATCTTCTTAGCCGACTACTACCGCCAAGAAGCACGGTAGGATTCCTTGTCCCCTAACTCTAAGTATGTGTAGGATATCCTTATCGTTCACCCCAAGTACAAAGTAGGTTGTCTTTATTTACTTACTTATCTTTAAGTATTTGTATTATTGATATTTAAGATGGATTTGGATTATGCTTATATGAGTTGCTTGTATTACTTGTGGTATGTGATAAAGCATAAGTGATTTCACTCCAAAGACGTCCGTACATGTGGCGTTGTGCTTTGAATAAAGCATAAGTGATACACTCCAAAGGCGTCCGTATATGTGGCGTTATGCTATAAGTAGTAATTGAGTGTGATAAGTAATTGGATGATCTTGTTAGATTGAATATTACCATGAATGATATCGTATGTGAAAAAGTCCCACCGCGGAGTCTATGCATGATAACGTGACACGAGAACCAAGAAAGTAGAAACATGACACCTAGGGTGTGGATAATGATGAGATGTGTTTTGAAACCGCAATGTGGCCGGACTTGGTAGCCCATTGTGTGTATGGAAACCCACGATGCGGCCGGACGTGGTAGCCCATCGTGTGGATTGTGAAAACCGCAACGTGGCCGGACTTGGTAGCCCGTTGTGTGTATGAAAACTCGTAATGTGGCCGGACTTGGTAGCCCATTGCGTGGATTGTGAAAACCACAATGTGGCCGGACTTGGTAGCCCATTGTGAAGATTGCCAATGCGGCCGGACGTGGTAGCCTCATTGGTAATATGGCTTGGTTATCCGCGGAGAGGAGCCAATGCAAGTTTTGTGTGCCAATGGGAACCCGGCGCGGCGGAACCATTGTGAGGATACTCGGGAGACCGGCGCAGCGGAACCGAGGTTGGGTGTGTAGCTTGGTTATCTGCGGTACGGAGCCAATGTAAACTGTGTGAGTTAAACAAATGGTTTTTGAAAGGTTGAGTTGTAAATGAAAATGTTGACACAGTCTACGACGAGTCGCGTAGGAAAAACACGGAAAATCTTGGACACCAACGCATATTGATATTCGAATATGGATGTGTCATTGTTAGCTTTGTATATACGTATCATGTGGAAATCGATGTGATGTTATAACCTGTTGTTTGTTAGTTATGGGTTAGCGGGTATAGGATTTTTCTATTGAGCTTTCGTAGCTCACGGTGTTGCCTTTTTGGTGACCCTGACATATTATATCGGTGGCGACGCTGGTATAATGTGTCAGACTTTGTAGATGATCAATGTGAGCCGTACACCTTGGAGGCCTTTGGAGCTGAAGAGCTGGCTCAGATGGAGGAGCAGGCGGAGCTGTAGTTAGGAACCTTAGTTCCCTTCCGTTTGTAATAAAAGTACTCCTTTTAAGTTTCTGTTGTAATAAAGAGCTTGACTCAGTTTATTTTCAATAAAATTACTTATTTAACGCCCAGACTCCATTTGATTTTATGAATAAAATGCCCTTTTAACGTACCCAAAATTCGGGGCGTTACACTTAGACAGAAGCCTAAATGTTTGCATACGTAGCAAACTATGCATGTTTACGTATGCAAATCAAGTTGACGTACACAAATCAAGTATTAGGCATTTGCTGAGTACCTTTCGTACTACAAGGTCCCCAACACCAAATTCTCGTGGGTGAACGTGCTTGTTGTAGTTTTTCATTAGCTGCTCCTGATAAGAGGCCAAATGCACCAGAGCCCTCTCTTTCTATTCTTCGGCTAGATCCAACTCAATTTCTAGGGCCCTGTCATTTCCCCCACTTTCAACCAATGTTGTCCTGGTTGGCAAACCAACCTCTAATGGTATAACTGCCTCTGTACCATACGCTAACGAATAGGGGGTCTCTCCCATATACCTCCTAGGCCATTGTTCAGTGCGCCCACAGGACCAGAGGTAGCTCGTCGGGCCACTTGCCCTTTGCCTTGTCCAACCTTTTCTTGATTCCATCAAAGATGGTTTTATTCGATGCTTCTGTCTGCCCATTACTCTGAAGGTAAGCTAGGGTTGAATAATAGTTTCTTATCCCATATTGGGAACAGAAAGCTTTGAATTTATTTTGGAACTGTGCCCCGTTATCTATAATCAAAGAGTAGGGCACCCCAAAACGAGTAATAATACTCTTCCAGTCGAACCTTTCTATCATAGGCTCTGCGACTGTGGGCAGCGTGCCTTGAAAAAGGCAGATCGATGAGCGCGCTCTTTTGGCAGACAAGCGCTCAATGCAGAGTCGCCACTTGGGTTTGAAGGTCCAACACCCAAGGAACCGCACTTGAAACGTTCGCTGCGCTGTTTGATTTTGAAAAAGGTGAAGGAACCTGTCCGTCATAACCATATCTGGGTTCGAGAGCCAGGTTATGAGAGGGGAAGGGTTTTAAGGTACCCCTCTCGCCCAATCCGGAGATCGGTCGCTACTTTAGGCATTTGCGAAAACATTTGTGATTCTGTTTGATTAATCAATTCTTTAGCCGTTTAGGGCGGGGGAACAATTTAATGGGGATTAAAGCTGTAACACGATTTGCAAGATGTGAATGGATAGCATGGATGAGCAGTCAGTATAGGATGAAAACAGACTGCTGTAGGAGTTTTAACAAACTGGGAGGCCTCTATTTTGGAGTGACGTGCGCAGGAAGAAACCCGCATGCACTGAACAAGTCACTACATACTGCTCACCCATGCACACGCAACTCCAAGACACGCGTGTGCCGGTGAGCTCAAACCCACAGCTCTTATTCTCAAATCTTCTGGGCTCTGGAAGGACCAGTGCACACCCAGGACAAATCACGCAGTTGACAAGCAGTTCTAAGCAGTTTAAAGGCTGTAAAGCCCTACAAATTAATAAAACACCCCATAAACAGTGTGGGGACAAAATAATGGCCTAAGGCCGAGCTACCCGTGCAAGGCCACTCACTGGTGAGAAGCAGATTGTTGCGCGATTATGGCACTCCGTCGCGCGATGGTGCGCTCTGGCGCGCGAGGATGCGCTCTGGTGTGCGATGGTGTGCTCCGGCGCGTGATGGTCTGAGCCTTTTAACCAGTGTGTGGTTTACTTATTTTTGGGTTCTGAAACATATTTAGAAAGGTCCCAGTGGTACTCCATGACAGCAGAAACACAAACTAACTACAAACTAGCAGTTTATACTAAGGAAAGTAGTAAACAGGTTATTAACATGCTTGCAGAGTGATCTATAGGTAAATAAATACACAAAAACAGCAAGATACCAATCCCCACGCGGACCATCGCGTGTTGACTGGAACAGTCGCGCGCTTGAGTGGCTTTATCGCGCACTGGTTCTTACCACAACAGTTTTTGAAACCTTGCCAGCTTAAGGACTAGGACTGGTATTGATTACCAGCCTTGGCCCTGCCAGCCCCCCTCAGGGATCAGAACAGAAAAGGAGTAGATATGCTATACCTAAATTGACTTTGGAAGAGTGCTTAAGCTTTGAGGTTAGAGTTTGTTTGAAAAAGGAAGAACAAGTTATGTTCTTGGATGTCTTTGTACCTTTTTAACTTAAAAGAGTACAAAATTGTAGCCTTTTGAGTATGTATTTATTTTGGAACCCTTTTAATGGAAGAACCATGGGTGTATTTATAGGGGTAGATGGAGGTAGGTTTGAGCTGCAAACAGAGGAGTTCAACTAGTCCACGAGGCCTGGCTGAAGTTGCATTGGTGGCCAGGTTTCTGCCTTGAGAAAAGTTGACGGCAGTTTGGTCCGTCGCGCGACGGAGTCAGTCTGTCGCATGATGGTGCGCCCTGGCGCGCGATGGTCAACTGTCAAACTTTGACTGTTGACCACCACCTGTCAGTTTGACCATCGCACGCGGGAGTCAGACCGTCACGCGATGGTGCGCCCCAGCGCGGGATGGTTGGGCCCTGGGGCGCGTGTACCCCCTACTCACGCGTTGGTCAATGGTCAAGCTTTGACCATTGACCAACACCCGTCAAGTTGATCTACGTGCGCAGGCTTGAAACCAACACGCGCCAGTAGGGTTTTTGGCTCTTTTGAAGTGGCTTAGGCTTGGTTAGGTTCAAAAGGGGTGTCAAACACCCAAAGCTCGAACACTTGACATTCCTGGGGTGTTCTTGATCCATTTCATCATCGGGGAATCAAAAAACGAAAGTAAACTAATCTGGAAGTCCAGATTGGGGTGTCTACAGTAGCCCCTCTTTGACGGCACTTGAAGCACCATCGACTTGGTACAAGTAACGTCAAAGAATTCTAGACACCCCTTAAGGCAATCCAGAGCAAAGCGTACTAGCAAAGTAGATAAGTAAACTTAAGGAACCTGATTGGTGGAATGGACAGGCAGTCCATTGCCAGGGATGGAAGTAGAAGTGGACGAGTGAATCACCGCTTTTTGATCGAATTTGGACAGGACAGGCTGTCGTTGTTGATTGGACGGGACAGGTCGTCGTTGCTGGGGATCAAACTATCCTCAGCGCGAAGCATTCCAACAAACACGGGTAGGTCATGTCAGGCAGGTTGAATTTCATCTATTGGGAATAAGAGCCAATCTCCTTATCAAAGACCATCCGAGACAGAGCAATAAGGCTGCTAGAAGATGCGCTTGAAGCTAGATTGAAGTAGAGGTAGTCGTTCAGGGCAGGCCGAGGCAGACTCTTCTGGGGAACAACTAGTTGCGGATAGGTGGACCATCAAACGATATTTTGATCGTTGTTGGAGCCTGAAAGGACGACATTATGATCGCCGTTGAATTGGATGGGCGGATCATCAGTCTAAATGATCAAACCGTTGAGAAATGGACAGGACCGGCTGTCGTTGATTTGGATGGGTGGACCATCAGTCTAAATGATCAAGCCGTTGAGAAATGGACAGGACCGGCTATCGTTGAATTGTTCCGCAAAAGATTTTATCGTATCCTGCTATGAGAACAATGCCGCAAGAGATTTTCAATCGCATTCGTCGCCAAACAAATTGTGGATTCAGGGAGATTTCTTCGCATCCGCTGATCGACGAGAACAAAATCGTAGGAGATTGCATCGCACCCTTCGACAAACAAATCGGGAGTTAGGGAGATTTCCATTGCCTCCACTAAATAACAGAACAACACCGCAGGAGATTGCATCGCATCCTTTGGCAAACAAATCACGAGTTAGGGAGATTTCCATTGCCTCCACTAAACAACAGAACGAACAACACCACAGGAGATTGCATCGCATCCTTTGGCAAACAAATTGAGAGTTAGAGAGATTTCCATTGCCTCCACTAAACAACAGAACGAACAACACCACAGGAGATTGCATCGCATCCTTTGGCAAACAAATTGAGAGTTAGGGAGATTTCCATTGCCTCCACTAAACAACAGAACAACACCGCAGGAGATTGCATCGCATCCTTTGGCAAACAAATTGAGAGTTATGGAGATTTCCATTGCCTCCACTAAACAACAGAACAACACCACAGAAGATTGCATCGCATCCTTTGGTTTTTAGAGAGATTGTACCTGCTTTCAACAATTGACATACACAATATGCAAAGATGTATACTAACAAAATGCACGAATTGAAAATGCAAACCCTAGCTAAGGGTGGCTCCTAAGAGGACAACAATGCTTAAGGACTATCACTAAGCCCCAGTACTTTACTGTCTTTGCTTCTGAGATGCGCACCCAAACAAAGAGACATTGAGTGGGTTGGCGTGCCCATTTGAAATAGTAACGGCATTGGGCTTGCGAGCCCTTTCTTTGATGCTTGGGCAAACGTGCCCCAGAGATATGCTTTGCTTGGCCTTGGACTGATGTGCCCTTGCTGTTGACGAGATTCCACTGCTTGTGGGTCATAGATACTAGGGTAGCAATGTAAAATTTTTTCCAGTTTATTGATATGTAAACTGTTGCTAATATCTAATTTGCATTGACAAGCGAATTAAGTCGACACACAGACACACATATATGTACAGACTCGCCTAGCTCAAACAAAAAGGGAAAAAAAAAAGCCCCAGGATACGACGTGGACCCTTAGACACATGGAAAATAATGAAATTTTGGGCATTAATGTGCCAAAACTCAAATATCATTATGACAGGTGAAACTAACACTTGCGTAAGGTTAAACAGATGTACGGAGACCTGTACGACAGACGAAACCGGGAAAAGCATCCCGAAAAGATAAAAGATTGAAAAACTGGGAAAATGCCACAAACATGGACATAAGACGCAGATAAAGACACATATAGGTCTGAACTGAAATCGACACCCTGGTGCAGTCACATTGAGTCCATATGACCGGCACGACTTGACAAAACTTGGCAAAAGCCCCTCGAACAGGACTCGAAGGCAGTAGCTGACTGCTATTGATTACTGCCAAAATTGATGCAATGCGCACAGGTTTAAGACCGACGCGCATCATATTGAACGAGCGCGAGTGAGTATCAAACTAGTGCGCGTGACTGCAAAGCTGCAGCAGCTGCTCAAACTAGACTTCGCAGAACTTGGAATAAACTGTGAGCCGTTAGGCCTTGCAAGAATTTCGTTCTGTTTTGATGCTTGAAATCTTTTAAGGCTTTATGCTCAGCTTTAAAATTGAATTAGTAGTTTGAAATAAAATTGAAAGATGAAAGGTTTTCCCCCTTTTGCACAGATGACCCTTGTCTTCTTCTCGACCATGGTGATGCACCAAAGCCTTGGATCAAATTGATAGATTATGACAGAGTCTCAAAGAGAGACTGCCTACGTATCCCATTTGGGAATCAGGTCAAAATGTAGTTCAGGCCAAGGTTCACTCGAGTGTTTACCTCTCCTTTTACGCTCTAACTTTTGCCTAGAACCGCCCATTCAGGTTTTCAGTCTAGCGAGCTTTTGAATATTGCCTTTATTTTTGCCTAGACCTCCTTCATAGGTTCTCGGTCTAGCAGGCTGCTCTAACTTTTGCTTGAAACTGCTCACCCTTGTGGTTTTGCGGTCCAATGAGCTTCTCTCAGGGAAAAGGCTTTTGAATTTGATCCAGGTTGAACAAATTATTGAATTTGTTGCCGTCAAGGTCGATGATCTTTGGCCGCAGTCCCAGATAGAATGACTTTGATAACGCAAGGTACAGAGTGCTTCAGTTGACATGCCTCGCTCCAGACCAATTTTTGCACTTTTTAACTTGTGCTTGGCGAAATGTTGTTCCTGCAAACTTGAACATGGTATGAGGCACTGGACCTTCTGAGCTTCTGCTTTTTATGATTTGGCACTCGGTAGCAAAGGGATTTGATGCTTTTTTATCTCAGGATCAACACCAGTCGTGTCTTTTGAAAGACCATGCCAGGATGTCGATGAACTCTTCGAGCCTGTCTGACCAGGCACAATGCTCCTCTGGGGACAGTGTTAAACCAATTTGAACCATTCGAGGGGTCTACCTCATCTTTCAAGTTTATTGAAAACTACAATTTCAATTAATAGGCTGAGCATGCCTTTCGTCTTCCCTTTCGGCGAGGGAACACATTTCCTTGGGGATGATCTCATCGAAATCTATCCCTTCGTCGTCAGGGTCGACATAGTTTATTCAAAAGCCAGCAAAGTACTTAGAAGCAAGATAATGCATATCATAAAAGAAAGCCCCTCGAGGTTGCCAAGTATAGAAAAAGACTCGAATAGAAGCTACGATATGGAGAGCCAAGAGGCACAACCTCCGACTCAGAGCTAGACTTAGACAACTTGACAGACACTGTGTCAGACTCAGACTCAAAAGTGTCAATGCAAAATAGACGCGACTTTGAAAATGCAACTTTTAAAGTTACCCTTGGCTTCCACAAAAGAGGGGTAGGATCCAAAGGATATCAGGCCCAAGCAACAACACTTCGGCTCCTCAGGTTCTTCAACCAAACCTACTCGGTGCTCCCATGAACAATGGACCTCAGCCCGTCAGTCCGCTCCTTTGTAAACTCCTCATTACTGTCAATCCAGGTGTCGGCAGTGAAGACCTTAATTGCCCAACCTACAGCCATCATGTTAATCTCCGGTTCGAACAGAATGGATAGGATTGGTTTGGGTTGGCTTTCTGCGATGATATAGTGGCTAGGGTTGAATATGGTGGAGCTTAAGTTGATTTGAGTGGAGGTGATGAATATCTGACCAACCAGAGGGTTAAAGTGGTATTGTGGCAAGGAGTTGGAAATGACGTTGGGCTTTGGTGGAACTTGAATCGTGCCATTGTCAATGAGATCCTGAATCTCATGCCAAAGATGATAACACGCATTAGTGGGATGGCCAGGCATTTGGTGGAAGGCACAAAAGAGGTGAGGCTTGTAACTAGCAGGTAGGACTTTTGGTGGGGAGGTTGGGGTCAAAGGCTTGAGATGCCCGGATTTGACGAGTTTTTCCATCACTATGGACAGAGGTGCCTCGAAGACAGAGAAACTCCGAGGTTGGGTTCGGGCCCGATAGCTTTGGGCGTTTTGAACCTGATTGACATCGGCTGTATAATTGGAGTCAAAAGCCAGAGCATCGCTCCCACTTGTAGCTGTATTGGAGTAGTTGCTATTACCGAACAGCGCGCTACTATTTCCAAAGTAAGCCCTCAATTTAGCTTTTTGTGAGGAGGACTCTCCCCTAAGAAGAATTCCACTCTGCAGTGCATCCTCAATGGCTAGGCCAAACTCGAAGAAAGTTTCAAAGTTGGCAGATGCTTGAACCAGCAGGAGGTGCTTGGCATAGTCGGGCTGAAGATTGCGCGAGATGATGCGGAGTTGATCCCTCTCGCTTGGGCGATCAGTCATTAGAGCAGCTTTGGCTCTCCACCTCTTAACAAAATCCGCAAAGGACTCCTTTGCTTCCATTTTGGTGGACTCCAACTCACGAGTAGTCATCTTAAGCTGTGAGCTGTAGTTGTACTGTGAGACAAAGGCAGTCCCTATGTCTTCCCAAGTTCTTCTTTTAGAGATGTCAAGCGACAGAAACCAATGGAAAGCAGGGTCTACATGAACATCCTCATCGTCCTCGTCCTCCTCTACTGGTGTTGGTGGAAGACGAGTGTTGAAAAGGTCATTCAAACGGGTAATGTTGGCATCTGTCTGAGTAGCCCTTTGCTGCATAGCAGTGATACTATTCTGGAGGTTCATGAACATGGTTTCTAGAGTGAGCGGTTGCGGCTGATTTGCCGTGACAGATTTTTCGGAGGAGCTTGATGAAGAAGCTGAAGATGGGGAAGCCGGCAACGTGGCTTTTTGCAAAATCGATGGCGAACCCGACTGTAGGGCGGCCAACAGTGAATGTGGAGAAGCCTCTGTTGCAACTGATAGGGAATCTAGCCTGACAAGCCTTTGAACCGGATTCTGAAGACGTTCCTAAGTAGGTTTGGCTCTTTCTTTTGGTACTCTCTTGTTCGGTGCAATTGTTCCAAACTAGACAATAAAGTAATTGAAAGCTCGGTGACGTTCTTGCAACAACAGTTAATTGCAAAAGGAAATGCAATGCACACGTCATCGTCGTCGGTGTCCTCCTAGACTCTACAACTACAGACGAGTCTGTCTCATGACGTTCGGACACTGCCAGAATCCTCAGATTTCTTTTCGAGGGTGTGTCCTTATTTGAATCGACTAACACTAAGAGATGTCAAAACAGTCTAAGCCTTTGTCTATTCCGCTCTCGAAGTTTCAACTTATGGAGTCGGAACAACTCGGTGTAGATGACGTGATACCGGAACCGGGGCGGCGTAGGTGGCACAGCGCCATAGCTTAAATGGTGTACGTGCTACGCACGATAACCAAGGTGGTATAAGCATCACGACATTCTCTCCGTTGTTCCTCGTTTTCTGTTTCAAACCTCGATCGGGCATTAGACAAGGACTTAGAAAGTTTTGATTTCCCAAAGTCTCGTTGATCCAAGGACTTTGAAAATTGATAACATGCACCATCAAGATGCACGACTCTTCATCGGGCCATGACAACGTCCTAATAAGCATAAGACAGACTCGAAAGAGAGACAACCTAGAAGCCACCCTAAACATGCTCCTACGCATAACAGTTGAATGTATGTATAGTGCATGCGATAGGGAAAGTAGTAACACATAGACATTATATGGGGGTTAGATGCAAGTAGATCTTACCCTGTAGGTACCTGTCCTAGTTTGAAGAGTGCTAGTGCTTTGAATATGCAAAGGCCGGTTTTGGTTCGTGACGGGTTCCTCAGGCTAGAGCCAAGATATAACTCCCGCTGCCCGCGTAATCACAGAGCAACAGTCAAACGGTAGAATGACTCATCATCGTCAAAGGTTGTTGGTCATTCGGGGTCCCCGGGCTCCGGTAAACCGTGCCGGATTGCCAAAACAATCCAACGAGGCTTATCCCACATCAATGCAAATGAGAAATGCTAAAAATTGATTAATGGAACAGAATCGCAAATTCGCAATTGCCTTTTCAAATTTGGCTCTCTTTATTAATCAATGCTTAGAAGAAACTACATGAGAGAACAATCGGAAAAGCCCCAGTCAGGATGGCCGGACACGAGGTCCTGTTAAATCACTAATCCTTTCTTTAGCAGTGCGAAGCTCACTATTTTGACAAATTTTTGTGGGATTATTCTCAAGTGTATTAAAATCTAAGTATAGACCAATATTGATTCGATCCCCAGCAGAGTCGCCACTGTGGGCAGCGTGCCCTAAAAAAGGCGGATCGATGAGCGCGCTCTTTTGGCAGACGAGCACTCAATGCAGAGTCACCACTTGGGTTTGAAGGTCCGACACCCAAGGAACCGCACTTGAAACGCTCGCTGCGCTGTTTGATTTTGAAAAAGGTGAAGGAACCTGTCCGTCATAACCATATCTGGGTTCGGGAACCAGGTTACGAGAGGGGAAGGGTTTTAAGGCACCCCTCTCACCCAATCCGGAGATCGGCCTATACTTTAGGCATTTACGATTCTGTTTGCGATTCTATTTGATTAATCAATTCTTTAGCCATTTAGGACGGGGGAACAGTTTAATGGGGATTAAAGCTGTAACACGATTTGCAGGATATGAATGAATAGCATGGATGAGCAATTAGTATAGGATGAAAACAAACTACTGTAAGAGTTTAAACAAACTGGGAGGTCCCTGTTTTGGAGGGACGTGCGCAGGAAGAAACAGCATGCACTGAACAAGTCACTGCATGTTGTTCACCCCTGTGCACGCAATTCCAAGACACGCGCGTGCCGGTGAGCTAAACCCACAGCTCTTATTCTCAAACCTTTTGGGCTCTGGAAGGACCAGTGCACACCCAGGACAAACCACGCAGTTGATAAGCAGTTCTAAGTAGTTTAAAGGCTGTAAAGCTCTACAAATTAATAAAACACCCCATAAACAGTGTGGGGACAAAATAATGGCCTAAGGCCGAGCTACCTGTGCAAGGCCACTCACTGGTCAGAAGCAAATTGTCACATGACTATGGCACTCCGTCGCGCAATGGTGCGCTCTGGCGCGCGAGGATGCGCTCCGGCGCGCGATGCTCGCGCCCTGGCGCGCGATGGTTTGAGCCTTTTAACCAGTGTGGGGTTTACACGTTTTTGGGTTCTGAAACATATTCAGAAAGGTCCCAGTGGTACTCCATGACAGCAGAAACACAAACTAACCATAAACTAGCAGTTTATACTAAGGAAAGTAGTAAACAGGTTATTAACATGCTTGCAGAGTGATCTATACATAAATAAATATACAAAAAACGCAAGAGTGGAACAGTCGCGCGCGTGAGTGGCTCCATCGCGCGCTGGTTTTTACCACAACGGTTTTTGAAACCTTGCCAGCTGTAGAACTAGGACTGGTATTGATTACCAGCCTTGGCCCTGCCAGCCCCCCTCAGGGATCAGAACAGAAAAACAGTAGGTATGCTATACCTAGATTGACTTTGGAAGAGTGCTTGAGCTTTGAGGTTAGAGGTTGTTTGAAAAAGGAAGTACAAGTTATGTTCTTGGATGTCTTTGTACCTTTTTAACTTAAAAGAGTACAAAATGGTAGCCTTTTGAGTATGTATTTTTTTTGGAACCCTTTTAATGGAAGAACCATGGGTTATTTATAGGGGGAGATGGAGGTAGGTTTGAGCTGCAAACAGAGGAGTTCAACCAGTCCACGAGGCTTGGCTAAAGTTGCATTGGTGGCCAGGTTTCTGCCTCAAGAAAAATTGGTGGCAATTTGGTCCGTCGCGCGATGGTGCGCCCTAGCGCAAGTTGGTCAACGGTAAAACTTTGACTGTTGACCACCACCTGTCAGTTTGACCATCGCGCGATGGTGCGCCTTGACACGGGATGGTTGTGCCCTGGCGCGTGTGTACCAGCTACTCACGCATTGGTCAACGGTCAAGCTTTGACCATTGACCAACACCCGTCAAGTTGATCTACTTGCGCAGGCTTCAAACCAACACGCGCCAGTAGGGTTTTTGGCTCTTTTGAAGTGGCTTAGGCTTGGTTAGGTTCAAAAGGGGTGTCAAACACCCAAAGCTCAAACACTCGACATTCTTGGGGTGTTCTTGATCCATTTCATCATCGGGGAACAAAAACCGAAAGTAAACTAATCTGTAAGCCCAGATTGGGGTGTCTACAGCGACTTTAGCTAATGGCTCTGCCTCAATCCATTTCGTTAAGTAATCTGTGGCTACCAACAGGAACTTTCGATTTCCAGTTGCCTTATGGAGTGGACCCACGATGTCCACCATCCATTGAGCAAATGGCCAAGGGCTAGTCAACAGCATCAGATCCTTAACTGGTGATCTAATCATTGGTGAAAACTTCTGACATTTCTCACAAATTTTTACGTAGACTTTGGCATCTTCTTGCATGTGATGCCACCAATATCCTAGGGTTACTGCTCGATGAGCTATGGATCTACCCCTGCATGACTCCCACAATTCCTTTCATGAATTTCGTGAAGGAACTTTTGCACCATCTTGGGGTGCACACAAAGCAAATATGGTCCTTTAAAGGACTTCCTATACAGCTTTCCCTCTGGTGACAACCAAAACCGTGCAAATTTGGTTTTTATCTTATGAGCTTCCTTCTTATCAGAGGAGAGCATTTCATCTCGTAAAAACTCCACAATTGGATCCATCCAACTTGGTCCTTGGTTCACGTCCATGACCATCTCCACACTTTTTCCAATGCTCGGCTCATCAAGATAATCTACTACTACCTTCCTTCTAAACTCAGTTGGTACAGCTGCAGCCAACCAAGCCAAAGAATTTGCGTGAGCATTCTGTTTCCAGAACTTATCTGCTCAATGTAAACTTTCTCGAAAGTATCAAGCAAATCTTTGGCTGCCTCCACATAGGCCGCCATCTTCACCCTTCGGGCTTCGTACTCCCCGGACAGCTGATTCACCACAAGTTGTGAATCACAATATACCCTGATTCGTTTTGCTTTCAGGGTCCTTGCACTCTTTAGACCAGTCAGGAGTGCCTCCTACTCTGCCACATTATTTGATGCATTGAAGCCCAGCCGAACAGACAACTCCATCATCACTCCTGCAGGAGGAAATAGTACTACACCAATCCCTGAACCTGTGTTGCACGATGATCCATCAACGAATATTTTCCATTCTAGAGGGTCCTGTTCGGCCGGGGCCTTACCTTTCTTAATAGGCAGCCCAGGTGCCTCTTCCTTTCTCGTAGGAGGCTGGGGTGCCACTGCAGGTGAGAATTCTACCACAAAATCAGCAAACACTTGGCCCTTGATTGCGGTGCGTGGCTGATAGTCGATATCATACTGGCTTAGCTCAATGGACCAAGTCGAGATTCGTCCCGAGAAATTTGCTTTTCGTAACAGTGATTTCAATGGGAACTCTATATAAATCACAACCTTATGGCTTTGGAAGTAATGAGGTAATTTCCTTGTGGTTGTCCTTAATGCCAGGACCAATTTCTCAAGGGGTAGATATCTTGTTTCTGCGTCTAGCAACGTTTTACTCACATAATATACTGGGATTTGTTCGGATCCCTTATCCCTTAACAGAACCGCACTCACAGCATGTTCAGAAACTAATAAATACAAAACCAAAGACTCACCCAGCTCTGGGGTTGATAGAAGTGGGGCTTCTACCAAATACTTCTTCAAATTCTGGAAAGCCTGCTTGCACTCTACTCCACATTCATATCTTTCCCTTTTCTTTAACAACTGGAAAAAGGGCCTACACTTGTCACTCGACCGGCTGATGAATCTATTGAGGGCTGCATCTATTGAGGGCTGCAGCCATTCCAGTTAACCTTTGGACTTTCTTCGTTGTCCTGAGACTTTGTAGCCTTTGAAAGGTTGTTATTTGATCAGGATTTGCTTCTATCCCTTTTATGGTCATAAGGTGGCCCAAAAATTTCCTAGAACCAACTCCAAATGCACACTTTGAGGCATTGAGTTTTAGTTTGTACTTCCTCAGGATTTCGAAGGCCTCCTTCAAATTCACTATGTGTTTTTGTCTGCTTTTACTCTTCACCACCATATCGTCTATGTAAACCTCCATGGTTTTTCCAAGCAATTTTCTGAACATGATGGTTGCTAGCCTCTGGTACGTTGCCCCTGAATTTCTTAGCCCAAAGGGCATGACGCTATAACAGTACAACCCTCATGGTGTAATGAAGGAAGTCTTCTCTTGATTAGGCCCAAACATGGCAATCTGATGATATCCTCGATATGCATCGAGAAAACTCATCCGTTCGTATCCGACAGTTGCATCAATTAACTGGTCTATCCTTGGAAGAGGAAAGCTGTCCTTTGGACATGCTTTGTTTAGGTCCATGAAATCTACATAGACACGCCACTTCCCATGCTTCTTTTTTACAGCCACAGTGTTGGATAGCCACTATGGGTAGTAAACCTCTCGTATTGCTTTGGCCTCCAACAAATGGTCTACATCTTCGATAGCAGCATCAACATGCTGCACGGCTGCCCTTCTCTTCTTCTGAATCACAGGCTTATGCTGAGGATCTATGTTTAAGTGGTGGCAGATCACATCTGCATCTACTTCGGGCATCTCCTTTAGTACCCATGCAAACACATTAACATGTTCTTTTAAGAAACCCACCAATTCGGCTTCTTCTTCTGTTGGCAATGATTCCCCAATTAAAAAATACCTTTTAGGATCAATCTCATTGATCTGTATTTTCTTTAGGCCTTCTACTACTTTTTCTGTTGGGCTTCTCCCGACGTCCTCGATAGTCGGTTGATCCAGTGCTTATACCGTATGAACATGATGGGCCTTTGGGACTTTTTTGATGATGGAAATCAAGCATTGTTGTGCTACCTTCTGATTACCCCTGATCTTTTCACCCCATCAAACCCTGGGAATTTCACCATTTGGTGGTAAGTAGAGGAAATAGCCCTCATCTTATGTAACCAGGTCCTCCCTATAATCGCATTATAGGAGGATGGAATATCTACAACTAGAAAATCAGTTGTTAAAACTATTAATCTTGCCCAAACAGGCAGCGTTACCTTCCCAAGGGGCCAAACTGCTCTTGCACCAAATCCAACCAAGGGTGTAGTTGATTGCTTTAGGTCTCCCTGGGCCAATCCCAACTTCTTAAATGCATCATAGTACAATATCTTTGTGCAACTCCTTGAGTCCACTAAGATTCTCTCGATGTCATACTCCCCAATTCGTAGGGTAATGACTAAAGCATCGTTATGAGGAAGCTGAATTTCCCCTAAATCTTCATCTGTAAAGACTATGCCTTCGTTGCATATGTCACTTCCTTGTCCCCTTTTGCTTCCCAACAGCATAATGTGCTAGTCGTGTTTGATTTGCCTTTGGAGCAATCTCACCTCATTTATCATATAAGGTGTAGCCAATCCATGTATCATATGGATAACACCATTTGGATTCTATTCGTAATCCATCTCCATGACTTTCCCTTTATCTTTGGGGTCTTCATGGATAAATTCTTTGAGGTAGCCTCGAGAGACTAAATCATCGAGGTGCCTCTTGAACATTTCACAGTGTTCAGTTATATGACCCTAATCCTTGTGGTAGCTGCAGTGCTGATTTGTAGCCTGCTTTGCATCTTTATCTCCTCCCAAACTTGGGGGCCATTTAAAGTAAGGCTGGTTCTTTATTCGATAAAGAATCCTATAGATTGGTTCCTTCCAAATCGTGTTTATTGAAAAGAAAGACTTAGGATCAGGTGCTTGCTTTTCTTTGTATGGCTCTTTCTTAACCTGCCCGTTCTCTTTCCTTTCCCTATCGATCTTAGGTTCTGGTTTATCCACTTTCTTTGCTGGTATCTTAGGCTATTCAGCGACAGCCTTGCCTTCTTCTCGGAGTATATCATTTTCCATTCTGGCATGTTGCTCAATTCGCTCCATTAGCTTAGCCAGTGTTGCCATCGGGTGCATATTCAATGACCAGCATAGCTCTTCCCGAACAGGCAAGCCAATTTTGAAAGTAGCAATCACACACTTTTCACTGCAACTTTCAATCTCGTTGAAAGTCTCCCAGTACTTCTTAGCGTAGTCCGTGATTGGCTTACTCTTCGTCTGCTTCATTGTGGAAAGGCTTTCAAACATCTTTGGGGCTCTTCTGCTTATCAAGAACTGAGCAGTGAATTCCTCGGCTAACTGCCTCCATCCACGTATGGAGTGTGGTCCCAGTTTATGGAACCAAGATAAAGCCACCTTCCCAAGACTTGAGGGGAACATCTTGCACATAATTGCATCATCCCCGTCGTGCATGAACATTGCCTGCTGGTAGTGCTGTATATGCACCACGGGATCTGTATTTGTTTCATAGAGGACAAACATACCGTGCTTCACCCTACTCGGAAGCCTTGCCTCCTGCAACCTCCTTGCAAAGGGGGAGGATGCTATATTGCTGAGGGCCTTCCGTGCTGCTTCTCGTGCAGACATGGTCCCCTCCTCACGTTCCTTCATCTTGTTGGGAGCATTCTTTTTCCAATTTGAATCAGGTCTCTCGTACTTGTCTCTGTGGTGTTTCTTGGTTCCTTCGTCCTCGGGGGTGGAGCTTCGGCTCCTGTTCCTTTTTTGTGAATAAGCCCTTTGTCGCTCTAGTGTTCGATTTTTACTTTTCCTCCTCCTTTTTCGTGGAGAAGCCATATTCCGCCTAGGAGTAGGACTCCTGCTCCTTCTTCGTGAAGGAGCCTTCTTGTACTCCACCATGGCATTCATGTCTCCCCTGGAATTTCTTCGTGAAAGTCTAGAGTCCTCAAGATGCTCTTGAATCCATTCTAACTCTCGAATCTCATGTTTCCGTCTCTTGATCAAACGAGCGTATTCCTCAATTTCTTATCTCTTTTTATTGAGGATATCTTCTCTGTTGTGTACGCTTCTTGAGTGTGCAATTGACTCCCCTTCATGGTGGGATTTACTCCTCCGTGTGGACCCTGTGGCTGTCCTGCCCTCCCTATTCTTGGAGCTAATCAAGACGGTCAGGGGGTTGCCCTAGCTTGTCCCTTTTTTCCCATGTCCGCCTTCAAGCTTTCTCGGAGCCCTTGGAGGGGACTTGTCTCCTCCCCCTCCTAGCAGGTTCTTTGGGTCGAGCCCATCAATGGCTCTCCTTCCACCATGGTCGTTATTCAAAGGGAAATTTTTGGTTTTCCATAGATGGTGCCAATTGTAGGTGGACAAAAACGAACAATGCTTAGAACAGCTCAAGATCGTAACGGCTTCCCGTGCTTCTTGACCGGACCCCTAGTTTGTCGTCGGAAACCTAATCTGTGAAACAGACAATGGGTGAGCGCATCTTTGCCTCTCGTGGCAAAGGCCCTCCTATGCCTAAGTTAGTATCACGTACTTGTGAAACCCTAATTATCTGTAGGAGAGTAATAATGCAACGTATTGCGTACCTTTTACCTCTAGGTTAACCTTGTTTATATAGGCATACGTATGCTTGCTGCCCAAGCATCCCTATTGCCCTAGGTTTCCTATCACGTATAGGAAACCCAGGATCCTCTGGATTCTCGTTCCCTTATCTATTTATTACCCTAGTCTTTTTAGGACTCCTTTCCATGACTGGCCGAACATCCCATTCCTGTTGGGTATCTTTTCTAGATCCTACATTCTCGGGATCTTATTCCTTACGGGGTCCCACTTTTTTGGATCCTTCTAGAGTGTTCCACCCGCTTTAGCATTTGAGGCTGTTTTCTCAATAGTTCTTTCCTTGTTCGGCCACCTCATTGTCGAACAGTCCATCTGGATCAGTGACTTCACATGTCACTGGTCTTTATCAATTATTTGTACCAATGACTTCTCATGTCTTTTGTCCTTATATGTCGAACAGACTGCCTGGACCAGTGACTTCACTTGTCACTTGACCTCTATCGATGACTTGGATTACTGACTTCTCATGTCTTTGGTCCCCTTCGCCGAACACCGTCCTCATCGGTAATACGACCTGTTTCATCTTCCACGTGCTACTATATACCACGTGTTCGGCCACTAATTGTGCCTGTTCGGGAATACCTCCCTACACTTGCGGTACTCGCTTCTTTAAACATGCAATAGAAATGAGTTATTTTCGGATACAGACGAAATAGAAGGACATTATGTTTGTCATTTTACAGATTTATTCATGCTCATACTTATTAGGGAAAATGACCTTTTTTAGAAGGGAGAACCGTGGACCATGCCTTGGTCGAAAGGCTGCCTACGTATCTCCAAAGCAGGAGAATTCAGGTCCGCGTAGTTTGGGGTCTAAGAAGGGGATGACCCTCAATGCGCCACTGGGATGAAAGGGGCTTACTAAAAGTTTATAAAAGTGGTATTTGGTTCAAAAATGGGTCTACGGTGAAAGTTAGAAAAAGTTAACCCTGGCCCAAAAACAGTCAGTTGGGGGCCGAGAAGGGTAAAAGGGTAATTTGATGGTAAAAAAGAGCCCTCGAAGGTAAAACATTGGTTTGGATCAGCTGAGGCCCTGTAAAAGTTGAATAGGCCCGGAGGGGTAAAACAGTAATCGGGAGGTAAAAATACCTTAGTTAGGTTAATAAAATGATTTGGTAAAAATTAAGGAAAAAGTTATCTCGAGGACCGGAAAAAGTTGACCGGGCCCGGGAAGGGTAAAACAGTAATTTGGATGAAGGATTCACTGTTGCTAAATTCTAACATATTTTTTGGAATTTTCAAGAAAAAGTCAACCTGGGTCTGGAAAAAGTCAATCGAGGCTTGGGAAGGTGATGCAGGCCGATATTTTGATTACTCTAGAAATATAGGAATCTTAATTTATTATTTTGAGTTTAGAATTTTAGTAGGAATGTTTTATTTTAGTCAAGATAATTTATAAGTATTTAGTTTTCCTAGTTTGATTTGATCTAGTTTTCCTATTTTGAATAGGTTTCTTGGTCAACGAAAATTAGGATTGATTTTATTTCCTTATGTTTATTTTCCTTTTTAGATTTAAGAAAGCTAGGTTTAGAAATTCTAGTAGTATAAATAAAGTTGTAAACCTTAGGGCTAAAGAGTTGTTATTGAATTAAAGAAAAGTTGAGAGTTTTCTCATTGTCGTATGTTCGAAGAGGGAGTACCTCTAGTTCATACATATTTGTGTTTATGTTTCAAAGAGAGAATCTTTAACATAAGCAAGTTCGTGATCTCTTCTTGCAAATAGTTTTGTAAAAGGAGGCTGCGCTGCATCAGTTGGTATCAGAGCTCTCGTTCCAATCCTGACTATGGTTGAAGGACGTGTTGGAGGTCGAGGTGGAAGAGGAGGTCATATAGCTAGTGTTGATGAAGTCTATGAGCGAGATGAGGTTGCTCGAGATGCTCGAATGGAGGAAAAGTTGCAGCAAATCTTGGTGGCGATTGGGTTGCTTACCCAATGCATGGAGGCTTTTGAAGTTGCAATCCCACCTCGCCATCGTCCAGTTCAACCTCAGTTTCAGAAAGAGGAGGAGGTGTTGGATGATGTTTCTATCACCAAACCTTTGGCTGGTAATCATCAGATGAGGGGGAGGACAATGGTGAATGAAGCTACCATTGAGCGGCCATTCATATCAAATATTATTCCAGATCCAATTATGGATTGGAGTAAGCCACCAGTTTTTGACGAAGAACAGGTAGAGAACAATACTCAAGGAAAAAATCAAAAAATATTGCAAAAAGAAGTTGTTACCATGCTTGAAGGTGGTGAAATTGGTTGGGATAATCAATGCGTAATCCTTTTTGGGAATATATTGGAGTTGCTGTGAAGAAGAATATTTGGGTTGTGTACTTAGAGAAAATTGGAAAGGCAATTGTTACTTTTATTTTTCAAGACTATTCTTTACAATTTGGGTTTGTAAAAATCAATTTGAAGTACAAGATTAATGCAGACAAGCTTTGGCGAATTCAACTATATAAACTCGAGGACGAGTTTCTTCAACAGGGAGAGGATGATGCAGGCCGATATTTTGATTATTCTAGAAATATAGGAATCTTAATTTATTATTTTGAGTTTAGAATTTTAGTAGGAATGTTTTATTTTAATCAAGATAATTTATAAGTATTTAGTTTTCCTAGTTTCATTTGATCTAGTTTTCCTATTTTGAATAGGTTTCTTGGTCAAGGAAAATTAGGATTGATTTTTTTTCCTTACGTTTATTTTCTTTTTAGATTTTAAGAAAGCTAGGTTTAGGAATTCTATTAGTATAAATAAAGTTGTAAGCCGTAGGGCTAAAGAGTTGTTATTGAATTAAAGAAAAGTTGAGAGTTTTCTCATTGTCATATGTTCAAAGAGGGAGTACCTTTAGTTCATACATATTTGTGTTTATGTTTCAAAGAGAGAATCTTTAACATAAGCAAGTTCGTGATCTCTTCTTACAAATAGTTTTGTAAAAGGAGGCTGCGCTGCATCAGAAGGGTAGAAAGGTAATTCGAGCAATGAGGCCGCCCTTGTTGAATTTTATTATCATTTCTATGATTTTCTGGAAAGAGTCAACTCGAGACCTAGAAAAAGTCAACCGAGACTCGGGAAGGATAAAAAGATAATTTGAGTAATGTGGCTGCCCTTGTTAAAATTTATTATCATTTTCATAATTTTCTCGAAAAAGTCAACCTGGGGCTTGAAAAAAGTCAACCGAGGCTCGAGAAAGGTAATAGGCAATAATAACGACCCAGTTTAGGGTGAGAGGTGTTTTACCATCTTTTGAAAGATAGTATTTGGATGTGACCCTACAAGGGGTAAAATGGTAATTTCAAAATCTCCACTTGGGGAGAAGGGTATTTTGTCTTTTTTTAGATATGGCCCTTCGAGGGGTAAAATGGTAATTAGAGGCACCTTCGAGGCAAAACGACAACTTAGAAAGAGAGTTGGATAGATTCTGACTGAGTCCCTCATCAGACTACCTACGTATTTTGAGGGAAAGGGAAAGTCAGGTCGCGTAGTTCAAACAAGGGAGTAAAATGGTAAAGTGGAGTGAGGATGGGATAGATTCTGACCGCGCCCTTGTCGGGCGGCTATGTATCTTCGGTCAAAGGAGAAATTAGGTAAGACGTAGTTCCAAAATTCGGGAAATAGGGAGATAAATTCTGACTGAGCCCTTATCGGGCGCTTACGTATCTCCGGTCAAAGGAGAAATCAGGTCAGACGTAGTTCCGAAAAAGTCTCTTTTTTGCAATTTTCTAATCCGACACTCCGCACAGGTAGACCACTGTCGGCCCTAAATGGTGCGCTCAACTATCATGCAAGAACGTGGATTTCTTCTATCTGATTACCTAGCTATTATATAGCTATAAAGTAAACAATTGAAGTAAAGATGAAAACTGAAAGTTACTTACAACTCTCGGTAGTAACCCGAGAATAAAAATCGAGGGAGAAAATAAATCTCTAGAAATTCGAACAGTGCTGGAAGGAATCAAGCAGCATTTTGGCAGTATTTTGGATAATCAAGCTGTTTCTGGCGGAATTTCTGTAGTGCTTCCATAGGACCTTGAGAATAGGGGAATTTCTGCGAAAATTCGGGTAGAGCTTCCGCAGGACCTTGAGAATTGGAGAATTTTTGCCGAATTCCAATAGAGCTTCCGCGATACCTTGAAAAATCAAAGAGGTAGCTGCGGAATTCCGGCAGTGCTCCCGCGTAGTGTTAGCAGAAAGCTTGATCCATCAGCCTGGGAAATTTTTTTTCCTTGTGGGCCTCTCATGAATCAGGCAATTGATAGCCTGGGTTTTTACTTGGGCAGGGCTTTGCCGTACTCCAAGGCTCTGGGAGCTGAAGAAAGAGCAAAATCTTCAAGGATTTCAAGCAACGGGCATCCAGATATTTCAATGGAAGGTGGAAAAAGGGGTGGAAACCATGGAGGTCTTGGACCCCCTATTTATACAAAATGAGGGGTGGGGAGGTTTAGGGGAGCCGCCACCTTCATGGGGATGTGTGTAAAGACCCGTATTTTTGGAATTTGTTTAAAGTTTTTATTAATGATAGAATATTGAATAAATGTGGAATCTTTTGAGTTTATATGATTTGGGGTTTGAATGAAAGAATTGGAAGTTAAGGGAGTGCAAGTGTGGTTTTTGTATGTCCTAGTATATATATATATATATATATATATATATATATATATATATATATATATATATATATATATATTAAAATGAGGGACTCCCCTTCCCGATTGAATTTCGATGATCCGAGCCGCTCAAAGTGATCAGAATGTGATTTTAAGGGTCCTCGTGAGAAATCAGCAAAAAAAATGACCGGGAAGGGCTTCATCCGAGTAGTTTTCATTGAACGGTTCAAAAAAAACTGCTCGGATGACGCTCTTCCCGGTCATTTTTTTTGCTGATTTCTCGCGGGGACCTGTAAAATTACGTTCTGCACACATTGAACGGTTCAAATTTTCAAAATTTGATCGGGAAATGAAAGTCTCTCATTTTAACAAAATGAGGGATCCCTCACTTGAAAATTTCTATATATATATATATATATATATATATATATATATATAGACACACACACACACACACACACACACCGGATCCCCTAAGGGATCCCGACCCTAAGGGATCCCGAACAGAGGCTGTGGTGCGGGACTTGGTTCCTAACCGTTGGATTTAAATCCAATGGCCACGGATTTAAAAGGGGAACACGCGGATCCTGGGGAGGTTGGGTCGGGTAATTTAGTTATCGGATCCCTTTTCACGGGTTATAATAAAATCCTTTCCACCCGGTTTGCTCACATTTTTCCTCGTTCAAAGCAGACCATGAAGAGAGAGAGAAGAAGAAGAAGAAGATGAACCAGAAGAAGAATGACAATTACGAAGCGAAGAAGAAGATCGATCTGGAGAAGAAGATCGAAGCAAACCCACACCAGGTATATCTCTCTCTCGCATCTCTGGCTCGTATCTCTCTCAACCGGAAATTAGGGGGGTCTTTTTCCTTATTTTGTACTAGATTGTCGAAGAACGAAGACGAACAACAGGGTCTCTCTCTCTCTCTCTCTCTCTCTCTCTCTCTCTCTCTCTCTCTCTCTCTCTCTCTCTCTGTATGTGTGCGTTCTATGTTTGAGCCCAAATTGTATGATTTCAAAGCCCTAATTTTGGGATCCGAGTAAAAAATTGGTTTTTTTTTACCCTGATTTCCCTTTCTGGTTCCCTATCCGTGGGTGTTCTGGTTTGGGCACAAAACTGGTTTTGCTGGGTAACCCTAATTCGACCGTGGCCCTATGTATTTCCTTATGAAATCATTTGCGAATATTGTTATGCAAGTTTATAGATGTTAATTTAGAAACAAAATCAAAATGTTTGGTTGATATTATGTTGATTTGTTGAAAAATAAGAGTCTTGATGGGGCCATTTGTTTTGTTAGGCTTTGGTGCCACTGTGAATGTTGTCAAACCACTGCTAATTTTATTTGTGTTTCAGGAACTACATGGGTTTGCGGATATGGAGATGAAAGTTTGAAGTTAACTGGACTTGTGATTTTTTTTGTATTACAATTGGGCTTGGTTAATGTAATGTAATGGTGTCTTCAACATTTGTAGTAGCACTATGATCTGAGTTTGTTCTGTTCTGATCTGTTCTGTTAGTGGATTGAATTGAGTTATGTTTTATGGCTGCACTGTTCTGGTGTTTCTACGGTAGTCCAGCACTGTTTAGAGTGAGCTATATTTCTGCTGCTGTAGTTCGATTAATCCAGCAACTGCTGTTGTTTTGGTTCTCAATATATGGGTTGCTGTTGTTGCTGTTTGCTGCTGCTGCTGTTCTGGTGTTTCTACTGCTAGTGTCAGTCCACCACTATTCGGAGTAGTCCCAAACTATTCTGCTGAATTTGTTTCAAACTATTCAAGGACTATTTTAATTTCAAAGAAAAAACCAATGTATGTATCGAAAAACCAAAGCAAAGAAGATCTGTTGAAACCAAAGTGGACAATGTGTTGTTTTGTTTGTAATGAAGTGTGGAATGGTTTTTTATTTTTTACTTTGTTGTAAGGTGGTGAACATAGTATAGGTTGGCCAATTTCGGCTTCTTCTTTTTTTTTTGTTCCGTTGTTTCCTTTGGCTGGCTCTCAAGTTTATGCCCTTGGCCATTTTCTTGGTGTGATTCCTTATAAAAAGAATGGGATGTATGGCTAATTTGTATCGAAATTTTTCTGTATCCGTGCCGTTTCCTAATGAATTTTTGGCAAGAAATACTAATTATTTTTTGTGTCCCAAGCAAGTGATGCATTTGCCTGGCAGATAGCTCTCCTCTTCCGGAAAATTATGTTATATAAAGAGCAGTATCACTGTCCACTAGGATGTCCAATACTGTGAACTCGAGCTTTTGGAATGCAGTAAATTACTCAACTAAACTCGGACGTCTGATACCGTAAACTCGAGCTTCCAAGCAAATATTGATTGAGACTAGGAACCGAACAGTGGGATTCCATTCAAGAAACACAACCACCACGATAACTACTACAATTCCCCATTTTCCTTGTGATTCAAACTAATCTCCAACCAAGAAACAAACACAAAAAAACGTCTACACCATTCCATTTGCCAGAATGAAAGTAACCATGTTCATAACAAATTTTCAATCCATTCATTCAGAAATTAGTACAAAAAACATGTCCATGCCATTCAACCTATGGTGGCTTCCAAGCAAATATTGATTTGATGGGGAAGTGCTACAATACACACTCCTTATTTGGGTGTGTATCATATATACCCTTATTGAAACACACCAAAATGTTATGATTCCCAAAATATTATGAATGTATTGCTAAAAAGTTACGAATCATATTGATGAAAAGTTACGAATTTTTCGTATAAAAGTTACGATACAAAATAAAATGTTATGAATGACCGGTCCTACAAGTAATTTTTTATGAGGTGGCACAATATGAACCACACAATAGGTGCATATGGTACACACCTTAAAGGGGTGTGTATTGAAGACTTTTCCTTGATTTTGGAGATCATTCTGGAACATTGTCATTACATTCATATGAACTAAGGCAGGTATTTCATGTTCCTCATTTTCGGAACAGTTACATCAAGACTTGATTCTCTCTTGTAATTTCTTCCACCTCATTGGTCAAGACTTGATTTTGTCTTGTAATTTCTTTCATCTCCATGTTCCTTTGGGGGTCAATCGAATAGAAGAAATCACATCCATTAGGTTCCTGCATAACCAAAAAAAAGAAGACGACAATCTCAATTACGAATGCATGGAATAAATCATAGCATCATACATCATTTTTTTGCAGTTTGAATAAAATATATACAAGCTGATAGAGATTATGATTTCCCAGCTCTCCATGGTTCAACTTAGACATGCTGTACTGCAAATGCAAACTTTTTTTTTTTCAACGACAAATGCAAACTGACGGAGTAAAGCAACATGGGTTCAAAGCCATTTTAACATCTGCAATCCATCATAACTGTACAATAAGAGTCTCTTTGCATGCAAATGGCTACTAAATAGATTCAATGGAATCGCATCAGCAGAAATCAACTCAATACAGCCCTTAATTTCAACCATTTAGCTTTAGCTGAACACAACCTACTTAAAACTCAACTATTGAACAATTAACCATATGTAGAAAATAAGATAGCCCAAGTGCATTCCAATTAACCATGTCTACTCCACTGTCCATTGTTAGTTTTGGCCCATTGTAGGTGGACAAATTCAAGTAGTGCTCTGAACAGCACTGGAATGCAACGGCTTTACGTGCCGCTTGAACGTAACCCTAATTTGTCAATGAAACCCCTGTCCTGCAAAACAGACAAGGAGTGAGTGCACCTTTGCCTCTCGTGGCAAAGGCCCTCCGATGCCTTTGTTAGTATCACGTACTAGCAATCAAACCCTAATTATCAGTAGGAAAGCAAATAGAATGCAGCGTATTACGTACCTTTTACCTCTAGGTTTACCTCTTATTTATAGATTTGCGTATGCTTGTTGGCCAAGCATCCGTGTTGCCCTAGGATTCTTAACTCGTATAGGAATCCCAGGATATCAAGGATTCTCGTTTCCTTTATCAGTTCATTACCTTAATCCTTGTAGGACTCTTTTCCATAACAAGCCGAACATCCCATACTCGTTGGGTATCTTTCTCAGATCCTATATTCTCGGGATCTTATCCTTTAATGGAATACCAGTGATTCTGGACCCTTCTAGAATGTTCTCTCCAATAGGACTTCTCTCTTTGTTCGGCAATCTCATGGCCGAACAGACGGTCTGGACCAGTTACTTCACGTGTAACTGGTCCTAAGGAAACAATTTGGACCATATCCTTTCTAAGGAGCTCTCCTCCTGTTCGGCTTTCTCTTGCCGAACAAGTTTCTTGAACAATGGCATCTCTTGTAATTTTCCTTGTATTCGGTCCAATAACGCCTCGTGTTACTGCACCGAGAATCGTACAACCTTTCTGGACCATTGACTTCTCATATCACTGGTCCATAATGCGTTGACCTTTTCTTTGACCGTGCTCGGGCTCGTTTTGTACCTGTTCGGGAATACCTCCCTACAATTGCTCCCCAGCTTTGCTTGTTTATATTTTACTCAGATCACTACAAGAAAAATTGCATTGGGTGACGAATGAAAATCGTCGCAAATTGTATGTTTTTCATCACAAATAATATAGGTGACGAAAAAAAATTTGTCGACTAAAGGTTGTCGAGGATTCCTACCTGGTGACGAAATCTATTTTTTGTCACCAAAATTTCGTCACCTATAGTGCCTTTTGGTGACAAAAAATTTCGTCACGGAAAAATGACTTGGTGACGAAATTTTCTTCGTCACCTATTGTGCTTTTTTGATGACAAAAAATTTCGTCACAAATTATTCCCTTTGGCTCGTCAAAGGTGACCCATTGGTGACGAAATTTTTCGTCACGAAAGACATTCTTATATGTGAAAAAAATCTCACTTTCTTGCCCTTGCGGGGTTTCGAACCCGAGTCTCCTACGTTTTGCACGCATGCTTTAACCAACTACACCACACAAACTTTTCAGCATATGTTTGAAATATCTAATATATAACACATACATTGAACATTAAAATATATTTTGAACGCCATTTTGAACTATTAAACATTAAAATTAGCAATTTTAATAAACATGAAAGTCGTAGCTCTTTATGTTATTGTTCAAACCCAATTTAGATTATCTCGATCGGAGTTCTGAGCAAAGAGTTATGCCCCGAAATATACTTGGTGACAAAGCATAATTCATAAATTTCGTCACCAAAGGATAAATTTTTCGTCACTGAAAACATAAAAAGAAGACGAAAATATTTTTCGTCACCAAATTGGTTCATTTGGCGACAAAATTTTTTTTCCGTCACCGAATAGTTATCTTTGGTGACAAAAAATAATTTCGTCTCCTTTTTTACTCTTTTGGTGACGAAAATTTTATTTCGTCGCCAAATAGGAGCCTTTGGTGACAAAAATATCTTTTTCGTCACTAAATAGTTATAATTGGTGACAAAATAATTTCGTCAAGGAAGTTCTCAAAACAGTGACGAATTTATTTTTTTGTCGCCAAATATCCTCATTTAGCGACGAAATTAAATTTTATCGCCATTTTTTCGTCATTAAACATACTTTTTCTTGTAGTGGATGACGAGTAAAGCTCTTTTACCGAACAAATTCATTTTGTTTCTGCACCCTATTTCATATATTGGTGCAATGTTTCATCACGTTGCTAAGAAAAAATCATCTTTTCTTGTGGCCGTCACAGGCTCTTAGCCCTAACCTTTACACGTGTCGATCATCGTATTGCTTTTACATTAAATACGAACAGACGTGTTTATTGGAAAACGGAACGCTCAAAACGGCGTCTGGGGTGACGTTTCACGTACGCCACCTACTTTTAGGGTATTTTTGGGTTTTTGTCCCATTTTAAAAAACCCCAATCTCTCTCTTAGACTCCTTCTACAGAAAAAAAAAACGGTTCAAGCTCTTCCCCGCCATTGAAGCTCTGTTCATCGTCTCAAGGACTCTTCTTTTCTGCTCTTTAGGGATTCCATCGACTATTTTCGTAAGTCATCACTTCTTTTCCTTACAACTCCATTTCTCTAGTGGATTGTTTACAATCTCGTTTTTAGGGTTTTATCGTCCCCTTTTTTTTTTACTTCAAAGAACCTCAAATACCTCTCTAGTAATGGGAAGATTTCGAAGACACTGTAATACTCCTCAAACCATGGCTAGTTTCAGATCTCGATATGGGATTCCTGACAACGTAGCTACTGTTTTGGCTCCTGAGGATGCCATCCGTGAGAGTTTCGATTTCGACACCCTTCACATTCCAGTAGTAGCCGTCGTTGAAGGCGGAGTTAGGTTTCCCTTAGCCCCTCTGCTCCGCCAAGTCTTAGCGTATTACAGGCTTTCACCAATGCAGGTTTCTGCTAATTTCTTCCGAGTAGTTATGGGTATAAATATCCTAAACCAAATGTTAGGGACTTCTCTAGGCTTGTATGATATCCATCATCTATATAGCATTTCCAGAACTGGGGACGCCCTTACGTATTATTTAAAGAGTAGGGATTCTAGAAAGAAGCTCGTTCTCGAACTCCCTGACTCTGCTCGAGGGGATGATGACGACTTTCTGATCGTTACGGGCAACTTCGAACCCAGAGACGAGGACGACCAAGTGATTGGTTTTCATGCCCCTCACATATTCGGGAGCCCACGTTAGTGCTCTCCCTTAATTTCATTTGTTTTGTCCTCTTTCATAGGAAAAGCTTTTTCGTGCTTCTAATTGCTTATGCTTTGCTTTGTTTCAGCATCAAATATTAACCGTGGTTATAACATCATAACCCCACAAGTTCACGTAGCTGATATCAAACGAGCACTTGCATTCAACGGCGAAGGGACATACCTTGCAGGCCGAGCAAGAGCAGCTCAAGTACTTCTCAGCTACAAAGCTTCGTACGGTGGGTTTATTGATCGGAGAACCCGAGCAGCTGACATCCCTGCAATAGCTGGTCCTTCAAGACCAATCCCCGAACAAGAAGAGAGGCGTTCCCGGACTCCTCCAATCTCTGACGAACCTATCCCTCTTGCTGAGGAAGCTTCCAGTTCCACATCCAACTCGTCTTCCAGCGGCCGTACCCTCTCAACTTCAGAGATGAACCGGCCGATTGACTTGGGTAGCCTCCTCACCATTCCTGGTCGAGGTCGTGGTCAGGGCCAAAGTGTTCAAGGTCGTGGTCGTCGCCCCCAGACTTAAACCGATGCTCCTCCTGGATTTTCTCTAGAAGAAATTGAAGCCCTTCACAGAGAAAAACGTCAATGGGTGGAAGAATCCCAAGAAAGACCCCCACCATCCTCTTCATCTCCTGCTCCTATCTGGGCTCCTCCATTCTCGCACGGGAGCCGAGCTATCACTGCTCGGGACAGTGTTGAGTCAGAAGGCACTGCCCTTGCCCTGCCTCAAGCCTTTCTGCTGCCAGGAGATATGCAGAAGGAGGTGGCAAGCTCGCCTGACAACCTTCTAAGCTCATTCATGTCTCACAATGCCAACGTAAAATCTCGCTTTGTAAACCATAGCATTCCAGAGCGTTTGGTATCCATGTTTAACTGTTTTGAACGTTCCAGGTGATGCAAAAAATGGTGGCCATGGCTCAAAAGCTTAGCCAGTCTGAGCCTCAACGTGTCAAGCTTGTAAGTGAGAACACCAAGCTCCAACGTACCATCATCAGGCTCGAGAAAGAAAGGAACCAAGCCTTGGGAGTGGCAGATGGTTTAAAGGGACAACTGAAGGGGACTGAGGACAGTCTAAATCAAACGCTGAAGGAACTCGAGGCGAGCCAGAATGAAACCAAAGCTGCATTTGAGAAGGGATACAACGAAGGGATCAAAGTAGCTACGGAAAGCTATACAAACCAAATGCCTGGGATACAAGACCAAGTCTGGGCGGCCTCTTGGACAGCTTGCCTTGCCAAAGCTGAGATTCCTGAATCATCTCCTCTCTGGAACAACATTGAACTGCCCAGTGCTGCTAGTCAAGAGGAAGATATTGCAAAGGAGAGAGATGAAGAGCAGGTGGTGAATGTGTCTGAGCAACATTCGTCTGAGCAACATGTTCCTGATGTTGAACCGGGTGAAGTCATGACCAATCCTGGCCAGAAGGAAGTCAGTGGTGGTCAACTTGGAGATGAAAATACCACAGAAGACGTGATTGCACCAGTAGCTCCTACAACTGTGCCTGTGCAAGATCTCACTGAAGATGAATGAGTTCTGTCTTCGTTTGTCTTTCTTTACATCTGTTTTGAATTGTTCCCTTCAAGATACCTATTCCAAATGTTTCTATCATGGGTATTTGAAATGTTTAAGTTATTTCGTTCTTATGTAAGTCTTTCGTACTTAATCGTTTGAAGTTTCACGTACTTATGCATATATTCGTATGCTTCCAAGTTTGTGCATATTCTCATATGCTATGGACTGTTTGTGCATATTCTCGTATGCTCTATGCATGTATTCGTATGCATCGCAAGGGTTTAAGTTTCTCGTACTTGAATATTTCGTGGTTTAAATTCCATACAAGTGGTTTCATACTTTAAGTTTCACGTACTTAGAACATCGCACAAGTGTTTCGTACTTGCGTTCTCACAAGTGTTTCGTACTTGCGTTTTAAGTTTCACGGACTTAAAAGTTTCGTACTTTAAACGTGAGTTTAAGTTTCACGTACTTAAACTTTTGTTTTAAGTTTCACGTACTTAAATGTTCGAAACTTACACAAGTTTTTTGAACTTGTGTTCAAGTGTCACGTACTTAAATGGATATCCTATACCCTGCTCCCCAATACGAATGAGGGAAACCAATGTCGTAATTCGTATTTAAAACAAATACCAAGAAAACAGCAGTTTAGACTAAAAAAGTAACTTCATTCATAAACTGTAAAACCCAAGAGGGCGTTACTCGTACCCCTTGTAGCTAAAATAACAAAACTAGAACACAAGAGAGTTTTATTCGTAACTCTTCACACAATCACGATGTGCATAAAAATTATTCATATAAAAAACTTTCTCAGATTATGGACATTCCAAGGTCTTGGCACTGGGTTCCCATCCAAGTCTGCCAATCGATAAGCCCCAATGCCCGCGATTTCTGTAACTCGATATGGGCCTTCCCAATTCGCCCCTAGCTTTCCCTCATTAGCCACTTTAGTATTTCCGAGCACTTTTCGTAGCACAAGGTCTCCAACACCGAACTCTCGTGGGTGTACATTCTTGTTATAACTTTTGATGAGCTGCTCTTGGTATGAGGCCAAGTGCACCAGGGCCCGCTCTTGTCGTTCCTCGGCAAAGTCTAACTCAATCTCTAAGGCTCTGTCATTTCCTCCACTTTCAACCAAAGTGGTCCTGTTGGTCGGCAGACCTATTTCCAATGGAATAACAGCCTCTGTTCCATATGCTAATGAATAGGGGGTCTCTCCCATAGACCTCCTAGGCGTTGTTCGGTATGCCCATAGAACCAATGGCAATTCGTCGGGCCATTTCCCCTTTGCTTTATCCAAACGTTTCTTAATCCCATCAAGGATTGTTTTGTTTGAAGCCTCTGCTTGTCCGTTGCTTTGAGGGTAGGCTGGAGTCGAGTAATAATTTCTTATCCCATACTGGGCACAGAAAGTTTTGAATTTCTTCTGAAACTGTGACCCATTGTCTGTAATCAACGAATAAGGTACCCCAAAGCGAGTTATGATGCTTTTCCACACGAACCTTTCTATCATAGGTTCAGTGATCTTGGCCAATGGCTCAGCCTCAATCCACTTAGTGAAGTAATCTGTTGCAACTAGTAGGAATTTTCGATTCCCAGTTGCCTTGTGTAGTGGACCCACTATGTCCATTCCCCATTGAGCAAACGGCCAGGGACTTGTCAGCGGCACCAGGTCCTCGGCTGGTGTTCGAATCATTGGTGAAAATTTCTGACACTTCTCACAAATTTTTACGTACACCTTAGCATCTTCTTGCATGTACGGCCACCAATACCCTTGGGTAATTGCTCGGTGGGCTATGGACCGACCACCAGCATGGCTTCCACATGTTCCCTCGTGAATTTCGTGGAGGAACTTTTGCACCATCTCAGGATGCCCACAAAGCAAGTAGGGTCATGTAAAAGACTTCCTATATAGTTTTCCCTCTGGGGATAACCAAAACCGAGCAGATTTGATCCTGATTTTATGTGCCTCCTTTTTGTCCAAAGGGAGTATTTCATCTCGTAAAAACTCCACTATTGGGTCCATCCAACTTGGTCCTTGGTTCACGTCCAAGACCATCTCCACACTTCTCCCAATGCTCGGCTCAGTCAGATACTCCACGGCTATTTTTCTTTTAAACTCAGATGGTATAGCTGCGGCTAACCATGCCAATGAATCTGCATGAGCATTCTTTTCAGAACTTATCTGCTCAATATACACCCTTTCGAAGGTATCGAGCAGATCTCTGGTCACCTGTACATATGCCGCCATCTTCTCGCTCCGGGTTTCATATTGCCCGGACAGTTGATGGACTACGAGCTGTGAATCAGAATACACCCTAACTCGTTCAGCTTTTAGGGTTTTTGCACTTCTCAAACCAGCTAAGAGTGCCTCATACTCTGCCACATTATTTGATGCATTGAACCCTAGCCGAACAAATAATTCCAACATTGACCCTTCAGGGGGTAAAAGCATAACTCCAATTCCTGAACCGGTGTTGCAAGCTGACCCATCAACAAACAGCGTCCATTCTAAGGGATCTTGTTCGGCTAATGCCTGTTCCTTCGTTACAGGAGGCTTTGCTTCACACTCCTTTCTTGTAGGAGGCAAAGGTGCAACCGCAGGTGAGAATTCTGCCACAAAATCTGCCAACACCTGGCCTTTGATTGCTGTGCGCGGCTGATAGTCGATGTCATATTGGCTCAACTCAACGGACCAAGTCGAGATCCTTCCCGAGAAATCTGCCTTTCGGAGCAGTGATTTTAATGGGAACTCAGTGTAAACCACAACTTTATGGCTCTGGAAATAATGTGGCAATTTTCTAGTTGCTGTCTTTAATGCTAGGACCAATTTCTCGAGGGGTAAATACCTTGTTTCGGCATCTAATAATGTTTTGCTCACATAATAAACTGGGATTTGCTCGGATCCCTTATTTCTTAAAAGTACTGCACTCACAGCATGCTCAGAAACAGCTAAGTATAAAACTAGAGGCTCACCTGTTTCTGGAGTCGAAAGAAGGGGAGGAGAGGCCAAATATCCCTTTAGATCCTGGAAGGCTTGTTCACATTCTGCTCCCCATTCGAACCCTTCCCTTTTCTTCAACAGCTGAAAGAAAGGTCTGCACTTGTCACTTGATCGGCTAATAAATCGATTAAGAGCTGCTGCCATCCCAGTTAATCGTTGGACTTCTTTCGTTGTCCGAGGACTTTCCAGATTTTGTAAGGCCTTTATTTGGTCGGGATTCGCCTCTATTCCCCTTAGAGTTACAAGATGGCCCAAAAACTTTCCAGAGCCGACTCCAAACGCACACTTCGAGGCGTTGAGTTTCAACTTGTATTTCCTCAAAATCTCAAAAGCTTCTCTCAAATCTGCAATATGGCCTTGCCCAGATTTACTTTTTACCACCATGTCATCTATGTAAACCTCCATAGTTTTGCCGAGCAATTTTCTGAACATGATGGTTGCCAGTCTCTGATACGTTGCCCCTGCATTCTTCAATCCAAAAGGCATGACATTATAACAGTACAACCCTCGTGGAGTAATAAAAGACGTCTTCTCCTGATCTGGCCCAAACATTGCAATTTGATGGTATCCTCGATATGCATCGAGAAAACTCATCCGTCCATATCCCGCTGTTGCATCAACCAACTGGTCAATCCTTGGAAGAGGAAAACTATCCTTAGGGCACGCCTTGTTTAAATCTGTGAAGTCAACACATACGCGCCATTTTTCGTTCTTTTTCTTGACGACAACAGTATTGGATAGCCATTCTGGATAATAAACTTCCCTTATTGCCTTGGCTTCCAACAAATGATCCACTTCTTCAATTCAGCGTCAATGTGCTGTACGGCTGCCCTTCGTTTCTTTTGAATGACCGGTTTATGCTGTGGATCTATATTCAAATGATGGCAGATAACATCTGCATTCACCCCAGGCATCTCCTCTGGTGTCCAAGCAAATACATCGACATAAGTTTTCAAAAAACTAATCAGTTCATTCTCTTCCTCTTCTGGCAGTGATTCCCCAATTAGAAAATACCTATCTGGATCAGTCTCGTTGATCAGTGTTTTCTTCAAATCCTCAACTACCCTCTCGGTTGGGTCTTTTCCAATATCCTCAATGGTCGGCAGATCCGGAATTTCCACAGTATTAACATGGTGGGCATTATGGACTCTTTTTATGATGGATACCAAACATTGTTGAGCTATCTTTTGGTTACCTTTGATGTGCTCAATCCCATTAGACCCTGGGAACTTTACCATCTGATGGAAAGTTGAAGAGACTACCCTCATCTTGTGCAACCATGTTCTCCCTATAATCACGTTACAGGAAGACGGTACATCCACCACTAAGAAGTCGGTTCGTAGCACCACTGTCCCAGCCCGAACAGGCAGAGTTACCTTGCCTAACGGCCAAACTGCTCCTGCTCCAAATCCGACCAATGGAGTTACTGATTGTACCAAATCTTCTTGTGTGAGCCCCAGTTTCTTGAACGCATCATAGTATAGCACTTCGGTGCAACTCCCTGAATCCACCAGGATTCTTTCCATATCATATTCCCCAACTCGTAGGGTTATGACCAAAGCATCATTGTGAGGTACCTGGACTCTTCCCAGATCTTCATCCGTAAAAACTATGCCCTCGTTGCTTGCCCCTTCGTTGCGCCCTCTTTTCTTCCCCAACTGCATTACATGTTGGTCATGTTTCACTTGTCTCTGAAGCAATCTCACCTCATTTCTCGTATAAGGTTCGGCTAATCCATGTATCATATGGATTACCCCTTTTGGATTCTGTTCGTAATCCAATTCCATTGCCTTGTCTTTATCCTTGGAATCTTCTTGGATAAATTCTTTGAGGTAACCTCGTGAGACCAAATCATCAAGATGCTGTTTAAACATCTCACAGTCCTCAGTCATGTGACCCCAATCCTTATGGTAACTGCAGTGCTGATTCGTAGCACGTTTTGCATCTTTATTCCCACCAAGAGTTGGGGGCCATTTGAAATAAGGTTGATTCTTTATTCGATAAAGAATCCTGTAAATGGGCTCTTTCCAAACCGTGTTTATGGAAAAGAATGACTTGGGATCCGGGGCTTGTTTATCTTTGTACTGCTCTTTCTTTGCCTGCCCATAATCTTTTCTTTCACGATAAGTTTTGGGCTCTGGCTTGTCAGCTTTCTTTATAGGTCCCTTTACTTGCTCGGCGGCCAACTTACCATCCTCTCGAAGGATGTCATCCTCGTTCCTGGCGTGCTGCTCAATTCTCTCCATCAATTTTGCCAATGTCTGCACGGGACTCATGTTTAGAGACTTACGCAGTTCCCCCCGAACAGGTAAGCCTGTTTTGAACGTGGCTATTGCGTATTCCTCACTACATCCTTCAATCTCGTTGAAGGTTTCCCAGTACTTCTTTGCATAAGTCCTGATCGGCTCGTCCTCTCCTTGTTTCATAAAAGAAAGACTCTTTGGGAGCTTTCCTGCTCGTCAAAAACCGTGCAGTGAATTCCTCGGCCAATTGCACCCATGTTCGGATGGAGCGTGAGCCCAATCTGTGGAACCAGGACAAAGCAACCTTCCCTAAACTCGACGGGAACATTTTGCACATGATTGCATCATCTCCTTCATGCATAAACATCGCTTGCTGGTAATGCTGTATATGGGCCACGGGATTAGCATCTGTCTCGTAGAGGATGAATGTTCCGTGTTTTACCCTGGTCGGCAATCTTGCTTCCTGTAACTTTTTGGCAAAAGGGGAGGATGCTATATTCTGAAGTGCTTTCCGTGCTGCTTCCCGTGCAGTCATGGCTTCATCCTCTGGTCCTTTCTTGGATCTAATTCTTTCCCAATCGGAATCAGGTCTCTCGTACCTGTCCCTATGATGTTTCCTACTCCCTTCCTCCTCGGGGGTAGAGCTTCGACCTCTGCTTCTCCTTTTTCTCGGAGATACCCTCCTTCGCTCGGGTGTTCGGATTTTGCTCCTTCCTTTTCGTGGAGAAGCTTTATGTCGCCTTGGGGTCAGACTTCTGCTTCTGCTTCTCCTTCCTCGTGAAGGAGCCTTTTGGTACTGTACCAAAGCGTATTCACTGCCTCTAGAATTTCTTCGAGATAGTCCAGAGTCCTCCGGATGTTCCCTGATTCTCTCTAGTTCTCTGATTTCATGTTCTCGTTTTTTGATCAAACGAGCATACTCCTCAATTTCTTGTCTCTTCTTATCAAGAACGTCTTCGCTACGGTATACACTTCTGGAGTGCGCAATCGATTCATCCCCTCGATGGGATTTAGTCCTTCTCGTGGACTTCGATGCCGTCTCTCCATCTCTATTTCTGGAGTTGCCGTGGATAGTAAGGGGGTGGCCCTTACTCGTGGTCCTCTTGTGTCCTCCTTCGGGCTTTCTCGGAGCCCCGGGTGGAGACTTATCCCCTCCTCCAATTAACACATCCTTTGGGTCGTGTGGCGTTGCTGGATCTACTTCCACCATGGTCGTATTTCAAAGGGAACTCTTTCGATTCCCACAGACGGCGCCAATTGTAGGTGGACAAATTGGTGCTCTGAACAGCACTGGAATGCAACGGCTTCACGTGCCGCTTGAACGTAACCCTAATTTGTCAATGAAACCCCTGTCCTGCAAAACAGACAAGGAGTGAGTGCACCTTTGCCTCTCGTGGCAAAGGCCCTCCGATGCCTTTGTTTGTATCACGTACTAGCAATCAAACCCTAATTATCAGTAGGAAAGCAAATAGAATGCAGCGTATTGCGTACCTTTTACCTTTAGGTTTACCTCTTATTTATAGATTTGCGTATGCTTGCTGGCCAAGCATCCGTGTTGCCCTAGGATTCTTAACTCGTATAGGAATCCCAGGATATCAAGGATTCTCGTTTCCTTTATCAGTTCATTACCTTAATCCTTGTAGGACTCTTTTCCATAACATGCCGAACATCCCATACTCGTTGGGTATCTTTCTCAGATCCTATATTCTCGGGATCTTATCCTTTAATGGAATACCAGTGATTCTGGACCCTTCTAGAATGTTCCCTCCAATAGGACTTCTCTCTTTGTTCGGCAATCTCATGGCCGAACAGACGGTCTGGACCAGTTACTTCACGTGTAACTGGTCCTAAGGAAACAATTTGGACCATATCCTTTCTAAGGAGCTCTCCTCCTGTTCGGCTTTCTCTTGCCGAACAAGTTTCTTGAACAATGGCATCTCTTGTAATTTTCCTTGTATTCGGTCCAATAACGCCTCGTGTTACTGCACCGAGAATCGTACAACCTTTCTGGACCATTGACTTCTCATATCACTGGTCCATAATGCGTTGACCTTTTCTTTGACCGTGCTCGGGCTCGTTTTGTACCTGTTCGAGAATACCTCCCTACACCCATGCCATGGGTATAGCATACATGAGATCTCTTACAGTTTGAGGACAGATGTATGAAACCATCGTAGCAATGTTTTCCATATAATTATATGTTTTCCAAGTATCACAATCTCACTCCAGCAAGCAAGCCTAGCATGATTATTTTGTTCAGCTACTCTTCCTTAAAAAAAAAACCCAGCAACAATGGACTATTATGTTGAAATCACAAGGCATCGTTAGTTGAGACATTCGAACCAGAGATTCGAACTGTAACTCAAACAGAATATAACAAAGAAAAATGATAACTTTAGCAAGAATGGTTTATCATAGATCTCAATCGAAGCCCTAATTTTTGGGTTTCCTCTAACAGTTGTGAAATCGAAAACAACTAAAATCCTAACTAGGAATGAAACCTGAGAGAGATCTCTCTCTTTCTTAACAAAGAACGGTTTATCATAGATCTCTCTTTCTTCGTTGTCTGCGTTTGAACGAGAAATGAAACCCGAGAGAGAGAGAGAAGGAAAGACCTTGGTGGTAGCTTACTAGGATACTACAAAATATTGTGGATTGAAACAAGTGAAACTCACTGCTAGGCCTACTGCTCCCAATCCGAAAACAGCCATAGTTGAGCCATTTAGTGCTTTGGCAAAATTCACAGTGGCACCAAAGCCTAACAAAACAAATGGCCCCATCAAGACTCTTATTTTTCAGCAAATCAACGTAATATCAGCCAAACATTTTGATTTTGTTTCTAAATTAACATCCATAAACTTGCATAACAACATAACAATATAACAATATTCGCAAATGATTTCATAAGGAAATACATAGGCCCACAGTCGAATTAGGGTTACCCAGCAAATCCAGTTTTGTGCTCAAACCAGAACACCCACGGACAGGGAACCAGAAACGGAATACAGGAAAAAAAAAAACAATTTTTTACTCAGATCCCAAAATTAGGGCTTTAAAATCATACAATTTGGGCTCACACACACACACACACACACACACACACAGAGAGAGAGAGAGAGAGAGAGAGAGAGAGAGAGAGAGAGAGAGAGAGAGAGAGAAACTGTTGTTCGTCTTCGTTCTTCGTCAATCTAGTACAAAATAAGGAAAAAAAACCCCCTAATTTACATTCCGGTTGAGAGAGATACGAGCCAGAGATACGAGAGAGAGATATACCTGGTGTGGGTTTGCTTCGATCTTCTTCTCCAAATCGATCTTCTTCTTCGCTTCGTAATCGTCGTTCTTCTTCTGGTTCGTCTTCTTCTTCGCTTCGTAATCGTCGTTCTTCTTCTAGTTCGTCTTCTTCTTCTTCTCTCTCTCTTTTCGTGGTCTGCTTTGAACGAGGAAAAATGTGAGCAAACCGGGTGGAAAGGATTTTATTATAACCTGTGAAAGAGGATCCGAGAACTAAATTACCCGACCCAACCTCCCCAGGATCCGCGTGTTCCCCTTTTAAATCCGTGGCCGTTGGATTTGAATCCAACGGTTGGGAACCAAGTCCTGCACCACAGCCTCTGTCCGGGATCCCTTAAGGGAATCCGAAGTGTGTATAATATATATACAGTCCGTCTCCCGTAAGGACCACCTCATTTTAATAAAATGCGGACCTCCCTTTCATGATGGAATTTTGATGATCCGAGCCGCTCAATGTGTTCAAAACGTGATTTTAAGGGTAGCCGCGAGAAATTAGGAAAAAAAAAGACCGGGAAGGGCTTCATCCGAGTAGTTTTTTTTTTTATCGAACGATTCAAATAAAAACTGCTCAAATCAAGCCCTTCTCGGTCATTTTTTTTGCCGATTTCTCGCGGGTACCCTTAAAATCATATTCTGAACATATTGAGCAACTCGGATCATCAAAATTTGATCAGAAAATAGGAGAAATGAGGAGGTCCGCATTTTAATTAAAATGAAGACCCCCTCATGGGAGATTGACTCTGTGTGTGTGTTTGTGTGTGTATATAATGTGTGTGTGTGTGTATAGAGGATATAAAATCCCTCCTCTCTCTCCCCTCCGTCCGTCACTCCCCCTTTCTCTTTCGGTTCTCTCTCTCTCTCTCTTGCTCTTTTGAGCTCAAAACTCACCAATCAACCTCCAAACCTTCACATTTCAACCTCCAATCCATCATCTACGCGTGTCTTGGGGCTCGTGCTTTGTTGGTTAGAGCTCACTGGAGGTGTATTGCTCTTGGTACCGATTTTGGAAGCTAGAGCTTGTTCAATCTCTTTGGTTCCGGCTTGAAAATTGAGGTAGGGATTTCTTGCACTTGTGATATGTTTATGTGTTGATTTTGCACCTTGATCGTGCTTTAGATTGTTGGTTGTTGTTGGGGTTTCATTTTTGAAAATCTAAAGAAATCGCTGCTCGAAATGTCACCATATCAATATAAGCTTTTTGCAATATTGATACCATTTCAATACCGTAACTTCAGAACTTCTGATTCAATTGCTGTATCGATACAACCTTTTTCGCTGTATCGATACCAGGACCTTATGGATAGTTTTGTTGCATTTGTTCCATACTTCATCGTTTTGACCCGTGATCACTTATAGCACCTCTTAAACGTCTTTACACCATTTCTAAACTCGGTTGTTTGATCTTTATTGACTCATTGATGGTCCCGTTCCCGAGACACTCATAAAACGTAATTTTGGTATCGTTGTAGATGAGTGATATATCGTAGGGTTGTTTAGGAGTACCGTAGGCTATGCGAGGTGTTGTAAGGAGTATATTTGGTAGGTGTGAGCCGGTCTAATGATCCGAAGGGTAATGTAGTAACACGTATCCTCATGATTCGTCCCGTTATCCTATTAAATTCTTTCGGAACTCGTTCCACGAGTCCTAGGTATCAATATTGTCGAGTAGTATGTCATAGAGTTGCTGTGGGTTGGTACGTTCCTTAGGGTATTGTGACATACGTGGGAAATGTGTGTATTTATTTATTAGTCGATGTTATAATATGGTCGATTGTTTGGAATGCTTTGAGTTATGAATGATCAATTGACATGTGGATATAGCGAGATTGGACACTACGAGTATCACCATTCGGTAGAATGACCGAAATGGTGAGATGCCCGGGCTGAAAACGAACAAACGGTTATGCGATGTGCGATTCCGCTAACCAGTGATTTATGATATAGAACGAACAAACGGTTATGCGATGTGCGATTCCGCTAACCAATGATTTATGATGTAATGAACAGACGGTTATGCGAGGTGCGATTCTGCAAACCAACGAATTATGAAACATAGATTGGTGTTTGTTTATCGAGGAAGGGACAAATGAATGATTTTATCAAGATTTTGACAAGAAAGGATTTTGGATTTTGGAAAAGAGATTTTTGATATAAAAATCCTCTGGCATTCCTGAGTGAATCAACGGCTTCCAGTATTTGAGCACAAATCAACGGATTCCAGTATTCAAGCTCGAATCAACGAAGCTTGACTATTATAGGTCACGTATTTCTCTACATTACACCTATTTGAAAACAAAAGAGATTGATTCATGGGAAAGAGGATGTTGATGATTAACAATGAGAAAAGGAGAACAATTATGAGAATGGGAACGATAGTGAAATCAAATGAGAGGTGATGAATCGGTTGGAAAACCAAATATTAGTTAATTGTGAATGATGTGGGAATGTTAGTGGTACTGGTATGGCGTGTGAGATGTTAGGTATTGCATATAGGATTGTCTAGAATCCTTTGGTCATAGTGAGCTACTTGTTGATAGTCATATAAACCTTGGGCATATTTGTCTATACTCATTCACTCTAGGAGCATAACCCGACATATTTTCTTATAACTTGTATACAGATTTCTCTATTGGGCTCGTGTTTGCTCAAACCTACTATCATTTCAGGTACATTATGGGTCATTGTCATGGAGTGCATGCTGTTGTTATTGACTAATGCTATTTTGGAGAGTACTTCATTATCTTTGTAAAACAAACCGCGTTGTGTTGTATTTATCTACTTGGAATTCTGTAACATAGGTTTGTGAATTTGGGTACTCTATTATATTTTGAGGTATTGTATGTACTTTTGTGAGGATTTTCATAAATCAAATGTATTTAATATTTCTATTGGAAATTGAGGGTGTGACAATGTGGCACTCCCGTGGCCAATCATCCCCGTTTACTCTAGTTCGACTACAGTGCATTGCTTCACTCGTTCGTGCGCGAGAAAGTTCAATACAAATCCGATCAAGGTGACCTTCCGAAGGTTTTGAGGCGTTCCAAACGTCGTGGCAATGTCCATTTTTCAAGATTACGGTCGGATTGATGGAAAAAAGGATCGCTCGGTTCTCGTTCATCTTCCAGCGATACAAGCGATCGGAAGACCATACAAGCTCCAAATGACTTGAGATTTTGCAAAGAGCTTCAAATTCATGAGAATGAGCTAGTAGATGGTTTGGATCAAGAAATTTGGGTCCTAGGATTTGAGAACAAAATACTGCCTTTCTTGAAAAGTTCAGTATGCATAGAAATATCAAACAAGCTTCGTTTCGCACGAAATTTGACCAGAGAGTTTAGAATACCATAATATCACCTTGTGTGATGTTTGAAAAGGTATGGAGATGATTTTTCCCGATCAAGACGTCTTAGGGTCAAATCGGGTGCTTTACCAGTAGCCAATAATTGTTTAGTGACGATCCAACGATGAAACATCCATGGATTGTGACGAGACTTGGCAAGTCACCTTAGAATGATTGAATAGGCACATCTGACGATGTTGATTGTGTTTTGGATATCTTGAGGTTTATGTTGGCTTTTCAATCCATGTTAGGGTCACTAGGACCCACTTTTGGACAATCACTCAGGAAGTGGATCATTCTAGTCCAAAAATGGCATGCCTTATTGCTAGGCAATGCACATGCATATGTTTTGGGATACTTACCATACCAAATGTCTGCTTGACTTTTTGGGGAAAAAGTTGGCTCATTCGGCACCGTTTTGCATCCATCAAGGAACTTAGCGGTCCTTATTAGGTTGACCATGTTAGCATGATAGGCGTTGACGTTGGTTTCTTGCAATTGGTTCCTAAAATCAAGTGGCAATTCCAAAACAAAATAATTAAGTTTGCCACAACAAGCACTTCCAAGAAAACAAAGGCATGCCGAAATTGTCATGTCCGCGATTTTCAACATAATTATAAGGGACTTTTCCATAAAAGAAATCTTCGGAATAATATGATAATACCCAAAAGACATTTCATTTCTCAAGTTCACAAGTCGCATCCAAACTTCAAATATGCCCGATAAGTTACATTTATGGCTCGAAGGCCCCAAATTTAAAGTTAAATGAGTATCAAAGAAAGTTAGGTGTTTACAGTCATCCATAGTCAAAAGGTTATATCGAAAATTACAATTACATCTCCAAAAAAGTTTTACAAAAGATATCAAAGTAATTCCGTCATGTTAGCTTTCAAAAGAATGATCAAACATGCATGCCAAGGGCGTCATGTCAATGTCCTTGAGGAATACCTGAAAATAATGATAGGGTGAGCTATACTAGCCCAGTAAATAAATCTATACTCAAGCTATATGCCAATGAAATGATCAATACACCGGAAAGAACATAGACAGCAACAAGACTTCTCAAATAAGCAAGGATTTAAGACTTAGAACTAACACAATTTATAAGCACGCAATTCAACCATTTCTAAATTCCCCGTTTTCATTATGTCAAGAGTTTCGGTTCCATTTTTCGGGTGTTCAAGACCCTGTGCGCCCAATTTACATTCCAGCATCACACCTTATGGTGGATCTCTGGCTTTTTGTGTACTTCCGAGTGCTAAGGACCCCATGCGCCCCATTTCCGACATCTCACCTTATGGTGGATCTCTGGCTTTCATAATACCATTCAATCATTCTCAATTATGTTCTACATTTCACAAAACATCAATATCATAACGCTCAACACATAACAAGTCCTACTTGCCAAGTATGATGCTTAGAGTATCCCTTGCGTTTACTAGATGAATACTAGAGCTCACTTAGTATTTAGACTCCTTTTCTAGTGAAACGATTTTAATGATAAATATTCGGTTTGGGAGATCGTTGACGCATATCTCAAACCGAGTAGTTAAAGAGAAAAGTTGGTTGATTCGACTTATGAGTGTTGAGACCCCCTGGACCTAGCCACTTAGTCTTAATAGTTTCAAAACTTAATTTTATCGCACTTTTTCTCCGTTTCTAATCATACCTAAAGTTGGCCGTCTCAAGGCTGCGATTCTTACTTCTACAAATCTAATCGAGGCGTGATGATATTCACTTGGGTAGGATACTCGGTCTTTCGGATTATTATGCTTCAATTGACGTATTAGCCCTACGCTTGGGGTGATATATATATATATACACACACACACACACACACACACACACACACACACACTCAGGTTCATATAAGGGATCCCTTAAATAAGAAATCGTGCGGGACTTTCATCTCAGCCGTTGGATTAGATCCAACGGCTGGCGTTTTAAAGAAGGGATTCGCGGGTACGCAGCCGGGCGGGTCACGGGTAAATTGAATACGCGGGTCAAAACTGTTCAAAACGGATCCTTCTTTCCCCCTTTTCATTTTTGCGTTCCAGGTACGCAGAAGAGAGAGAGAGAGAAGCGACCAAAGGCGATTTCACTCTCGATCTTAGACGAAGCCAGACGACGAAGAAGAAGAACACCACAAGGTCTCTCTCGATCTCTCATTCTCTCTCCCTCTGTCTCTCTCTCGTTCCGTACAGAACCGTAAACCCTAACCCCTTGTGTTCGAACACAGGAGAACGAAGAACAGTTTTGATCTCCGACGAAGTCAGACGACGAAGAAGAAGAACACCTCAAGGTCTCTCTCTCTCTCTCTCTCTCTCTCTCTCTCTCTCTCTCTCTCTCTCTCTGCTTTAGATTTATGGCTTTTAGGGCTTTGCTTGATTTGAAGGGTTAGGGCTGTTGCTCCAAAAATTGTGCTTTATTTATAAGAAAATCATTACCCTAAGTTTTTAAGCTGGTTTAGTGTTGAAGTCTTTATGACACGTTTGGGTATATAGGTTAATGAATTGTTGTTTTCCTTGATTTGAGTCTTGAATAAATCTTGAGTATGCTGAAAATTTCGTGGGTTTTGGTAATCTGTCGTTTGGGAGCCCTTCTGCTAGGAATCAATTTTTGATGTCTTCGTAACAGTTAAAGTACGTTTCAATATGAAGATTTTGGTACCAAGATCATGAAAAACCGATAATCACAGAATTAGTTATGAATTTTTGAATACCGGCTGTTTCTTGGATGTGCGAATCTGTGCGTGGCTGTCTTCTTTTACCTTTCTGGGCATGATGAACATTATGGGTGGCTTTGAGTATGCTGAAAATTTTGTGGGTCTTGGTAATCTGTCTTTTGGGAGCCCTTCTTCTATGAATCAATTAGCCCCGCACGTGGTCAATCAGTATGCTGAAAATACGATGAAGACAAAAACACCAAAATAGAACTTTTTGGGGAAAACGCATACGGGAGTGCTCTGGCGGTTCAATATTCAAAAACGGTTTTCTTGCATTTTCTCAGCAACCAAACACAGCAAGTAGTGGTTCCGCTGATATCTGAATTATCTAATTTGTCGTATTGTTATGGTCTTTTCACCATTCGTTAATCTTAATCTACTCTATCATAGGGGTATTGTTTTCGCTTTAATTGAAGTCCGAAGTGAGCAAATAAGGACTTACTTACATTGTAATTTTTCTTTGTACTTTGTAGTATGATTTTGAAGGAAGAAACGATTTAGTTAAATTTATCAAATTGGTCGGGGACACTGGTTTGTATGCTCATCTACGTATCGGTCCTTATGTCTGCGCTGAATGGAACTATGGGTAACAAGACCATACAAAAACCCTGCATTCTAATTGAAGAGTTTATGTACTAACAATATAGACACGTTTTCTTTTCCAATTTTTGAATACCAGTAGAGTAAAATAAACTCCTTGTGAAACTGGGGTGGCCCGGGGTACCCCCAACTAGCCCCGCACGTGGTTCTGCTCTTTAGATATCGGCTTTGGTTTGTTTGTTGTGATATTCATATGTATAGTATTCTGCTTTTGCTCCTTTTGTCTTGAATAGTTATGGGTAATTTTATTGTTTGTGTAGATAATGTGTTTTCAATTTCAGAAGAAATGTGATAGATTATACATTTGGCCTGGGGTACCCCCATTTCTTTGTTTCATGACCATGTTCAATGGTTGTCCAACATGGATGAACTGAGGAAGTAATTACCATGTTCAATAAATTTTAACCTTTTCGTAGTGTATGTGTGTCTGGAAGAAAAATAAAAACAGGTGTATAGATGCATGATAGTAGAGATTGGTATCTTGTGGCTAACCGGTTACTAAATCAAATATTTGCTTTTGCAGTACAAAGATGTCCACTTCATCTTCTTCTTCCCATTTCAATAGCATAAGTGAAGGCCCTCCTTGCAAATGTGGAATACCATCACCTATAAGAACTGCAAACACAGAGGCTAATCGGGGAAGAAGATTCCTAGGTTGTGCAAACTATAAGGTAATATTTTTTTTTTCTTATTTATTATTTATTCCGTCCATTAGAAACTGATGGCCTTTTTTTGAAAATTATCCAGCTACCTAATAATGGATGTGGTTTCTTCTATTGGATTGACCCTGAAAAAGACGCGGAAAAACAAATGTTGGAAGCTGACAACAAGAATATGGAGAGGAAAATTTCGGATTTGAGACGAGATAATCAAGTTTTGAACAAGGAGGTAGAAGAACTTACAAGAGAGAACGAGAAGCTGGGAAAGAAATTACAAGAAGCGGAAGCCAAATTGTTTGACTACAAAATAAAGTGTTTTATTATGTTATTAGTTGTATGCATTGTTGTGTGGTTCATGAAGAACACTGAAACTGTGCCGAACACGAGGAACATGAAATACTTGCCTTAGTTGTTGATCTGCTTTTGGCCTAACCCATAACTCTTTTACTCCTTTTTGAAGTATCTTGTATTTCTATTAGAGACTACGAGGGTGTTTACATGTGTCCTTTCCTTTTCACATTTTTCACTCTTCATTTTTGCATTTCGGTATTTGGCCAATCACCACCAGAAATCATTCCTAGAAAATGCATCTTCAATTTTAAATGATAAAGGCAAAAAAACTAAAACTAGTCCAGAGGAGTATGAGACTTCTCATTTTGGATTCCGATTAAGAACAATATCATATTTTTTTTCCAGCTATATTATCTCTAAATTAACTTCCAAATTCTTATTGCATTGCAAGTTCTATTAGCAGAAACAAGAAACACATCAAAAGTCAAGCAATTGCCCTGCAACCCCTACAAAAAAGAACACCTCAACTTCAATTATCAACTGCATTACTTAGAACAGAAGCAGCAATTCGTAGTCAATAAGATTTCGTGTTCAAACTACTACAAATGTTGAACACACAAGCTGGCCGCTGGCCACAGCCAAACTACTACGTCAAACTACTACACCATTACATTAACCAAGCCCAAATATAAAATAAACAAAAAAAAAAGTCAGAAGTCCCGTTAACTCAAGATCTTCCAAGTCATCACAACCTTTGTATCTCCCTATTGTCTTGCCATTTCCATCTCCGTAACCGCAAACCCATGTAGTTCCTGAAACACAAATAAAATTAGCATTCGAACCATGCATAGTCATTGTCGATGTCTATTTCGAGTGCGTATTTCACATAAAAAAAAAACACTTCCATTCTTCATCAAAGTCATCGTCATCGTCATCGTCGTCGCCGTCGTCCAACCTAACATCTTGCGAAGAGCTAAGGCAAAAAAAAAAAAACCAATTAAATTAAAAGGCCACTATGAAACAATTAAAATTATAAATGAACATATTTAAATGCATCCACCTACATGTTGAGAAGTTTTGGACAATTTCTTTTGTCATGCGACAGTCCCGTTAACCCACAACCATTACATTTTCTACTTTTCTTCACGGTCTTCTCTTTTCCTCCTTTCAATCGCTTACCACAACCCTTTGCCCTAACTTTAAGTGGTTCTTTAAAACAATATTGGCTTCCGAGAGAAACAGGCACTTGGGTATGACTCGTTGAACTACCATTGGAAGCACTCCTCATTAAAGCAATTTCCTTCTTCGCAAGTGATAGGTGCTTGGATACCACTTCAGTTCCTTCTTCATCTATTACACCGTATTCAATCACATCATGAGCTTGTTCGAACAAACCTTTTCGCCTCACGAAAACCGAACGGTCACATATTTCTTTCACGGCACTGCCCAAGTCATCCATAACTCTGCCCGCTTTTGCTGTTTTAGTCCACCTCTGCAAAATGTACTCCGTAGAGAGTTCCCTAATCTGCATTCTAGACAAGCACGCCAACATGTGGCGACATGGAATTCCATCGAATTCAAACATCTTACAACTGCAAGTCACATGGTTCGATAACTTGTCTACCGAAACCTTACGACCTCTCGAAGCTTCCATTTCTTCCCTTTGAACTTCCCACACACATCAATGTTCATCCTCATGTGTAAGTGTAAGCACATAGGCACCAATTTGAAATATTTCCTCCTGAAATTTCTTAAATATAGCTAGTGTGTATATTTCACTCATTCTCTTTTCCATCAAATACGAGGTTTTCAAGATTGGCTTCTCATTTACATCCTTGTGATCCAAATCCAATTCATTATGTCGTAGACGTGAAAGTGCACTATTGAACCGTGTCACAAAATCCAACATTGAATTATCCAAAGACACATACCTCTTGAAGAATGAATGAGAAATTTCAGCTCTTTGACTACTTGTCATGTGAGCGAAGAAAATATGTTTCGTAAATGCTGGCACCCATCTCTCACGAATTTCGTACTTGCCCTGCAACCATTCATTGTTGGACAGCATAGATTTTCTGACAAGATCTACCCATATTGCTTCAAACTCTTCGGGGCTCTCAGAATTCCAAATACATTTTTTGAACTCCTCATAATATTGTTTATATGCCAATGCACCTATCTTTTCAGAAAATTTACTAACAATGTGCCAAATGCAATATCTATGAAACGTAGTTGGAAGAACACAAGCAATTGCTTTGGTCATTGCTGGATCTTGATCAGTAATGATGATTTTGGGCGGGGGTCCAGGCATCGCTTTCAAGAATTCCTTCAAAAGCCACTCAAAGGAATCACTTGATTCGTCGCTTAAGAATGCACACCCAAAAAGCGTTGTTTGCCCATGGTGATTAACCCCTAATAGAGGTGCAAATATCAAACAATATTTGTTTGTGTTGTATGTTGTATCGAACACCACCACGTCCCCAAAATATTGGTATGACTTCCTAGAGGTTGCATCGGCCCAAAAACAATGAGTCATTCTATCTTGATCATCTCTCTCGAATGTAAACATAAAACCGGGATTCTTTGCTTTTTTCCTCTCAAAATGCTCGTACAACATGTTGGCGTCATGTCCACCAACAAATGCCTTCTTATCCCTCCCATAATTGTAAAGGTCTCGTCGTGTAAATCCAACATTTTCAAAACCCCCGGCTTGCACCTCAAAAAAACTCATTTGTTGACAGGGTGGCACATTTGCAGCTGAAAGTTGTTGTGATAATGATTTTTGTGCATCCGACACTCGACGGTGAGATTTCAACAAATGCACCTTCTTTGGCGTCGTAAGTTCGTGGTTATGCACCTCAACAAATTGTTTCACAACAAACCCTTCACCTAACCGATTTTTCACGACTGACAGTTTTGCATGACAACCCTCTCTAGTTAAACCCCGACGTCGATTATTGGCTTTAGAATTTTTCCTCACCCCTTCTTTGAAACAAACATACTCCTTCCTAATGGTTTCCTTGTTCTTATTCGTCTTGCTAGAAAAGATTCGCAAACTAAAACCAGCTTCCTTAGCGTAATTGTTGTAAAATTTGAAAACCTCGTCTAAGTTATCAAATTATTGTCCAATTTTTGGTATCAATTCGGCTTTCACTTGAGGAGTTAAAAGTCGTTGGGTAGAACTACCAGACTCCACACACGGTTGAGATGGTGACGGTGAGGATGGTGATGGTGAGACTAGTAGTATATCATCCAAAGACAGCATTCTACACACCAAAAAACAACAATAGCTATTTAGGTAACTACACTAGCAAAAAACAACGTTCTACACTATTTGTCTACACCAGAGAAAGAGATATACCTTTGAGGTGGTGGTCGAAACATGGGGGTTTCATTGACGCTAGAAATTTCTTCATGTTCCATTTTTGCTTCAAATATATAAGATCTGTACAAGAGTGCAAGATTCATATTCAGTAAACTAATATGCCTATTCCATAGCTAGTGGGCATAGTTTACGATTTATAAGCAACAAAAAATAGTCTAGTCATCCCTACATGTCAAATTAGCGAAGTTAATCATTTACCTTACACTATATCCACTTAAACAACGTGAATTCAAGAACGGAAACAAGTAAAATTGATTGAAAAAGCATAACTCTTTCGCCCTAGTCGACCAACCCCGCTTTAGAAATTCACCAAAAATTGTATACTTAACCAAATCACTTGATTCCAATGCCAATCCCTTCTTAACTTAAATATGCAGCTCCTGTAAAACACCCAAAGCCACCCATAATGTTCATCATGCCCAGAAAGGTAAAAGAAGACAGCCACGCACAGATTCGCACATCCAAGAAACAGCCGGTATTCAAAAATTCATAACTAATTCTGTGATTATCGGTTTTTCATGATCTTGGTACCAAAATCTTCGTATTGAAACGTACTTTAACTGTTACGAAGACATCAAAAATTGATTCCTAGCAGAAGGGCTCCCAAACGACAGATTACCAAAACCCACGAAATTTTCAGCATACTCAAGATTTATTCAAGACTCAAATCAAGGAAAACAACAATTCATTAACCTATATACCCAAACGTGTCATAAAGAATTCAACACTAAACCAGCTTAAAAACTTAGGGTAATGATTTTCTTATAAATAAAGCACAATTTTTGGAGCAACAGCCCTAACCCTTCAAATCAAGCAAAGCCCTAAAAGCCATAAATCTAGAGAGAGAGAGAGAGAGAGAGAGAGAGAGAGAGAGAGAGAGAGAGAGAGAGAGAGAGAGAGACCTTGAGGTGTTCTTCTTCTTCGTCGTCTGACTTCATCGGAGATCAAAACTGTTCTTCGTTCTCCTGTGTTCGAACACAAGGGGTTAGGGTTTACGGTTCTATACGGAACGAGAGAGAGACAGAGGGAGAGAGAATGAGAGATCGAGAGAGACCTTGTGGTGTTCTTCTTCTTCGTCGTCTAGCTTCGTCTGATATCGAGAGTGAAATCGCCTCTGGTCGCTTCTCTCTCTCTCTCTTCTGCGTACCTGGAACGCAAAAATGAAAAGGGGGAAAGAAGGATCCGTTTTGAACAGTTTTGACCCGCGTATTCAATTTACCCGTGACCCGCCCGGCTGCGTACCCGCGAATCCCTTCTTTAAAACGCCAGCCGTTGGATCTAATCCAACGGCTGAGATGAAAGTCCCACACGATTTCTATTTTAAGGGATCCCTTATATGAACCTGAGTGTATATATATAACCACCTTAACTTAATAAAATGAGGACCTCCCTTTTTCGATAGAATTTCGATGATCCAAGCCACTCAATGTGTTCAGAACGTGATTTTAATGGTACCCGCGAGAAATCAGCAAAAAAAAAAAAAAAGACCGAAAAGGCTTCATCCGAGCAATTTTTGTTTATTTTTTATCGAACCGTTCAAATAAAAACTGCTCGGATGAAGCCCTTCCCAGTCCATTTTTTTGTTGATTCCCAAAGGGTATCCTTAAAATCACGTTCTGAACACATTGAGCGGCTCGGATTATCGAAATTCGAACGGAAAATGGGAGAAATGGAGAGGTCTTTATTTTAACTAAAATAAGGACCTCATCATTTGAAGATGACTATATATATATTGAGAGAGAGGAATTTTCAAGTGAGGGATCCCTCATTTTGTTGAAATGAGGGACTTTCATTTTCCGATTAAATTTTGAAACTCCGAACCGTTCAATGTGTGCAGAACGTAATTTTAAGGGTCCCCGCGAGAAATCAACCAAAAAAATGACCAGGAATGGCATCATCCGAGCAGTTTTTTTGAATCGTTCAATGAAAACTGCTCGGATGAAGCCCTTTCCGGACATTTGTTTTGCTAATTTCTCACGGAGACCCTTAAAATCACGTTCTGATCACTTTGAGCGGCTCGGATCATCGAAATTCAATCGGGAAGGGGAGTCCCGCATTTTAATAAAATAAGAGATCACTCACCGGAACCTAACTCATATATATATATATATATATATATATATATATATATATAGCGGTTTCTGAGATACCCAAAAAAATACCTAAAATAATACCTCATAGTTTCTGATCAAATTTTGATAATCCGAGCTGCTCAATGTGATCAGAATATGATTTTAAGGGTACTCATGAGAAATCAGCAAAAAAAATTACCGGAAAGGGCTTTGATCCGAACAGTTTTCAACAATTTTTTATTGAACGGTTCAAATAAAAACTGCTCAAATCAAGTCTTTTCCGGTCATTTTTTTTGCTAATTTCTCACAGGCACCCTTAAAATCACATTCTGCACACATTGAACGGTTTGGATCAAAAAAATTTGACCAAGATCTATGAGATTGAGATTTAGGGTGTTTTTTGAGATGTTCCTTGAACCGTTCTGTATATATATATATATACGGGACGGTTCCGGGGACACCCAAAAAAATACCTCATAATTCCCGATCAAATTTTGATGATCTGAGCCGCTCAATATGATTAGAACGTGATCTTAAGGGTACCCGTGAGAAATCAGCAAAAAAAATGACCGGGAAGGGCTTGATTCGAACAATTTTTTATTGAATGGTTCAAATAAAAACTGCTTAAATCAAACCTTTTCCGGTCATTTTTTTTTTAATTTCTCGTGGGCACCTTTAAAATCACATTCTGCAAATATTGAACGGTTCGGATCATAAAAATTTGATCGAAAACTATGAGATTGAGATTATGGGTGTTTTTTTAGGGTGTCCCTTGAACCGTTCCGATATATATATATCCCTTCTCCTAAGGACCACCTCATTTTAATAAAATAAGGACCTCCCTTTTCCGATCAAATTTTGATGATCCGAACCGCTCAATGTGTTCAGAACGTAATTTTAAGGGTACTCGCGAGAAATCAGTAAAAAAAAAAAACCGGCAAGGGCTTCATCCGAGTAGTTTTTGTTATGTTTTTATCGAGCGGTTCAAATAAAAACTGCTCAAATCAAGCCCTTCCCGATCTTTTTTTTTGCCGATTTTTTTGAAGGTACCCTTAAAATCACGTTCTGAACACATTGACTGGCTCGGATTATCGAAATTCGATCGAAAAATGGGAGAAATATGGAGGTCCTTATTTTAACTAAAATAAGGACTAACTAAAATAAGGACCTCTTTATTTGAAAATACGGGACAGTTCAAGGGACACCCAAAAAAACACTTAAAAAAACACCCCAAATCTCAAACTCATAGTTTCCGATCAAATTTTTATGATCCGAATCGTTCAACGTGTGCAGAATGTGATTTTAAAGAAATTAACAAAAAAATGATCGGGAAAGACTTAATTTGAGCAATTTTTATTTAAACCGTTCAATAAAAAATTATTCAAAACTATTCGGATCAAGCCTTTTTCGATCATTTTTTTTTTTGCTGATTTCTTTCGGGTACCCTTAAAATCACGTTCTGATCACATTGAGCGGCACGGATTATCAAAATTTGATCGGGAACTATGAGGTGTTTTTTTAGATGTTTTTTTGGGTGTCCCCGGAACCGTCCCGTTGAAAATAACTGTATATATATATATATATATATATATATATATATATCGATGGACGAAGCATCAGGCCACCCACGGTAAAAACCCAGCAAACCCAAAAGTACTATCGCAGAAGCTACACTATGTCGTTAGGTGAGAACTGGGCCTCCCAACAACAGCCACGACGAGAGCCAACGCCGACCACTCCATCCAAACCCAAAAGGACCCTAGCCATTAAGCAAAAGATAGAGGACCCAGCAACACTTCTGCCCGAGAACAAAAGGGCTGACTAACGGTAGAGGACGAGAGCAAAACAACTAGAAAAAGGGGGTTGGAAAAAAGAATAGATCTGAGACGGAGAGAACGAGGGAACAGAGTGATACCGGACGGAATTGATCTTATCAAAACCGCTCTCTGGCAATCGAGAAACCCCAATGATGAGCCGTCGACTGAAATCAACATACAAAAGACGAATCTGGAGACCACAACCGAAATCCCCAACACGACCACCACCACCACCGAAGACCACAACCGAAATCAGAACACAAAAGACGAATCCTGATTTCGTCCCTAGCTGAGGTGATGATGATGCCCGACATTGATTATGGAGAAAACTGTGGTGATCTGTTTGTGGATATTGAGGATAACACACGTTTGAACAAAGCCAAAGAAATAATGCATTTTTACTTATATAACTTCTCTGCTACTTTCTTGAGTTTTAACCTCATGTTTTTTTTTTAGTTGGTTTTTTTATCAACAAAAATGATTTCATAATTTATTTTACTTATTTTGCAAACTTGATTTAGTTATACAATGAATTAAGATGATAATATTTGTATTTTATCTAAGAGCATTTTTAAACCTTAGCTATAGATATAGTTAGAAGTACCATCTTAACCAGTTCGCCAAAGGCCTTCTAAAGGTGAAGGCCGGCTGTGATATCGTAGTTGAATTAACTTAACGTTTTGTCTGAATAAACTGAACTTATAAATTTCAAATCATAAAAAATATGACTATGATGTACCTTCTTTACAGTAAGTAAGGAATCATAAAAAAGCCTTGGTATATATAAACTCCAAATCATGAAAATATGACTATGATGGACGTTGTTTACATTAAGGAAGGAATCACCCAAAAAGCCTTAGTTAGTCTGATCATGATCTAAAGAAACACGACCGTACAGTAGGAGAAATTTTTGGGTGCCAAGCAAGGTACTACGTGCTAGTATTCGTTGGCAATTCCAATCGTTTAAATGTATTTTGGACGGTTCAATTTCTTTTTCTCTCCCCTCATCCCACCATTCTCTCCTATTTGTCTATCTATAAAATCCAGACCATCCAAAACACATGTGGACTGTTGAGATCACCGACGGAGTACTGTGTGTGGTACCCGCCCAGCATCAAAAACTTCTCGTAGAGTAGACCTGCTCATGGGAGACAATTGGAGGTTACAGGCTTTTTGGGTTCCAACACCTGATGTTGACCAGAAGTAGTCGTATTTAGTGGTTTCTACTACTATACCGTCCCTCACTTTTTCTAAATGTTGCTGCTTTGTTGGGTGTCTCACTTATTTTACTTTCTCTTTACTCTATCCCACTCAGCATATTCCCTACTACTTTAACATTACCTGGAAAAAGAGATCCTGCCAAGAACAAGATCACCAGACCAATTACCAAACACTTTCTGTCTAGAGAGAGAGAGAGAGAGAGAGAGAGAGAGGACAAAGATTCATTCCAGTTGTATATCGTTGCTTTTGAGGAATGTAGTATTGTAGTAGTTCAACACTGTTCGTGACTTGCCGTGTTGTAATCAATTTTATAACGTGATTTTGTGGTCTTTATATAGAAGAATTAAACCCCATATTCCCATGCATGCATGCATGCATGATTTTAAATCCTTCGACGAAGTCCACGTGGCATGCCTGCCAGCGTTAGTGATACAATTTTCTCGGGTTATACGAAGGCAAGGGAGATAGGATTTCGGACCGGTGGGAAATTGGTCCCCAAGATGAAAAGGGTCCCACCAAATCCAACGAGCCACATATCATCAATTACAACTACAAGCATGCAACATCGTAAGGATAAAAGGGAGTTCAATTATAGTCGTTGGATTCTCCCCCGGTACATTTTTTGATGACTGTGCATTGAAGGAAACAGCCTCGAGGGTTACTGCGGTTAGTTGGTGGATTTGCTATCCACAAAATCGATCGCAATTCGATTATTGGAATAAAGTCGTAAGAACTTAATTTCTTTTGAATTTTCTAAGTCCGTCGTAGATAGCCCGCCTTGGATCGGATCAGAGAGGCGATTAATCGAGGTGTAAGTAAGTAGGTCCAGACATATTTGACTGTCGCAGAAAAAGAAAAAAACAGCCCCTACTAATTGTTGGAGTTGTCACCTAGGTATATATTATACAAAAATATTTTACCGGTAAAATATCGTTGAAAATAAGAAACTTCTAAAATTCAAGATTTTCTTTAATGTTATAAAAAAAAAAACTTCTAAAAAACATGTTGACTGAATATCGGTTTAGACGAACTTGAATATGTTTTTTTTGGGTTATACTCCCTCTATTTCAAGTAGTATGTAATTTTTCAAGTTATTCATTTGAAGGACAATTAAGTAGCATATATATGAAGTGAAGAGTATTTCTTAAGAAGTTTAAACAAATTAATTAAGGCGGAGGGCGAACTAATTAAGGCAGAAAGGATTTGGGACCCATAGGAAATTGGTCCAACATTGACTGGGTCCCCCCCAAATCGAACGAGCCACAGAACATGATCATTACTTCTTTAAGCATGCAACATCGTAAGATGAAAAGGAGGTGAGTCTTAATTTAATTAATTATATTCGTCTGGTTTAATGATTAACCAAATCCAGAGTTTCATTAAAAAAAAGTGTACATGGAAAGAGATATCTAGGTACATTATTGTAATACCGGATGAAAATCACCAAACATGTACCGTCGTCATATCGCGTGCTTTCCACAACTTACAAACTAACAAGGAGTGGAGTAAATAAGAACACGGTGCACATTTTCAAGATGTACAGATCTGTTTCAATGCGAACAGACAAATAGCATTCTCTTTCCTATTGCATTTATATATGAAATTTTTAGGATCTATGTATCAAAGAGTATTTTCGATAACGGTTTTGATACTTTATTTTTTTAATAAATGCATTTCGTTTTTTGTCGATTAGTGTCTAAATCTCACATAACAGGATTCGCAGGTCACATAAGAGACACAAATTTTTTCTTGATGTTTTTATCCTTCTCTCTCACATAAACGTGAAAATTACTTGCTTTCAATTAACAGATCAAAATAATTTTTTTCATAGATGAAAAATGCACTAAATCACACGCAATACACACACACACACACTCTCTCTCTCTCTCTCTCTCTCTCTCTCTCTCTCTCTCTCTCTCTCTCATGAAAACAACAAAAGTGGATGTATGTAATATAGGTTGACTTCGTCAGAGTAAGTTTTGGGTAAATAGTTTCCGTATTTTGAAAATAAAAAATTCAAAGGCAAAGGCAAAAGAATTAATTATTACAGCAAGAGATCAAATTTGTTTTTTTTTTATTTAAATCACAAGAGACTAAATGAGTAAATCTGTATTGATGGGCGTCCATCTGGCATGTCCGTCGAGTTCGTATCACAAATCACCCAATCCGAACCCGACCCATTTAGAATTCGTATTTCTCGAGTCGTGTCATTTTCGTATTTCGTGTCAGAAATGCTCCACCCAAGCCCGTTAACTTCGTGTCCGGTTCGTGTCGTGTTATCGTGTCTGTTGCCCTACTCTATATAGAATTACAGATATACCATATTATATATATATATATATATATATATATATGTTCGTGTTAATGTGTGACACAAATTAGTAACCATCTTGGTCGTGTCAATTTCGTGTCTCGCGTATTCAACCCGAACTCGACCCATTTAGAATTCGTGTTCTCGAGTCGTGTCATTTTTCGTGTTTCGTGTCAAAAATGTTCAACCCTAACCCGTTAATTTCGTGTCCGGTTCGTGTTGTATTATTATATTTCGTGTCCATTACCCAGCTCTAGTGCTATGTAGTAGCATGGTATGTGCATCTATCTAAATTTGATCGAAAAATGAGAGGTCTTTGACTTAACTCAATAAGGAATCCCTTATTGGACGGGATATATATATATATATATATATATATATATATAGAGAGAGAGAGAGAGAGAGAGAGAGAGAGAGAGAGAGAGAGAGTGAGTTTGTTTCTCATGAGGGGGTCCTCATTTTAGTTTAAATGCCGGCCTCCCCATTTCTACAATTTTTCGATCGAATTTCGATGATCCAAATCGCTCAATGTGATCAGAACGTGATTTTAAGGGTACCCGCTAGAAATCAGTTAAAAAAAATTATCAGGAAGGGCTTCATCAGAAAAGCTTTTTATTGAACGGTTCAATAAAAAACTGCTCAAATCAAGCCCTTTCCGGTGTTTTGTTTTGCCGATTTTTCGCGAGTACCCTTAAAATTTCGTTCTGAACACATTGAGCAGCTCGAATTATCGAAATTCGATTGGGAAAGAGGAATCCGCATTTTAAGAGGTCCTCATTTGAAATTTTATATATATATATATCCTAGCCTTTCTATAAGGGCGACCTTATTCAGTAAAATGCGGACTTTCCTTTTTCCAATCAAATTTTGATGATCCAAGTTGTTCAATGTGATTAGAACATGATTTTAAGAGTTCTCGCGTGAAATTAACAAAAAATATAACCGGAAAGTGCTTCATCCGAGAAGTTTTCATTGAACGGTTCAATAAAAAACTGCTCAAATCATGCCCTTCCCGATCATATTTTTTGTCAATTTCTCGCAGAGACCTTTATAATCATGTTCTAGAACATTTTGAACGACTTCGATCATCAAAATTTGATAAGAAAATGGGAGATCCGCATTTTAGCAAAGTTAAGTGTGCCCTTATTTTTGAATGCTGGTGACGTCCATATTTTAGTTAAAATGCGGATCTCCCTATTTCTCCCATTTTCAAATCGAATTTCGATGATTCGAGTTGCTCAATGTGATCAGAACGTGATTTTAAGTGCACCTGCGAAAAATTAGCAAAAAAAATGACCGAAAAATGCTTCATCCAAACAATTTTTTATCGAACAGTTCAATAAAAAACTGATCAAATTAAGCCATTGCAGGTCATTTTTTTATGCCGATTTCTCGCGGATATCCTTAAAATCACGTTGTGAATATATTGAGTGGCTCGGATTATCGAAATTTAATCGAAAAAGGGGAGTTTGTATTTTAAGATGTCATCATTTGAACATTCCCACACACACACACACAGAGTAAACTTCAAGTAAGGGCGCCCTCATTTCAAAAAAAATGCGGACGTCCCATTTTTTTCCATTTTCCAATCAAATTTCGAAGATTCGAGACGCTCAATATATTCAAAGCGTGATTTTAAGAGTACTCGTAAGAAATCAGCAAAAAAAAAATGACCGGGAATGGCTTGATTTGAACCGTTCAATAAAATACAAACCAAAAATGTTCGAGTACCCTTAAAATCACGTTCTGAAAATATTGAGTGGCTCGAATCATTGCAAATTGATCGGGAAAGGGAAATCCTTAACTTAATACAGTAAGGGCGCCATTATTTGAGGTTTTGTGTGTGTGTATATATATATACAAGGCGGTTCCGGAAACAACAAATTAGATATCTAAAAAAATACTTTATAGTTTCTGATCAAATTTTAATAATTCGAGCCGCTCAATATGATCAAAAGGTGATTTTAAGGGTTATTACAAGAAATCAGCAAAAAAAAAAAAGACCGGGAATGACTTGATCTGAGCAGTTTTTAGCTTAGATTTGATGAACGGTTTAATTAAAAACTGCTCAAAACAAGCACTTTCCGGTCATATTATTTGCTAATTTTTCACTGACACCCTTAAAATCACATTCTACACACATTGGATGGTTTGGATCATATCGAAAACTATGTGATTGAGATTTGAAGTATTTAATTGATTGTCCGCGGAACCACCCCGTAAAATATATATATATATATATATATATATAGAGAGAGAGAGAGAGAGAGAGAGAGAGAGGGGGGGATTGATAATGGGTCTAATCTTATCTGTCCAAAAAATCCTTGTGCCTCTATGTCGAGAGATTTCTGGCCGTTGAATTATGTAATTTTTTTTTTTATGTTTCTAATTTAAGGGCTAAAAAGATCCCTCAACACAAAGGCACATGAGTTTTTCAGCACAAAAAAATACTGCCTTATTGATAACTAGTGATTGTCCGCGCCTATGGTTGGAATTATCCGTACCTACGACACTTGCTAGTGGCTCAAACACTAAATCGATTCATTAATGTGTAGCATGTGATCCTCTTTTTGGTGGCATAAAAGAGAATTACCCGTGCTTACGGCACAAAGCGACAATTAGGATAAAAGAGTTTTCACTAGAACACAAAGAGAGAGAGAGAACTGTGAATTTTGAATTCCAATTCTTTTCTTCTCGTTTTTCCCCTCTCTCTCTCTCTCTCTCTCTCTCTCTCTCTCTGAACAGAAGAAAACGGAACGGGGATGAAGATTTAAAAAAAACATGAAAGGGAATGGCAGTTGTGTGATTTAGGTGAAAATCATGGGCACTTAACCAAGAAGTGGGAGGATGTACTATAGCCTTTGAATCAAATGAATTTGAATCATTCCAACAATTTGTCCCCACACCCTTGTATTTTATTATATAAATAGATGCCATATTGTACCTAGTGCATGGGAGATGTGTATTTTACATATGTTAATTACAAGTCTTTTATTATGTCTTGGCATTATTTTATGAAAATTAAAATACAGCACACCCTCTCCAATTTTGTCATCGCCTCCCATTTTTTACCATATCTTTTCAATTTCCTTACACATCCAACTCACTACTTTTGCTTCCTGCACTCTTTCGGTTTCCAAAGTCACTTATTTATTGATCAATAATATTTTTTATAATTCTGTATTTTAAAATTTCTATTCTCCACAAAATGACTCCATATGACAATTTCTATCACGTTCAGCCTCTTTTTAGATCTATCATCGTTGGGTTTGGATTGTAAATTTTTAAAATGTAGCTAGGGTGGAATGACCCCCACTCTGATACAATGTGAAAATTTTATATCCAATTAAAAGCTAATTGATAATGAGTAGAGAGGTTTCAAATATTATTAAATAATTATCCATTCCACTCTCAAGTGATTTGGGACTATATTTTCCTTAACACTCCAATATTAATCTCCTTTTAACTGAATTATTATTTCTTTCTTTATTTTACAATTGGTAATGTTGTTTACGTTGTACAATCTAATATTGACATACTTCATACGTCCCAAATTCTTAGTCCTCTATAGTTTTACGTGTAATTTTTAATTGTCAATATCTTTCAATGTATATTATTTTTTATGTTTTTGAAAACATTATTTTACAGAAATAAGTGAAATCTATCAAATAAGATTTATATTGCATATTTTAAACAATATATATTAAGAGATATAGGCCATTAAAAATTGTACATAAAATCAAGAATTTGGGATGGAGGGGAGTATTTAAATCATCATTATTTGTATATTTATATCTCCGTAGATTGTTTATATTTGTAAGGTTCATCGCACGGGGTTAGGCTGGTGAATCCGATGTAGATGTTGAGTTTCTTGGGTTAGTCGCAGTTTTGGTTGTAGTGATAGAGAGAATATACTATAAATATATCGAGCATTTTTTGGAAATGCGGTGGTGGTCGTCCGTCCCGTTTGTCCAAGCGTACTGGTCTCCAATCTCTAGACGATCTCATTCTCTGTCCCTCTCTCTTTGTTTTTGAATCTTTTGATCAAAATCCATTCGATACACCAGAGGTTTGTTCGGGCTACGGGCCATGTTAAGGGTATGGGGTCACTTTTTGTCTCCAATCTAAAAAAACTTCTGCTATATTTTTATCTTTCCATGTTACCTTTTCTTTTCCGAGTTTCCTTCTTTGACTCATAGATTGTTCTAAACCGAGAATATAAGTTGCTTTTGATGATTGTAGAGTATCTCATTTGGGTGACACCTTTGCCTCTTTTCTTTCTTTCTTTTTTTTTTTTTCTTTTTTTTCGTCGGCCAAGGGTGTTCGGATAATCTTACTGATGCAGCAGAATTTACGAAGAGATTAGTAGCTAGCGTGCTAATCCAAAAGAAGTAAATACGAACCGTTCTTGAATCCACAAGAAAGAGATAAACTCTAGAATATTACTGATGAAAAGCTAACATAATATAATGTAGGTTACAGTCCCTTTTATGAAACCAAAACCCTAGCAAACATCAAATTGAAGGCCTGAACGAAGGAATTAGGCTGAAATCCACCATCGGTCACAACTTTAGTGTGGTGCATCTTGACCGTAACGCAATTTTCTGCTTCAGCCCACCAAGTTTGGGCCGGATCCGAAGTCATCAATAATTTGTCATTTCGGGCAATCCGCAATTAAAAGTTGTTTGGGTTTCCACAGCTTTGACCGGTCAAATTGATCAAAGAATTTAGCCGCCACTTATTCTACATCACTTGCACAAGTTGCACGCACATAAACTAATTTTCTTCCTGGTCCAATCAAATATAGGTTATTCACGTCGAAACTAGAAAATTCATAAGATATTCACTTTGTTTGGTTTCCATCTTAGGAAGTTATTTTTAAGAGTTGAGTAGCAATGAGTGGAGAGAGATAGAGAGAGAAATTTATTGAAAACTGTGACGAGAATTAAAAGTTACTCTAAAAAATGAGAACCAAGCAAAGTGATTACTTTTCTTCAAGCACATAAACCCAACAATCAAACTTTAATTAATTGTATGATGAATAAACTCACCAACCAACCAATCTAATCTTGGGCTGACACCATCCCTCTTATTGGTACCTGTAACGACCCTGATTTTCAGTAAATAAAAATTTCGTTAAATATTTGAATTTTATTTTAATTACTTGATTTACTTTTAAAATTCCTTTTTAATTTCTAATAATCCGTCATAATTGGATTTGAGACTTTTAAAATTATATCTTTTAACACCGAACAATCTAGTCATTTTCTAAAGACAAGTATGCTTGTAAAAACACTTATATATTTTCTTAGTGAATAAAATAAAATCTCAAAATTATATTTCTTGGCTAAAAATCCTACATGGCAAGTAGAATTTGCTTCCAACCAACTAGTTAGAAAAACCTAACTACCACTTCACCTAGTTACAATCTCCTAACCCGAGATGGACCTTTTTGACCGTTTTTGAGCCTTGTGAACCCATCCAAATCCTAATTGAACCTTTTGGACCAAAGATAGTAATCATTATACTACCAAAAATAGCACTCATAACCTACTTTAATCATGACTACTTGACCATAGACTTACTTTGTAAGAAACTATTAACCATTGGTCCATGTGATTACCTTTGGAAGCTTAACGTTTAATCATGACCTACCTTAGCCTTATAAGCTTACTTTGATATAACCATATCTAGTCACATCTATCATCATTACCTCTTTAACCATTGGATAATATTTGTTAGGAAAAATTTTATCCCTTAGATAATGGAAGCTAGATTTGTCAATGTGTTTATATATTTGACAAGACAACTCATGCCATCATTTTACTACCAAAAGAAGTCATCATTTTGCTTCCAAAAGAAGCAAACTTAGCCTTGCCATGCATGCAAGCCTAGGAAGAATAGCTTTGAACCTAATTCCCCTTTTAGACTTACTTTCCTAGATTTTCCTAGATGTACATATATGTATATATATATATATATGTTCATAGTACTAGAGAGAGAGGGAGAGAGAAGCCGAGAGGGAGAGGGAGAGGGAGAGAGGGAGGCCGAGAGGGAGAGGGAGAGAGGGAGGCCGAGAGGGAGGGAGAGAGATGGAATGTGTGGTGCATTTTATTCACTCCCACAAACTACTCATTTAGCCTTAAGCCTATTTATGACTTGCCAACCTATTTCTAGTCAATTTCTAGCATAGAATCCTAGCCTTTAATCATCCTAGAAATTGACTACAACCTAGCCTAGGATTGACTAAACATGGGAAGACTACACATTAGTCTAGCCATCATTTCCATCTTACTTGCAAGACTTACCAACCTAGGTTATAATTACCTAGGATTGCCTTTAAGTCTTAGAAAATCTTCATAATTACCTATTCTTACTCCTAAGTTGGATTGACAAGTCTTGGGATGCATGAAAAGCTTGATTAGACAAGACCATACCTTTCATAATTACCCTTTTAACCATTGGAAAATATATGCTAGGGAAAATTTTATTCATTGGGTAATAGAAGTTAGTTTGGCTATAAATAGCACTACATCTTTGTCATTCAACACACACCTCCACCCATTCAACTTCTCTCTCTAGAATCCTTGCAATTGTTCTTTGTTCTTCTTATTTTTGAGTTCTTCTTGTGTTCTTTAAGAAACTCATCTTAAGCTGCCACTAAACCACCACTCGACCACCATTTCGATCCAAAAAGTTTAAGTAGTTTAGTCAAGAACAAGTTTTGAGAGAAACATTTCTCTTTCGAAGCTACCAGAAGCTTACCGTAGAAAGTTACTCTGTTCGACCGCCGACTTACCTTTCCGTAGCCGCCCTACCGCCAAGAAGAACGGTAGATTATCCTTATCCCCTATCTCTAAGTATACGTAGAATGTCCCTAACCGTTTTCTTTAAGTATATAAGGTTATCTTTCACCTATAAGGTTTGGAATGCATGATAATTAACAAACTTGTTTTCGCTAATAGAAGTATGAGCATGTTGGAATAATCAACTTTTACTCTAATATACATATATTGTTTTGAACTTCCCACAAAGGAAGAAAGAACGATTTTTTTGAAAGATAAGACTTTATCGTTGATAGAAGTATTCGTATTTTGATCTTTAGGATGGTTATGAGCATGTATGCATGAATTGCTTGCGTTACTTGTCTTGTTGTAAAACATAAGTGATTTTCACTCCAAAGGCGTCCGTACATGTGACGTTATGCTTTAAGTGGTGATTTGAGCATGATTAGTAATATAGAGTTGGATGATCTTGCTAGTTTAGTTTCAAGATTATAATGAATACTTTATGATTACATATGTGAAAAGTCATACCGCAGAGTCGTTGCATGAAAACGAGACACAGAAACTGATAAAGTAGAAATATGACACTTAGGGTGATTTAATGGCAAAGTATACTTGAAACCGCAATGTGGCCGGACTTGGTAGCCCATTGTGTGTGTGGAAACCGCGATGTGGCCGAATTTGGTAACCCATCGTGTGGATTGCGAAAACCGCAACGTGGCCGAACTTGGTAGTCCGTTGTGTGAACAAAAACTCGCAATGTGGCCGAACTTAGTAGCCCATTGCTTGGATTGTGAAAACCATAATGTGGCCGGACTTGGTAGCCCATTGTGAAGATTGCCAATGGGGCCGGACGTGGTAGCTTCATTGGTAATATGGCTTGGTTATCCGCGGAGAGGAGCCAATGCAAAGTTTTGTGTGCTAATGGAAACCCGGTGCGGCGGAACCATTGTGAGGATACTGGGGAAACCGGAACGGCGGAACCGAGGTTGGGTGTGTTAAAATGATGATTTTGAAAATGTTGATTTAGTTAATGAAAGATGAAACCAGTGACACGGTCTACGAGAAATCGCGTAGGAGAAACTCAGAAAATCATGGACACCAACATTAGTTGAATAGTGAATGCGGATGTGTCATTGTTAACTGTTTTGTCGAATATGTATGAGCTATGTGGAAATTATTGAATTTGTGATCATTTGTTCGTAAGTTAAGGGTTAGTAGGTATAGGTTACTCTATTGAGCTTTTGTAGCTCACGGTGTTATCTTTTGGTGACCCTGACATATTATATTGGTAGCGACACTGGTATAATGTGTCAGATCTTATAAACGAACATGGTGAACTCTACACCTTGAAAGCTTTTGGAGTTGAGGAGCTGGCCAGAATGGAAGAAGAGGCGGAGCAGTAGATAGGAACCCTAATTCACCCCCCTCCTTTTGTTGAATAAAAGTACTTTTGTTAAGATTATGATATAATATTGAGTCAGGCTCCATTTTATTTTCAATGAAATTATCCATTTAACGTTTCCGAAATTCGGGGCGTTACAGTACCATTCCTAGCATTTATTTAGTCAAGAAAACATTCGAAACTTGAGGCTATTACCAATACCATGACCAGATCGATGACAAGCCAAGCATACAATTGGTTGGATTTGGTTGACGTGATTTCACAGTACGGTGACTGTTTGGTTAAGCTCAAACCGGTCGTTGTGTGTTGGATTTACCTATGTCACCTGTCCTTTGCTACGACGTTCAGTTCTGCTCTTTATGCACGCTTCGGCTCACAATTTTGGTTTCGTGAAGTTAATAACTTGAAATAAAGGAATTACGTTTCCACGCTCGTGCCTAGTGCTTCCAAACTTGTATTATGGGACTAATCTACAATGAGTGCACTAGCTATTAGTGTATAGTGGTGTGTGTTAAGAAGTAACACACATGCTTGTTAATAATTATGGATTGTTACAAGGATATTGATTTTGGCGCTCCAAAAATTACTACCGGCGTTCTAACAAGTGGAGTGCCAAAATTAATTCCTATTTTTGACACTCCACTCTAGGACAAAACCAAGATTTGCTATACGAAGGGGCTGGCTATAGCATGAACAATGAAATTTTAAAATTCTAACATTCAAGAATATAAAATATTTGAATGGCAAAATAATACCCATTACAAAACACTATCTATGTGATCTTAACAAAACAAAAACAACAAAAAGGTGAAAAAAAAAATTCAATATGTTATACATCAAGCATGTACCAAAATGGAATTTAGCGATACCTTATATTCGAAAATCATCTATTATTGAGTTACAGCTAATTGTTGCAATAATTTCCTTCGGAGTAAATATAACCAAAGCATTTGTGAGAAATTCATCATTCATTTGAAGTATATGTTCTTAAAATATTTATAGTTGAAAATGTCCTTTCTATCCACTATTTTTATTTAGTGGGGGGGCCACCATGTATAATTTTGATATTAAACCAAAAAAATAAACTTAGGTAATTGTGAAAATTCGAAACTACTTAGGGGCTGTGGCCCCCATAAGCTGAAAGATGGATCGTCTCTGACTCCACTTGTTGGAGCGCCGACAGTAATTTTTGAAGCGCTAAAATCAATATCTTTATTATAATCCCAGTCTTAATACAAATTGATGGACTGATTGGACATCCGAATAATTATTATAAGTGTACTTTTCAACAAAACTTGGCATCGAATCGATTTATCACCAAGCGTGTGAATCTCATTTTTATCGTGGGATGAGGAGGATTCCAAGATTAATGCTCCAGGAGGACTTTATAATGTCATGCATGTTAAGTGAATCAACTAATGCAATAGTAGAGAAATGAGGTCATTGTTCTCCTCGAGAACAAAAGAAGCAAGAACAACCTAAAAGCCATGCACTATTAAGCCATGCAAAAATCCGCCAAACGTACCCAACTCATTTTGAAAATCTTGGGTTGAAATCAAGAGCATGTTAGATTAGGCGGGTAAAACATAAATTTAAGCTCACTTCCTCTTTCCTTAATAAAATGTTAGTTTTGCTGTTAAAAAATATATAAATTTCCTTAATACTAATCACATTAACCAACTAAGGTTAGCTCAGTTTGTCAGGATTTCTGCATTTTACTAGGAGATCAAGAGTTCGAGTTTTTTCACCTGTATGTGGGTTTTATTTCCTTTTATCTGTTGTGGTTATTTTTCCCCTTAATGAGGCTTGTAGTTGAATTGAGCTTATAGTGATTGTAGTTCCTTTTATAGGCTTATTTATTCTGTTGGTTCAGTAATTAGGTTTGGTTATCTTGTGAACTCTCACACAATGGATGTAATGTCCCGTGACTTGTACTTTATACATCATACATAATGTAATGATCATCTCTTCTACCGATTGAAAAAAAATACTAATCACATTGTAAAAAAGAGAGGAGTTTTTGCAAAAAAAGCTTTCAACCCGTCTGACCCGTCAAGTTGATCGAAGTTGAAACTGCCAAAAAAATCAACCAACCAGATGATTTTAAAAGTCGATGTGTTAGCGGCAAGTTAAAAAATTGTCAACCCACCAACTATGGGTTGATTGAAAAATACACTCTTAACCCATGCACACCCTATGACTCTATGTAACAGTTTAAGAAGTTTATATTTGCTAGCAATTTACCACTTAAAAGACACCAATTTACCACTTATGTCCCGCCCAATAACTTTTTTTTTTTTTGCTAGCAAGAAAAAGTAAAATCCAGAGTGTCTTTTAAGAAGTTTCTGCAATTTCGTTGATTAACTGTTACTGTTAGTTTTTCGAGGACTGTAATTAAGCAGCATTGCTAAGAAGAATTAAACATTGCACTCATAGGAATAAAAAAAAAAAAACTGTAAATATGGTGGAATCCGAATATCACTTTAATGAGTAAGTTAGAATCCCCATCGCATATTTGATTTCTCCTTATAAAACTTCGGAAGAAAGATAACTCATGAACAGTTGTTAACAATGGGTGTTTTTATAGGGACAATGAAAAGAAAAGGAAAGAAAAAGAAAAAGAAGAAAGAGGTATGAACAACTTAATGTGTATTTTTTAAAGTTCAAAATGTACGAAATCAATAGGTATGATAATTACCTATATAAATAATTTTATTTGAATAGTTTTAATTTCTTTTGTCAACTACGAGAACTATTGTTTGCAATTTAATGTAATGATCGACTTCAGTCTAAAACACGATAGGCGAAGTACTAATAGAGAAGTACGTCTACTACACATAACACTTCCATTGTGACCCAAAAATACATCACAAATCTTATGCGCTGAGTGAAAATTAGAAACAACGAATTTTTGCCACAAATTTTTTAAGAGCTTTGAGTTGAACATTCAAGCTAGTTTGAGTTCGTGGATTCAAACATATATAGATATGATTGCAATCATTTGATGCGTATAGGTCTATCATTATTTTGAGACACACAAATATAAGACGATTCTCAATATATTAGTATTTGAATTCATCAATATGCACACACTTTTCTTTTAGACTTATGATTGCATGAAACATGGCTACAGTGTCCAGGAGGTTCAGCATTTCATTTTTCAATTTCAATTTTGCATCGTTGCAAACTTGTGTGTCTTTTGGAATAAATGCTAGAAGAATTCATTCCCAAATTAAGAAGAGATTTGAGAATCACCTTAAGAAGAGATTTGAGATTCTCATAACGCTCAGGATCAGAAAATCTAAATTACCCATAACATTTGAATGGAATTACTTCCCTTGAAATTATTGACGAAGGGCTTGCAACGCGATAAAAACAAAATCAACTTACAATCTCTTTAATAGTATTTATCATACTGAACCCCAAAACCATTCTAATTTTATATGTTTAATTTGCACAATTAATTCAAATACTTACAATTTATGATGAAATTCAAAATGTAAGATTTGCAATATGGAAGCAATGTGAGGGAAGGGGGAAGAGAGTGAAGGTGTCAGTAGGGGGGGATTCGGGATTCCATTTTCCTTGGGAGGCTTGTAGTGGGACAGAGTAAAGGAGCAGAGCATACGGAAACGGACAGAAATTTTTGATGGGGTTTTGAGACTGTTGTTTGCCTCGTGATCGGATAATGCAGATCCATATGGAAGACTGTTCCCCCTAGTCACGTGGGCTCTTTTGACTAACTTATGACCAAATCTTTTGTACTCCCATTGCCCTAAATTACACCCACCACCCTCATGTTAATTCCCGAGTGAAAACTTCCATCCCTTCCCTTGTGGTTTGTGAAATTATACGAATCTCTCTTGCTTTTTGAAATATTCTAGAATGACTACCGTCTATTAGATGGTGTTAAATTCTTTCTGAAATCCCTGACTGATGTCTTTAGGTTTCGAGCTTTAAATAATAATACACCAATATTTATTTATTTTTTGAACAACAATATTTAATTATTGAAAATATAATCAAATGACTTTTTATTTTCTCTTATCGATGAGACAGAGATATATGTATCTCATGCATCTCTCTTAACCTATTCTCTCTTCATTTAACTCAAGTTTACCTCCACTAAATTAAGTCTCATCACTCAGGTCATTTCCAACTAATGAAGTGTTCCATGGCCAATCCTTAGTAGGGGAGGACTAATGTACAATCTTATTGCTACTTAATTTCTTACAATATTGTATGATTTTACCTAAAAATTTAAGATGACACAAATTTTTTGTGCTCACTTTTCAAAACAAAATTCAGCTAAATTTCCCCTATTTTTTATTTATTCGGTCCTTTTTCTGAGTAAAAATTGTTTCCCTTTTTTTGGATAAAGACACTTATTTCGGCTTATCGTAAGCTGAATGTATATTGTCATTTTCAAATGTTATAATGTATACAGTAACATAAATGAATAGTTATCTTCAAAGGCGGAGTGTGAGTCACAAGTCCGTTTAGCTTGGATGAATATACAGAACCCTTATATATATCACAATGTATTGGGTTTTCATAATAGAAAGCATTGGGTGGTGAAAGCGTAAGAGCACTAAATTACAGGAGCCAAAGTGAAAATTTTCATACTAATTATTGAATGTTCGTACTGACACAAAAATATAAGGCGATGATATACTAGAAGAAAGGAGAACCACTCAGTGGCCTAAACTCACCTTCTGATGACTAGTTCACTCTCTCTCTCACATAAATTTATGTTACATCTAGGCATTTGAGGACAACGTGGACTGCAGTGCTGACCGGTATTTCGACATTTTATTGGCTTTATAAAGCTACCAGACAACACCACCCCCCCATCTCACCCCGTCTCTTACACTCATTTAGCTCTCTCTCTCTCTCTCTCTCTCTCTTCTCACCTGTTATTATTACACATCACTCTCAGTTTACTATTTGCTCTCTCTCCTACCTCTCCCCTCCTATAATATCCCCCTGGCCTATACAACTTCCCCATCTCCCTTTCATTCCTCATTTCCCCATCTGTCCCTCTCCCACCTACATCCTTTCATACGTATACATATATCTATAGAGAGAGAGAGGGGTTATATATACATATAGAGAGTGAGAATGATGCATAGGTGCAATAGTAATCATGCAGTAGGAGGAGCATGCACATGTGGTGTGTACCACAGCCAAAGTAATTCCTTCTCAATGCTATTCTCAATGTCCAACCACAAACCCTTTGATTACGAATACTCTGATATGTATCCATTTAACTCCCCACCTTCCTATTCGTCAGTCGATTGCACTCTCTCTCTAGGAACCCCATCCACTCGTCGAACCAGTAATGGTACTACTGATAACAAGCGAGAAGTGCCCCACCATGATCATCATCGACGGTCTAGCTTTTGTTGGGATATATTGCAAAACAAGCATGCCTCTTCACCTCCACAATCTCACAGAAACAGCTCCGCCGGTGGCGGCGACCCGCTCCTTGCACGGCGGTGTGCGAACTGCGACACCACCTCAACTCCTCTCTGGAGAAACGGTCCAAGAGGCCCCAAGGTCCAAGTCCAACACAACTAGTAGTATTATAGAATGCGTTTTTGGTCTTACCAAGTAATTAAATTGAGTATCTATATATGTATATTTATTTTATTTCTACCTGTATGCGCGTACTCGTGTCATGTGATTCATGTTCCATTTTCTTGTCCTGTTATGTTTGCATATATATGCACGGGATATTCGAACAGATTTCAATACAGCAAATATTTAATTGATATGCATTGGTACTTTAAATATTTTTTGTGGGAATCAAAATTGTGGATGTTTTTGGTTTAAATACAAACCTTAGCGGAATGGGCCCTTAGAACTCGCGAGATGTTCGTGATCAATTGTAGCCAAAAACAATACATATAGTCCCTACATTTTCTCGTACTTTTGCCACTCACATTGCATTTTCTCATAGTTTTGCCACTTGCATTGCATTTTATTTGTCTATAAAGAATACAGACATGATGAAAATGAAATTGAACGGCTCCGATTATTTACGTGGAATTTTAAAATGGGTCATACAAAAAACTTGTGTCAAAATCTGTGTTTAAATATATATGTACATATGTATATATACATATATATATATATATATATAAGTATTTTTCTCGATCAAGGTCTTTACGACATTATTTATATAATAATTCGTAGGTATGTTTAAATTCTTTGGAAGCTAACATGGTTTATTACATGATTAAATGCAGTCACTTTGCAATGCATGTGGAATCCGATTCAAGAAAGAAGAGAGGAGAGCGACGGCATCCGGCCCCAATGGCGGCGGGGTAGCTGGTGCTGCATCAGGGCTAATGGAGCCTCAGCAGCACATGATAAACAACAATTCATGGGTCCCCCAGTACTCCCAGTCCCAGAAAGTCCCTTGCTTCTCTCCGGCTACGGCCGCAGGCAACGAATTCCGGTTCATCGATGGCGGTGGCGTCGATTCTGATTCCGGCATCAATCCCTTCCTCTCTTGGCGCCTCAATGTCGCGGACAGGCCTGGTCTCGTCCATGACTTCACCCGATGATTAAAACACGTGAGCCCCCCGCCCCCCCCCCCCACACGATACACGTTCGTATGATCTGTGACGTTGTGGATATTCTTTGCTTCTTCTGGTTTGGGAAAAAGCATGCCGTTCATCTTTGATAGATGTAGTGAAAAAATGAGGCAATTCCTATGTTGTTTGAATGTCACTTTAATTTTATATTTGGCTTCTTTAACTTTTCCTTTGTCAGTCCTACCCGTATATGTAGTAGTGTATTCTCTTTTTTCCCCTTCCCTGGTTAGTCTACTTCACATACTTTTCCGAACGGATATATATTATATTTGATGAATGATGATGGTGACAGTTATGTTACACGTATCTTAATTCGACTGTTTGCAGTGTGGGATCGATACAAGAACTTCACAACATATATATTTATGTAGCGTTAGATATTCCAATGTAACTATTCAATTATCTTGGGGGCACCTTTTCGTAACACTCTTATCGTAACATATTTATGTAGGGTTTGACAATGAAATGCTTTTGAGCACAGAAGTTTTGACCAGATTAATTCACGTACCAGTACCAGCTGATATGGCAGAATGACTTGTCAACAACTAATTTCCACGTCTATTTCTCTAATTCAAATTACCTTGAGTTTTGAACAAAAAAGGATGGGAGAATTGGAAGATGGGAAGAGAATAGCAGTTAGTAGGGCATAATTAGTTAGTAATTAAGTGTGTTAAGTCTCTGTTAAACTTAACAGAGACTTAACACACTTAATTACTAACTAATTATCCCCCTAAGTTAACAGAGACTTAACACACTTAACTAACTAATTATGCCCCCCTAACTTCTATTCTCTTCACAGAACAGTCCTCTCTCCTTGTGGTTTCATACTTTCATGTCAACGATTTCATCTCCAAAATTCATATCACAGTGGAGAAAGAATCCCAATCATCCCACCCTCCCTCTCCTCTGGATTCTCTTCAAATTTATGGACCCTAAGGGGAAAATTAAACTGTATGAACTTCTAAATCAAGAGGCCAAGATTGCGATTTTTGGTAAACAAAAACGAGTTTGAAGTTCGCGTGGTTATATATACTGTATAAAATTTGGCATCTAGGCCATTATACATCATTACCATCGAACTGATTAAAATTTTACTCCGCGCGTTTGTAAATTACTGGTTCAATCTTTTACGACGTTTAACCTTTTTGATTGGGAAAATTATCCATATGCTTAATGAGTTAATCTATTAGTGGGATTGAAGGAACTTCCTGACTGTGTTCATTGTTGTTTGTTTTGTGACGGAACGTGTAGAGAAAGAGAGCGCAAAGAAAGAATCCTGGTCATGTCAGATGGAGTTTTTTTTTTTAATTTTTTTTTGCTACACGATAAAATGTTAGTTGTTAATGAGTTAAATTACAAGGGGTCGACCGCTGCTCCATCATGCAGCTCGAACCCCCAACCTCACCCTCGGGACTCTAACCCAAGGGAAGAGACCACTGAACCAAGTGATCCCAAGGTCTTACAGATGGAGTTTTTCATGCATTGTTTGTTTTAGAACATATTCGTCCCTAGACAAAACCTATAGTACCAAATAGCCAGCCACGCTCGTAAATGCCAAATGGGTAACCACAATTTATGGCCACGTCACCCGGTATTAGAATTCGGTAAGATTAGTTGTGCTCTATACCAGCACTCTTTAAAATTTGATTCCACAAGGAGGTGTTGCGGAGAAATGTATGCGAGCATTATGTGTCAATGCTCCAAAACGTACCATTGCACATTTTTTCTACAATTTGATGCATGGAGGGCATCTATTTAGTACGATAGTCATCAAATTATAATGCATCCATCACAATTTTCATTTTCTTTGATTTGAACTTATAGTTATAGAGTGATTTTTGCTCTTCACATTTCTCCTTATGCACACCTGTTTTTTTTTTCTCCATGGTTTAAGTTACTATACCACCCCTGTATTTTTATTCTTCTTCTACGTAAGAACCTTAACTACCCTGCGGATCAAAAAAAAAAACCATAACTACCCTCACAATAAGCTATTAGTAAATAGAAATGTCGTTTTTCAATAAACTAGTCATATTTGTTAGTACAATCTTTTGGAGGGTTCCAATTCTCTAAAACCAGTTGGCTACAGGTGCAATACCCTCTATAATATATTAATCAAGCTTGGTTGACATAAACGAGGTGGGAATAAACTATAACTTTTTTCCTCACGTGCAGTCTGGATGCACATAAAGGCACGAATTAAGGAGACGAGGAGATTTGACTTAGGGGCGATGGAGACTCAATCATTTAATACATAGCTCTAATATTATGTTAAATTTATTGGAGGGTTTCCAATCACCTAAAACCAATTGGCTATAGGTGGAATAACTTCTAAAATATACTCCCTCCGTCCCATTTTCTTTGTCCTTTTTTGAGGTTTGTGTCAATTTTCAATCGCTTATATCTCTTAATATAAATCTCCAAAAATATGCAATATGGATATTGTTTGATAGTTCTTGATTAGGTTTATAATACAAAATTTTCAAAACTATGATAAATATAAAAACGTTTAAAGAATGGCACGGATAACGAAAAAGGACAAAGAAAATGGGACATAGGGAGTATTATGAAGTTCTTAGATGAGCGATGTGGGATAAAGTATTCGAAAAAGGACAAAAAAAAATGGGACATAGAGAGTATTATGAAGTTCTTAGATGAGCGATGTGGGATAAAGTATAACTAATTCATCTAGGAAAGCAAATCATTGAAAACTGAAAAATATATCAGAACCGTTGGACGAGATCAATCTGATATATTTATAGAGCATGTGTTAAATTCTATCCGCCATAGGTGGGTTACCACCATCGCATGTGGGGCTCACAAGACCTTTTTTTGTAATAATATAAACCGTTCATCTTGTAGGGTACGTAGAGTAGTGTATCCACGAAAAAAAAATCAGTTTTATTGGATATCGATAGGTATATCAAAACTTGAATTTTGGTTTTACATAATGTATGGACATAGATTTTGAAGTTAAACTATCCATGACTGTCCATTTCCTAAACTGAAATTCAATTTTTAACAAAAGTGCTACACACAACGGTTGTGTAAAACACAACACACAACCAATCTCTAACCGTCCATTGCTGTAATAAATGGTCAGGATTCGCTCAAATTTTTCCCCATAAAAGTTAAACTTTTCCTTGGAAGAGTTTTTATAAAATCTAGACCGTCCAAATACATCTGGACGGTCAAAATTACGCACACAACCAACACAACGGTTGTGCAAGTAGCATTTTTGTAAGTGTATTAAAAATTCAAAAATGCTACTTGCACAACCGTTGTGTTGGTTGTGTGCGTAGTTTTTGTGTGGATATACCATTATGTAGGTCCTAAAAGATGGATGGTTAGATTGTAACAAAAAATACCTTGTAGGACCTGTAACGGATTGTGGTGGAATTATGGAAAAACAAAGGTTTCCTCCATAAGGTGGAAAGAATTTTAACTCAAGATATGATATTGATAAATGATTAAAAAAATAACAAGCCGAAAGTTATAAATTTCTCAACATTGTGCTTTTTTTTTTCGACCAACAAGATTATCCCAGATAATATATATAAAAAAACACAGTACAATAAAAGCGAATACTACCGGTCTGGAAATACAGAAACCAACAAACAAAACAAAATACAACAACGTTTCGAATGCTAGAAGATTTCGGAAGCACTTCCCCTCTAATTCCCGTTTGGTAACATTCTTACAAATAAACCCTTCTCTCTACTAAAACGTGAAGAACTTGCTCCCAAGAAGTCAGAAGTTCAATTTCCACAAAGGCCAAACGTACCAAACGTAGGGACCACTGAAGGTGTGCTCAACCACTAATGTTAAAGCTCAAAATTAGTCAATGTACGTGCAAACTGGCCTGGATATATGGTTATAAAAATAAAAATAAAAAAACCCTGAGGCATTAAACCAAGGCTTATCCAAGACCTCTCGACGCACCTGTTCAGAAGCGTCTTTACCCAAAAAGTTCAATAGATGATAATCCAAAACCTGATGTTATTTTGATCGGCTCCAAAACTTGATGTTCGGCCAATCAATTAACAAAAAATTGGAAAATGATTCCGGAAACAAACAACCCCAAAAGGGTGTACCAAATGCAAACTTTATTTTGCCTATTGGTATATAAGCTCGGAATTAATGCGGTGTTATGTGGTCCAAGTTATGGATTAATAAGGAGGTGGCTATTTAATAATAATATACTAATGCATGCTCATGCTTGAAGGTACAACTCGAACAATTAATCAGCACACACAAATAAATATTGAACTCACGTGCAATATCTCAATCCCTGTCCAACAAATTCAACTATTCAAAAACCAATAACCTATCATATCCATCGCCATTGCTAACTTGAACCAGCAATAAAGAACAAATTATTTTTCACTCCCTTACTTTTGCATTCATAAACTCAAATGCATTTAACTTGATAAAATTGGAAAATACCATCCAAAACACCAATGAAAATAAAAACGATACACATCAACGAAAATGCGTACCTCGAGGAGAAATTTAAAAATAACACAAGAAATCATGACATATGTAACAAAACACCAAAAAGTGGTTGATTAGCCTTTCTACCTGTGAATGTTAAAAAAATTAACGCACTAAACCAACCATTCTGTCATAGTATTGATCTCCATAGTCCAACTCAACTGCACGCTACCAAAATCTACTTCTACAAACAAGAGAAAGCAAAAGGACATTTCAATCCCATAAAAAGGAAGGGCATTAGGAACCCGAGCAATATTTGCGGTTATCAAATAGCAAGCAAAGAAACTGACTATCGAATAATTTGTGGTTAAACCAAACCAATTAAAAGTTTAGTCGAGGAAGACAAAGATGAAGAGATTCATAATCAATGGCCACTCAGTAAATAAAGGGAAAAAAAAAAAACCCAAATCATAATAGAATTTAAACCAAAACTTGAAAATCATTCTTGAACCATTCAAAGTGATTTCAGATCCAATTGGTTGTTAGCATAAAAAAAAAAAACTAATTCTAAGAAAGTAACTAACGATCGATCTCAATTACTCACTTAAGAATCAAAGTACTATTTGCCTAATCTGGAATGGTAATTTATTTGCAAAAATTCAAAGTGAGGTTTAATCTTTTTGTTTGCTCTTCAACTAAACTATTTCAAGTTCAAATAATTGCATGTTCGGATTCTCATGTCATTGGCTTTGGAAGCAACCATGCGTCACTGATATAATTAAAGAAATGGAGGGCATAGTTTAGGGGGGGGGGGGGGGGGGGAAACCCCAAATTCATGGAGTAGTATTTTTTGCAAATGGGGGATACAATGCAAGCCGACTTACTTATACCACCAGATAAGATGGGATTTCAGAGATCCTGAAAATAAATGAAGTTTCAAAATGGATGACAGCAATGGCGCGTAAAAAAGCACAATTCCATTCTCACCCTTTCATTGACCCCAATAGTTTTAAGTTGAGCTGGATAAAATAACAGTTGCAGACACATGCACTTTTTTTTATCACCAACAAATGAAACTTATAACTAAATTAAAGGCGTAGTCTAAGCACTTAATAGGATTCGAATGCCACTAATCCCTCTATGTCATTGGTGAGTCCTTTCATTTAGTGGATTTATTGAACAGATTGACAACATTCCTACCATTTGTGATCAAATCTCTCTCTCATTGACACATTGTCAGGGATATTCAAATGGCATTACTGGTGCTTGGAAGCCTCACCTTTTGCATTATGGTGTCATAATCAACTCTCAATACCTTTGTCATCTGATATCACTTTGTGGTTTTAGAGATTCGTAAACCTAGAGAAAAATTAACCCAAATTGCAAAAAAATACTACTTCATGAATTTGTTTTAATTTTTTCCAAATGGTAGCCATAGATTGCAAAATGCCCCTTTTCCAACACCGAAAGTACAGTTCACACGAACTACCATACACTACAACAAAAAATCACATTTTACAATGTGCGAAAAACGCTATTGAACGTCATAGACAGCATTCCGGAAAATACTGTATTAGCTGATGGTATTAAAAGTCAAGACTTTTAATAGCGTTCATTGTACGCTATGGTATGTAAGCTTTTTATAGCGTTCTTTGCGCGTTGTCTTTAACATACTTTTAATAGCTTTCTTTTACCCCTTAGATAAACTTTTAATAGCATCGGCTACTACAGCGTTCTTTAGAACGCTATCTTATACTTTCCATAGCATTCTTTGCTCGCTATGTTATACTACTTTTTACAACTTGCAATGAACGCTATAGTAGCCAAGTAGCCAATTTTTGGCCTTTTTTCTAATATTTTATAAATACCAATATACTAGTATTTTCAAATAAGATCATGGTAAATTTCATTTAAGAAACAAAATTGATTTATTTCTTTCAACACCAACTATATCCAACCATCAATGTACAACAAACAATTCAACTATTGAATACACAATTCAATCATTGAATAAAGATTCATTACATTAGCTTGGAAAATAATTTCCCAAGAAAAACTACATAAAAGAGTCTAACTAATTAGACTCATTGGAAAAAAGACTCCTGAAAATGTAATCAACAATCTCATTCCGCAAATTTTCTTTACTTGAAGCTTACTTCTTTGCCGAGCTTATACCCCCTTTCTGCTCCCAAAGCCATCCACATACCTGTAAATATAAATTATTGAAAGGAACACACTACATATTAGAAACACGATTAACTACAAAACCAAACGCTATATATTCATCACAATTGATAGCATTTTCAAATGCACGCCATAACTCTACGTTGTCGTAAGTATAATTTGTTGTAGTACTACATACCATATGAAGATGATCCCATAGTCATTGTTTTCCTTATTCACATAAACACTCTTGTGATGACTTTCTGATAACCATCAATTGTTTTATTATTTTTCTTCCCACGACTAGTAGTCTAAGCGCCTATTAACCGTCGTGTTTTTCTCGTGGTCAACAGTCATACACTAACAGGATGCAGGAACCACTTCTTTATTTTCATCTCATCAAGCAAACATGATTTTTTTTTTTCCAACCGAAGCAACACGCGAGTTTCTTGATTTATAAAATTGACCAACTCTTGTAGTGAGAGCGACATTGATTCGAGGCAACAAATATTTATTCGATCTAGTACGTAAGATTTGATCCATAGTAGACCCAGGCAACATCGATTTAGGATAATGAGCATGTTTTGATCTATTACGTACACTGTAATTCGTAGTAAACCGACTCAAACCATTGTTTTTTTCGATTTGGTTATCTCAAATGCACACTTTCAGAGTTCTTATCACTTAGTGATCAGTAGTCTTTACATCTATTAGGAATCACTATTCTCTTTTCATATGACTAGTAATCTAAACACTTACATCATGTGTTTCACTATCTTTTCTTCACATGACTACTAGTCTAAAACCTCAAAACCGTCACGTGTTTTACTTTTTTTCTTCGCATGACTAGTAATCTAAACACTCATTAACCGTCATGTGTTTTTCTCGTAGTCAGCAGTCATACACTAACAGGTTGCAGAAACCAATTATTTATTTCCATCTCATGAAGCAAACATCATGATTTCATTTCCAACCGAAGTAACACGTGAGTATCTAGATTTATAAACGAAATGATATGAGTACCGACGCCCGATGCAGGGAAATTGTACCGACGGCCGCGCTGGGCCGTCTTTGGCCACCAGATGGCCGATTCGAGCCGTCCAAAAATTCTATAAAAAAAAACCATGTATATACAAAAAAAATGGGGTGTTTGGGATCGAGCACATACGCACGTCAGATGCCGTTAATTCCCGTGTTGGCCCACTAGATTTTTTAAAAAAAAAATTTGGACGGCTCGGATCGGCCGTCCGGTAGCCGGAGACGGCCCGACGCAGCCGTCGGTACAATTTCCCTGCACCAGGTGTTGGTACCAATAGCAATTCTCAGAACTTGAACAACTCTTATAGCGAGAGCGACATTTATTCGAGGCAACAAATATTTATTGGATCTATTACGTAAGATTTGATCCATAGTAGACCCAAGCAACATCGATTAGAGACAACAAGAACGTTTTGATGTATTACGTACACTTTAATTCGACTGAAACTACTGTTTTTTCGATTTCATTATCTCAAATGGACACTTTCAGAGTTCTTATCGCTTAGTGATCAATAGTCTTCACATCTACTAGGAATCGCTATTCTCTTTTCACATACTAATAGTCTAAACACCTACTAACCTTCATATATTTCACTATTTTTCTTCACATGACTAGTTGTCTAAAACCTACTGACCATCACTTGTTTTACTATTTTTCTTCCCATGACTAGTAATCTAAGCACCTACTAACCGTCATGTGTTTTTCTCTTCGTCAACAGTCATACACTAACAGGATGCAAGAACCACTTCTTTATTTTCATCTCATCAAGCAAACATCATTATTTTTTTTCCAACCGAAGCAACACACGAGTTTCTAGATTTATAAAATTGACCAACTTTTGCAGTGAGAGCAACGATTCGAGGCAACAAATATTTATTCGATCTAGTATGTAAAATTTGATCCATAGTAGACCCAGGCAACATCGGTTCGGGACAATGAGCATGTTTTGATCTATTACGTACACTTTAATCCGTAGTAAACCGACTCAAACCACTGTTTTTTCGATTTGGCTATCTCAAATGCACACTTTCTGAGTTCTTATCACTTAGTGATCATAGTCTTTACATTTACTAGCAATCACAATTCTTTTTTCACATGACTAGTACACTAAACACGTACTAACCGTCATGTATTTTTTCTTCACATGACTAGTAGTCTAAACACCTATTAACTATCATGTGTTTCACAATTTTTTTCATATGACTAGTATTCTTAACACCTACTAACCGCGCCCTGTGTTTTTCTCGTAAAAGGGGGGAGCCAATATGAAGTAATTGAAAGGGGGGAGCAATTGCTTCGCACTTTCTCCCTTGACAAGCACCACAACAAGACAAATTTCACACATTTGATGTCAAGGAGGGATGCAAGGGTATCCCAATTTCTCCCTCAGCGAGTATAATAAAAATAAAAATAAAAACTAACCATTACATAGTATATATAAGAGGGAGCTATTGCATCACACTCTCTCTTGACAAGCACCACAACAAAACAAGTTTCACACACTTAATGTCAAGGAGGGATGTAAGGGTATCCCACTTTCTCCTTTAGCGAGTACAAAAAAGTACTAACCATTAAGAGGATAAGTATTACGAAGTAATTAAAAGGGGGGACCCATTGCATCACACTTTCTCCCTTGACAAGCACCACAACAAAACAAGTTTCACACACTTAATGTCAAGGAGGGATGAAAGGGTATCCCACTTTCTCCCTTAGCGAGTATAAAAAAGAACTAACCATTAAGAAGATAAGCAATACGAAGTAATTAAAAGAGAGAGACCCATTGCATCGCACTTTCTCCCTTGAAAAGCACCACAACAAAACAAATTGCACACTTTTGATGTCAAGGAGGGATGCAAGGGTATCCCACTTTCTCCCTTGAGAGTATAAAAATGATTGAGTATTACCACAGTAACCGGCGAGAATGAGTGAAGGAACAATTCCCAAAATCAACGTAAATCAATCTGCGAATAAACAATATAAATTGGTTATCAACTATAAACAAAGACTCAAAGCGACGTATAAGATCGCGATCAGAGTCGCACCACTAAATCCAGAATAAACAATGATTATCGAAATAAACTATAGGATAGGAGTCATCGATGGTGGGTCATCAATACAAGTTATGCTTCTACTGAATAAACAAAACAAGATTGTTGGTACTTCACATATTGTTTAGAATTCCGTCACATTGTTGGTTCGGTGGAAGAGAATAAACAATACTAATTAGTAAACAATACATGTTAGGAATTAAGTAAGATATTTAGCTGCTATAGCGTATAGATGTAATACAAGTGACCCAGATTGTGTGGGTTTTGAGTTCCCAAACTGTATATTACGTAGCCTACATTAACATTACACCTAAGAGTGAGAGAAGTTTGGAGTTAAGAGTCTTAGTTGATGAGAATCAGACAATAGTGTTCAACAGAGAAATCGAAGTTTTAGAGAATCGTACGAATCAGATTGAAAATCAAACAGTAGTGTATACACAATTTTACGTTTCTACTTTCTACGACTAGCCATGGTGATTGGGATGGCCTCCGGCGACAGCGTAAAGAATGGTAAGTTCGAACGACGACGGCGTAGACAACGGCGAGTTTGAGCTGCGACAGTAGTCTGAGAAGGGCTTCAGTGTTTGAGCTTTGGAAACTTCGAATTAGAGGAATAGGGCTTTTTATTTATTTTTCTTAACCGTCCTAAAGGTGGCACGTTACACCTAAGAGTGAGACAAGTTTAGAGTTAAGAGTCTTAGTTGATGAGAATCGGACAATAGTGTTCAACAGAGAAATTGGAGTTTTAGAGAATCGTACAAATCAGATTGAAAATCAAACAGTATTGTATACACAATTTTACGTTTCTACTTTCTACGACTAGCCATGGCTATTAGAATGGCCTCCAGCGACAGCGTAAAGAACGGTAAGTTCGAACGACGACGGCGTAGACAACGGCGAGTTTGAGCTGCGACAGTAGTCTGAGAAGGGCTTTAGTGTTTTGAGCTTTGGAAACTTCGAATAAGAGGAATAGGGCTTTTTATTTATTTTCTTTACCATCCTAAACGTGGTACATGCCACCTCCCCCTAAATGTGTTGTGAGTTCTCAAAGAACTGGTTACAACCTATTTAGTACCATTCAAAAAGTAAATGGACTTGTGAGTAAAGACATTCATGAACACCCATGCTCAACGGAGTACACAAAGAAAGCACAAAATAATAATAGAAAAAACCAATATTACAGTCAACCTCATTCCCTATTGGCAAAACCCAAAATAAAAGAATAAATCTGATCCAAAAAAAATCTATGTACCTCAATGTTCCGATGAACCTTTTAGGTAATGACCTGCGGCAACAAAAAAATCAAACATCAGAAATTGATTTAGAAACATTTCATACATAAACAACAGTACACTCTTTCAATTGCAAAAGTTCAGGAAATCTCAATCCAAAAATGAACAGAATCCCTTACAGAGTTGCATATCAGGCCTTTTGGAAATCTCAATCCACAAAATCAAAATCAGAAATGACATTAGGATAGTTTGTGAGACTTGACATTTTATTAATCCTACCTACCTTGTTATATAGATAGTAGAGTTGCAGTTCAAGCTACTCATAGGTGAAAGGACTATCCCGTACGAGCTACTAACTTTAAAGTCATGCTAGAACTAACTTGTCTTTTTTTCTCTCTTTTTCAAGTCATGCTAGAAAAATGAATATTGAATATTGAACTTTGCTCCGTGATTCATGGAATGTGGTGGTGTTGTGACATGAAGTTTGAACATTGCCTTTGTTGTTGTTATACTAGTTTCAACATATGGTTTTGGGGATGGTTCTTGAAAGTTGAAGGACAATGGCCTTGTTTGTTTTTAACTACATGATGTAATAGGGATATTGCCTTAAAAAAACATTGGTGGCGCCTAGGCAGGTTTGGCGGTGGGTCGCTGCCCGACTAGCGTCAAGCGCCATTTAGAACAAATGAAGACATACACAAAAACATGTGTTACCTACTTTATCATAAGCTCAGATCCTTAACTACTATTCAAAATACTTGGTCAATCAATACACAAATACAAAAAGCGCAATGCTTCACCATACCAAAATGATCTTGTTATGACTCAAAATCATCAAATGACAACCAAGTTCATCTATGTATCTAATCAAATTCTCTTTTTCTATCAAAATGCACAAAACTCACAGGAACTTCTTCAATTCACTACCAATCTTTCTCCTTCATCATTCAAAATAGAGAAGCCCCTAAACCAACATTTTATCCAGCTCAAACATAGAACAAACATGCTTACATGCTTACATATCAATAAAATAGAATGTATGTGTATGCGCTAAGAGGCTAACAATGCAGCTAGTGACTTGACTCCCTTTGTTGAGGCATTTCTCGGGGTTAGTGTCATTCTTCTTGCATTTAAGGAAGGCAAATTTTATCATGTGATTGGGTTTGGGTAGGGGTGCAATCGAGCCGAGCCGAGCCGAGTTTCGGCATGTTCGGGCTCGGCTCGCCTCAAAAACAATGAGCTCGAGCTCGGCTCGAGCTCGTGACGAGCTGCAGAACTCGAGCTCGAGCTCGGCTCGATAGGTATTTTCGGAGCTCGAGCTTGGCTCGTTCGGCTCGTTTATGAAACAAATATATATAAATATATATATAAATAAATATAAATATGTAAAAATATATATATATAAATATATATATAAATATATTATATAATCGAGCTCGCGAGCCAATTCGAGCCGAGTTTCGACTAGCTCGAGCTCGGCTCGTTTATGAAACGAGCTCAGGACTCGAGCTCGAGCTCGGCTCGTTTTTGTCTTGAACCGAGCCGAGCCGAGCCGTTATCGAGCCGAGCTCCGAGCCGCTCGCGAGCGGCTCGGATCGTTTGCAGCCCTAGGTTTGGGGCCCGAGAGGTCGACGACGGGGATGGAGTGGGGAGTCAGGTAGGTGGTGGAAGATGCAGGGGATGGAGGAGGTGAGGCCGGAGTAAAGAAGGCCTTTGACTCCTTTGAGTCGATAGTATTCTTTGTGTTGTTCGTCAGCATTGAGTATCAGAGATGACGATGGATCGAAGAACGAACAGAAGCGATGGGGTTTACCTGGTGTGCCGTGGAAGAAGATGAGCAACAGACATGAAGATTCTGGAGAGGTAAAAAACAGAAAACAAAAGTTTAGAACCGATTTAATCTGAATCAAATTCAGAGAAGGAGAAACTCGGAGATTCAGAGAAGATGTTGATTATTTTGTAGCGGAAAAGGGGTGGGGGGAGAGAGAGAGAGAGAGAGAGAGAGAGAGAGAGAGAGAGAGATGTACCAAGTTGTGGCCACTGTCAATCGAGTAGAAGCGAACCAGAAAGGTGTAGGACGAACCGAGAAATAGGGGGTCGCGTATGGTTGCAAATCAAGGGAGATGGCCGAATGGTGGCGCTGCAGTAGGATGAAGAGATCGAGAGGAGAACTATGATTGTGACAATGTGGGAGAGAACAAGAAATAAAAGTTATGCTTTGTTTGGAACTTAGAGAAATTGAGGGAAAAGAAAATTGGGGGAAAATGAGAGAAATTTCACTATTCACAAAACTTGAATTTTTTTTATTCTCTCATCTCTCTCCAATCCTAACAATTTGAGAGAAATTTTTATGCTATGTTTGGATGAGTTTTTGAGAAATTTTGTAGAGTTATGAGTGGAGAGAGAAATAAGAGTAATGATTGGAAGTAAAGGTAATAATTAGAAAGATATAGAGAGAAATGAGAATAATGATTGGAGATATGAGTGAATAATGATTGGAATGAGGGGTAATACGTGTTTTTTGAGTTGAGAATTTTTTTTCAAAAAGCAATCCAAACAAAGCATAACTTTCATTTCTTTTCCCACTTTCCCTAAGTTCCAAACAAAGCCTTAGAGCTTATTGGGGGGAATGGATAATAGCACGAAATCAAAATATTTGGGCGAAAATATTAGGCGGGTTATATTTGCTGGGCATAAAGGGAAGGGTCTATACTAACAATTTATTTTGGGCCGTTTACCAAAAATTGGTTATCCAATAATGGTTCAACAAAAAGTGCTCCACTGAAGTCCCATTTCTAGTAACATCTTCAAGACCGTTAGTTTACCCCAAGACCGTTAGTTTACCCCATCCATATCGACGGTTTTTCAACCGTTTCTAAACAACGGTTCGGAGATCACAAATTTTTTGAAGTGGGAACATCATGGTATGAACTAAGAAAACAAAAATCATAAAAAGCAAGGGCAGCTAGAGTGTTTCCTTATTCATTATATATGTACATATAATTTTCTGCGTTAACTAATGTTCAGCATTTGGCATTTATGTATATGGTTTAAACATCTTTGGCAAAAAAATGAATACAGTTTCAAGCTTCCAATTCATAGGTTCAGCATTTGAAGACATGGATCAAAGTGTTAGTTCCAGCAATTTTCAGCAGCCAGACATGAAAAACAACTCTTGGAGAAGCTACTTCAGCTTCTCACTACAACAAAAATCACATTCTATAGCATGCCAAAAACGCTATCGAAAGGTATACATAGCGTTCCAAGAAACGCCGTATTAGCCAATGCTATTAAAAGTCTCAGACATTCGATACGAATTTACATTGGAGTTAAATTGGTTACCTGAACAAATCTCCATATCCATGTGATTTGTCCAACCAGTCACCAAGATGTAAATCCACCTGCAAGATGAAGGAAATGTAACCTCAATGTGGAACTTGTACTTTATACCAAAAGGGTTTGAATATCCTGAATAATCGATAAATTGCATCATGAACACAGAACACAAATATGGCATCAAAAAACAGGTAACCATAAGGAATCTAGGGCCAAAGAAACAACCATACAAGTACATTGAAACTTATTCTGCAAAAATTGTTGTCATTCAATTATTTATAAAGATCAAAAAATTAGCTGAGTTAGAATTTAACAGCTAAGCACATACTAGCAAAGGATTTAGAAAAATGGGACTTGTGGGAAGAAAGGCCGGTGAGTATCAAAACTTATGTAAAAACAAATAATCTTAAAAGCAGATTTTTAGTGATGAAAATCACGAAACTGTCTAATTAGCTCAATAGTTGATCCACTAACAGAATAGGAAAAAAGCAATATAAACTATCTAGTTCATGTTATATTCGAGCAGAAGGAATAGAAAAAATTTGTAACTAGAACAATTCAAATAAAGACAGAAAAACATTGCCTTCGGAATCCCGGGTGCGGTAGATGATAAGGTTTTGATAAGACCCTAAATCTTTCGGACTATCATCCCAATCTCTAGCATAGAGAGCTATAACATACCAAAGACAGAAGATCAATGATTTGGAATAACGTCTTATCCTTTCGAATGAAAATATTAGACAAAGCAAGGGATATTAAACCAAGCAATAGGGAAATCCTATGCTGCCCGGACAAAGCAAAGTAGCAAGATCACCCCTATGTGAAAACCCTCCTTGCCAATTGAACATTGCACATTTTCACCTACACACAACAAAGACCAATTCAAAGCAGAACTTGTGACAGGATCAAAGACAGTAGTCGAGGAAGTGTGCAGATAACAGTACAAGAAAAAATGGATTTCCCGGCGTTCATAAAATGCCGGTAAAAGTCTTCCTGGCGTTTTTGGTAAACGCTGTGACTGCCGAAGTCGGAAATACTACACGGCATTTATAAAATGCCGGGAAAGTCCCCGGTGTTTGTTCCGGCGTTTCATAAACGGCAAAAGTTTTCCAGTGACTGAAACCGGCGACTTTTACCAGGGTTTGTTAAAACGCCGGGAAAAATACCCGGCATTTTCATAAACGCCGGAAATAGTCTTTTTTACCCCAAAAAAAAAGGATTGCTTTTTGTTTTTTCAATTTTTCCCTTGTTTAAGAATCAATTCAAATACAAATATGATATCTGTGACATAAAAAAATCTCAAATACATCCAACATAAGTTCTCAAAATGCCCTACATATTCGGTAGTACCATAAAAGTCAACATAATCCATACAATGTCTCCAAATCTCTCCAATACATCCACTCAAGCATTTCTCAAAATCTACAACACAAGTATTTCTTCTATATCAAAAAGTAAAAGTCATTCATCTCAGATATCCACCATGCAAATTTTTTATTTTTATCAATGGATATTCAAAAGAAAATCAGCAGAGAATAACAGAAAACAGAGACACTAAACAAGAGGACTAAGGGCTCTCTCCTAGTCCTTGTCTTGTACAAGAAAATGAGAAAATTACTGAGGAGGAGAGGACACCCAGTAAACAGGAGAAGTCTGCCCCTTTTTGAAGCCACCCAATATGTCTTGATTCGCATTCCTTGGACACCCGTTCTTCTTCAATCTTACCAACAAATAGACAAAAAAATAATAATGATAACTGTGTGTTAACTAATAAGGCTAATAGAAAATTTTGAATAGTGTGTCCATGTTAACTCTATCGGCTACCAAATAACTATAATCGATAGAAAGAGATATACATTTTAGCTGGTTATAATTATGATTACAAAACGAGATCACTGTCCATCAACCTCCACCTGTGCTAGAACTTGGGAAATCATTGAACGGTATTAGAAAAAGTAAAACTCACACCATTAAGCACACACAATTCCGAATTTACATTAGAGAACCTAGTCTTCCCAACTAATCCGCAAGTCATCAAAGTGCATGATTCTGATGATAAATTATGAATGAGATTTGACTGCCAAAAGAATTAAGGGATCAAGAAGCATGTCAATATTGTGTAATCAAAACCAACTTCATTGCTGCAAATTCAAAGCCTCCAAACTCACACTCAAGAAAAGCATAAACCAAAGTATGAGATTCCAATAGATGAAAGTATCCAATTCCCTATCAAACGTAGCATGCTCCAATATACTATCACCGTCAACTTCCCTAAGGCAAATTCTATACTAGAAGTACAAAGGAAGTAAAAAAGCATGCAATCATCGTGAACCTCAATTCGATCTATTCTACTGGAACCATTTTAATCTAAGTTTGGTACAAACAGTGCCCAACGCATGCAACCAATCAACCCAGCTCATTTGAAGTCTTGTCCACAATCAGAATAGATCTAGTATTAAGTAGGGAATGATTGTAGTTGAATCAAAAAAAGGTAGGAGAGGAGGAAATGACTTGGGAACAAGTGATAGTAACAGAATATTGTTGAATCTGCCCAGATAAGTTTACACCCCGATAAGTTTCTTCTAGTATGAAACTTTTGTTACCTAAGGAGAAAATAAAATGATAGAGGCGAAGAATTGCTACAGTAACAAGAAGATACAGCTGACAAGTCAAGTCAAGTCAAGCTAATTAAGTGTATAAAGCACACACACACACCATAGAGAGAGAGAGAGAGAGAGAGAGAAATCACCAGTCTTGTCTTAGTCACACGTAATTGGAAAGGGCAACTTACATCATACTCACCAACATAATACCTTTAATGTCGTAATGAAAAGAACTTCAAAAAACAATGTAGACCTAGAACAGATAATAGTACCAGAAAATTGAAATCTCTTCAAAACAATTGTCAAGATATTCGGCGCCTCATGTATGCTCAACTACGTCCGTGCTCTAACATATGCAGCACACCTGAAAACATTGTGTCCCGTTTTCCACCAACTTTTACATCATAATAAGAAAATTTAAGGGAGGAACAAACAACATCTTTATTATTACGAACAATGATTCACAAAACATATTGGACTCATCTGCAATTTGTCCCTTCCTCTCCATTTTTGAACATAGCTGCCCTCTTGACTCCTTCATCATTGATTTTGGTGATTTAGACATTTTGGTCCCAAGAGGATGTCCGGCACTAATAGCTTTATTGTTTCTCTTCATCAGATTCATGTCAGAAGAGCAATTCAACTCTACTGTTTCACCTTTAAAAGTTTAATAGGACTTACATGAAATCCAAATCAAATAAAAAACAAAATCAGCCATGAAAAGAAAAGCATATGAGAACAAAGAAACATAAATTGATAAATTTAGAAGCATTCGTAAGGGTAAATCCAACCCTTACTCAAAATAAGATTTACGATAGATCCAATCAACACTTAACAAGCAAAATATTCCTAATAATCAAACTAGAGTGTCAAAATTACTCAGTTAGCATTCAAAATTCAGGCAATACACTCACAAACTGTATAGCAAATTGAAAAACTTGAAGCGTATACAACTAAAAGAATAAAATACGGAGATCACAATTCATAGGGACACGAGATGCAACTGAGAGTACAGAGCGATCGATCCGAGTGAGCTTAAGCTGCAGACTTGAAAGAGCAAAGAATTAATTACACACTTACAAATGCATATATCTCTATATGTCTATGTATACGCACAAAGAGAGAGACTCTCAAAATTAGGGCATAAAAAAGGAATCGACAAAATCAAACACACAGAGAGAGACTCTCAAAATTAGGGCTTAAAAGAGAAATCAAAAGATTTGAACGCCCTAGACTCTAGAAATTAGGGTTTAAAAGAGATATTGACAGAGTCGAAGAAAGATTCGGATTTACAATTCTTTGATCTCAAACAAGAGATTCAGGTAGATCATGAGCTCAAACAAGAGATTCAGGTAGATCCGATTTTGAGCAGAAAACTAACTCAGTGTCTCAACGTTGGAGGAAGAGCCAATGTACTTGCTCCAATGATGCCGTTCCACAAGGTGCTGGTTTTCAAATGTCGTGAGACCCCGTTTTTTTGTAGTGGTTTCTGAAGCAAGAATAGAATTAGGACTTTTAGGGCTTGCTATGAACGAGATGAGAGAGAGAGAGAGCTAGAGCTTACACTGGTTTGAGATATGTAATGCTCCAGGAGAGGCAAGGGCGAGAACAAGAGTGAGAGAGAGAGAGAGAGAGAGAGAGAGGGAGGGAGGGAGGGAGGGAGAACTGCCAGAGCAGGTGTGTCGATTCCAAGAGAACGCAGGTGTGTCGATTCCAAGAGAACCAGGGCTTTTTCAATCTCTGTCTTTGAGTGCAAATTAGAGGGAGGGAGGGAGGGAGGGAGGGAGCCCGGGGGGCAACTTTTAACTTTTCACTCCGTGCCCCCGAGTAAAATTTTACTTTTACTAGGGTTTTTGTCAAATGCTGGGAAGGAAATGCCGAGTAAAGCCCTTTTTGTTGTAGTATAATCATTTAAGACATACAATGACTTAGTACATACAAGCACGTTTTGGTCATCAACAAGCAATAAGGCGGCGGCCAGCTGTGATGCCCCAAAGTGGTATTGGGGCATCATGCCCCCAAGTGTTACCAGCCATTAGATTAAAGTAAAAACATCACAACCGTTCAAGGAAAAGTAAGAAAAACTTGTCCAGCCGGTGAAAACTCAAAAGTGTACTCTCTTGTTTTTTTTTTTTTTATCTTGACTCAAAAGTGTATTTGAAAACCCAAACTCCTATTCACAAAATCATCTCCTCCATATTACGCCATTGTGCTCTCTCTTACAGCGGAAGGCACAAAAATTATGATGAAAAAATTAAGTTCATTTACACTGTTTATGGTGAAAAAATTAACTTTTTTTAGATCGTTAATATATTAAAAAATATGGTGAAAAAAATTAGGTGCTCTAATTTTAATTTATTTGAATCGCTACGAAGATTTTATTTTTGATTATAAGAGTCTTGAAGACAAAAATTATAACCTTTTAGGATAAAATGATAAAAAAAAATTAGATCTTCACACAGGTTTAAACATATTGAAAATGGGAGCACTTAAATTTTAATCATATTTTTTAGTACATAAATAGTCTAAAAAAATTAAGTGCTCTAATTTTCAATCCGTTTGATCCGGTACGAAGATTTTATTTTTCTGATCACTTTATCCTAAAAGGTCATAATTAATTTTTATCTTTAAAACTCTCATAATTAAGTTTTTACTCTATATGGTCCCAAATAAAGTGCAGATACTTAATTATGAGAGTCCTACAGATAAAAATTAATTACGACCATTTAGGATAAAATGATCACAAAAATAAGATTTTCATAAAAGTTCAAAAGGATTGAAAATTGGAGTACTTAATTTTTTAATCATATTAAGTGCTCCAAAAAAATTAAGTATGATTAAAAAATTAATGATTTGAATATATAGATAGCTATCATATCAACGAGATAGCTTGGATGATTTTTTGCTAAAAAAAATCCATTGTGTTCAAAACTTAGCATCACTGCATCCGTTGCTGCAACGAAGATAAGTAAGCAACTGGACTTGTTGCACCTAAAAAGAATTGGCAAGCTCTCTGATGTATGGAACGTGAGGCAAGGTGATTGATGACTTTCATACAGGAGTTAGAATTGGTTATGGGACGTGGGAAAATAACTAATGCTAGCTATCATTTTTCAAGTTTAGTGAACTCGTTATTCAATTCAAGATGTTGAGTTATCAGACTAATTAATTTTTTTTTTGTTGAATTGAACAAACCAATTTTATTAACTATAATGAGTTTATTGGATCTAAGATGTGGTAAAAACGTCGTTTCTTAGAACAAACCGATTATCGTCATTTCCATCATTATCGCTAGTGTCATCACTAATGTCTATCATTACATTCTTTCCTTTCGAACGAACGTTGTCATCCATCTCTCCAAATCTGGTCAACTACGACCACAATCAATGGCAAGAGTTTTCTTATATAGTGGTATAAAATGCAATACATTATGGTCAGCATGATCTAAACAAACAAAAAAGGTAATCATAAAGATAAATTCAGATTATGGTCAAATACAACCATAGTTTGTGGCAAGTAATTTCATATATCGTGGTAATCGATTGATATATATTATGGTAATTGTTATCTATACAAACAAAAAACGTACGCATTGATCTTTTGTGGCAAGTGTATCCTTTTCAAAAGGTAATATAAACCGTGGTATGTACACATCATGAAGTAATAGTCGAGTATTATGGTTGTAATAATGATCAGATAGCGTAGTATGCATAGCCTTATTTTGTGGTAAGTATGACATTAATGACGGGTAGATACACATTTTTCTAACATAACTAATGTACCATAATAATGGTAGTTAATAAGCTAACTACCACAACAAAATTTGATGTCACTTAGTTCTACTTAATTTGTATTACCTTGTAATTAAATCATCATACCTAATGATTAATGAAACTAAATGATTATTGAATGCGGCATTAGGGATCAATAGTTAGCGGTTACTCTTACATTAACCAATTGTATCAGTCACTCATTGATCGCAATCAACACTATAGTTAACTACTACATCTACTAATGACTTTGACCACTATCAACCTACATTAACCATTTCATTTTAGTCAATTATTAATGCTCAATCATCACTATAGCATTAGTACAATTGGCCAATGACTCGACTACTATAGTCAATCATCACTCATTAAATATGATCAATTAATTAAGCTTTTAGTCATATGACTCTGACTACTATAGTCGATTATAGTGATTAATCGTTACCCTACCACGAATTGAATAGTATAATGTCATATTATAGCTACTAATCGTTATAATATCACGTCAATCAATTGCAGAAATTATTTCAAATAAATTATTTAAATATAATTTGGAGATTATTACAATTATATGGTTTATATTTTTAATTTTTATATTTTTTTTATAAGAAACATA